>NC_046990.1:10727083-11039583 GCF_009769545.1 Cyclopterus lumpus | reverse complement strand
TTCATATGGGACTTCAAATGGGATTCATATGGGTCTTCATATGGGTCTTCATATGGGACTTCATATGGGACTTCATATGGGACTTCATATGGGACTTCATATGGGACTTCATATGGGTCTTCAAATGGGACTTCATATGGGACTTCAAATGGGACTTCATATGGGTCTTCATATGGGTCTTCAAATGGGACTTCATATGGGTCTTCATATGGGTCTTCATATGGGACTTCATATGGGACTTCATATGGGACTTCATATGGGACTTCATATGGGTCTTCATATGGGATTCATATGGGACTTCATATGGGACTTCATATGGGACTTCATATGGGACTTCATATGGGACTTCATATGGGTCTTCATATGGGATTCATATGGGACTTCATATGGGATTCATATGGGACTTCATATGGGTCTTCATATGGGATTCATATGGGACTTCATATGGGATTCATATGGGACTTCATATGGGACTTCATATGGGACTTCATATGGGACTTCATATGGGATTCATATGGGTCTTCATATGGGTCTTCATATGGGACTTCATATGGGACTTCATATGGGACTTCATATGGGACTTCATATGGGACTTCATATGGGTCTTCATATGGGACTTCATATGGGACTTCATATGGGACTTCATATGGGACTTCATATGGGTCTTCATATGGGACTTCATATGGGACTTCATATGGGACTTCATATGGGACTTCATATGGGACTTCATATGGGATTCATATGGGATTCATATGGGACTTCATATGGGACTTCATATGGGTCTTCATATGGGTCTTCAAATGGGACTTCATATGGGACTTCATATGGGACTTCATATGGGACTTCATATGGGACTTCATATGGGACTTCATATGGGTCTTCAAATGGGACTTCATATGGGACTTCAAATGGGACTTCATATGGGTCTTCATATGGGACTTCATATGGGACTTCATATGGGACTTCATATGGGACTTCATATGGGACTTCATATGGGACTTCATATGGGTCTTCATATGGGACTTCATATGGGACTTCATATGGGACTTCATATGGGACTTCATATGGGTCTTCATATGGGATTCATATGGGACTTCATATGGGTCTTCATATGGGACTTCAAATGGGATTCATATGGGTCTTCATATGGGTCTTCATATGGGACTTCATATGGGACTTCATATGGGACTTCATATGGGACTTCATATGGGTCTTCATATGGGATTCATATGGGACTTCATATGGGACTTCATATGGGACTTCATATGGGACTTCATATGGGTCTTCATATGGGATTCATATGGGACTTCATATGGGATTCATATGGGACTTCAAATGGGACTTCATATGGGACTTCATATGGGTCTTCATATGGGACTTCATATGGGACTTCATATGGGACTTCATATGGGATTCATATGGGATTCATATGGGACTTCATATGGGACTTCATATGGGACTTCATATGGGTCTTCATATGGGACTTCATATGGGACTTCATATGGGACTTCATATGGGATTCATATGGGATTCATATGGGACTTCATATGGGACTTCATATGGGACTTCATATGGGACTTCATATGGGTCTTCATATGGGACTTCATATGGGACTTCATATGGGACTTCAAATGGGATTCATATGGGTCTTCATATGGGATTCATATGGGACTTCATATGGGATTCATATGGGACTTCATATGGGACTTCATATGGGACTTCATATGGGACTTCATATGGGTCTTCATATGGGATTCATATGGGACTTCATATGGGACTTCATATGGGACTTCATATGGGACTTCATATGGGTCTTCATATGGGACTTCATATGGGACTTCATATGGGACTTCAAATGGGATTCATATGGGTCTTCATATGGGATTCATATGGGACTTCATATGGGATTCATATGGGTCTTCATATGGGACTTCATATGGGACTTCATATGGGACTTCAAATGGGATTCATATGGGTCTTCATATGGGATTCATATGGGACTTCAAATGGGATTCATATGGGACTTCATATGGGTCTTCATATGGGATTCATATGGGTCTTCATATGGGACTTCATATGGGACTTCATATGGGATTCATATGGGATTCATATGGGACTTCATATGGGACTTCATATGGGACTTCAAATGGGATTCATATGGGTCTTCATATGGGACTTCATATGGGACTTCATATGGGACTTCAAATGGGACTTCATATGGGACTTCATATGGGTCTTCATATGGGACTTCATATGGGACTTCATATGGGACTTCATATGGGACTTCAAATGGGATTCATATGGGTCTTCATATGGGACTTCATATGGGACTTCATATGGGACTTCATATGGGATTCATATGGGACTTCATATGGGACTTCAAATGGGATTCATATGGGTCTTCATATGGGACTTCATATGGGACTTCAAATGGGATTCATATGGGTCTTCATATGGGACTTCATATGGGACTTCATATGGGACTTCATATGGGACTTCATATGGGATTCATATGGGACTTCATATGGGACTTCAAATGGGATTCATATGGGTCTTCATATGGGACTTCATATGGGACTTCATATGGGTCTTCATATGGGACTTCATATGGGACTTCATATGGGATTCATATGGGTCTTCATATGGGACTTCATATGGGATTCATATGGGACTTCAAATGGGATTCATATGGGTCTTCATATGGGACTTCATATGGGACTTCATATGGGACTTCATATGGGACTTCATATGGGACTTCATATGGGATTCATATGGGACTTCATATGGGACTTCAAATGGGACTTCATATGGGACTTCATATGGGACTTCATATGGGACTTCAAATGGGACTTCATATGGGTCTTCATATGGGACTTCATATGGGATTCATATGGGACTTCATATGGGACTTCATATGGGACTTCATATGGGACTTCATATGGGACTTCATATGGGTCTTCATATGGGACTAGCTATAGTGGAGAACAGGGATCAAACCGCCGCCGACACCCTAAGTCTACGCTTCATGTGTTAAAGCTGCATTCTCTCTCCTGACCACCAGGGGGCGACTCCTCTGGTTGTATAGAAGTCTATGCTTTGTGTGTTAAAGCTGCATTCTCTCTCCTGACCACCAGGGGGCGACTCCTCTGGTTGTATAGAAGTCTATGCTTTGTGTGTTAAAGCTGCATTCTCTCTCCTGACCACCAGGGGGCGACTCCTCTGATTGTATAGAAGTCTATGCTTCATGTGTTAAAGCTGCATTCTCTCTCCTGACCACCAGGGGGCGACTCCTCTGGTTGTATAGAAGTCTCTTGATTTATTCCCTCAGTAAACCGGGACACAAAGCAGTTAGCTTGGTGCACAATGTGAGCGAGCGAAGGAACCAGAGAGTCGGGGGGTGGATGCTCATTAATGCAGTCAGGGGAAAAGGTTTGATACCTGAGGATTTAACTTATTTCCCCCAGAAATCAACCATTAATTAGCAATAAACAATTTCTCCTCACTTTCTAATTGGCATCACATTTGTCAAGATACAGTTAAAGAGACTGCTTAATTAATTAAACATGAAATAGCACCTTCCCTGAGTGTTTGAGAATACAGATGTAACCCGGGATTCTTTTTTTTTGTTTAGCTCCACACGCACCGACACCTTCACCCCGTTAAAAAAAAAAAAAAAAGCTCCAGATTCGATAAGATTTGTTCTCTTTATCACTTTAATTTGCACCTCCCTCCTGTCCCCTTTGCAAATGAGGGCTAGGTGGGGAGGGTGGGGAGGGTGGGGTGTGTGGGGGGGGGGGGTTTGGGATTTGATGACTTAAAAATGCACACAGCTAACGAGTTATTCATACCCTGCACAGCTGTTAAGGCAATTTAACTGCTTCTTCTCCGTTCTCCTCTTGTTCTTCCTCCTCGAGGAGGGAAAGGTTCCATTATCCCGGAAGAGAAGCTCTCTGATTAAAAAATAAATAAATAGAAAAAAAACGGCCACAATTTTCCATCATTCACCTGTAAACAGATTCTCAAACTCGCCGTCTTTCCTGGCCGCCCTGCCCAAAGCCGTGAAGAAGTAGGGGCGCGTGACGCAGGCGAGAAAAGGTGTCCAACCCCCCCCACGAAAAGCCCCACACCTGCCTGCTTTAAAGCTGTTCCTGTCGAGAGCTATGAGCACATTTCCATGCACGCCGTATACTCGCGCGCGCCGCCATTGCCCATCTGTCGCCGTGCAATTATGATCAGAGGAAAGAAGTGCCTGAATGAAATACCCGCACCTCGGCTCCCGTGCAGATTGCCGACCAGGACGTGTCAACTTCTCCTGGATCAGCATCCCCATGATTGAAAGATCACAACTCGCATCTACAAACACTGACACAGATGCGAGCGCGCTTTACTTAAATCCGCTGAATTAAAGTTCAGTACGGTTAAAATATTGCTGAGGTTCTACGTGGTTTAAGGACATTTAGGAAATATCAGAGCGAATGGGAGTCTTCTCCCGTCTTATTTGAAGGAATTTTATTGGAGAGGCCTTTCAGGTGTGTACAGCTCCAAGGAGAGGTGTGTGTGTGTGTGTGTGTGTGTGTGTGTGTGTGTGGGGGGGGGAGTTTGGCCACTGAGATGCTTTCAGCTCCCACGCTTTCAAAAACAGCCCCAAAAAAAATAGATTACACACAATTCAGACCGATGAGTGGTTCCACTCGTGTGTTTTGGTCAAACACACGAGTGGAACCATTGTGCCGAGTGGCGTCCGCCGAGTGGCGTTGTTCGTCGGCGAGTTATTGCTTTGAAATGAAAAGCGGTGAGACGGGTTTGGAGCAGGAAAACGGGTTCAACTAGTCCTTCAGATAACAAGAGGGCACTTCGGCCTCCACGGACAGATGAGTAGATGTTCACTGTGACGCTTCTCTCGCTGCAGGCTGCACAGTCCGTTATGTTTCGCTCCTCGATTCTTCTTCTGCTCTCCCCCAAACAAAAATGTTTGCAAAGACCTTCGCTTTCTGAAATTCATTGCAACGATCGCCTCCCGGGATCTCCCCGAAAAGACTTTAAAATCTTTTATCTTTTAAATACACGGCCGAGTGGACGTTCAGCAGATCGTTTCACAGCATCCTGAGACGCTTGGATGGCGAGGAGGCGGACGGCGTCACGGCCGCGTGGTTGAGTCTGAGCCGGAGCAAGAGGAGGGATGTGAAGCCGGAGAACGGGTCACCCGACTGGAAACGTACCGAAAATTACAAGGTGTTAATAATCAGGATAAGACTCTATTTTGTCCATAATCACGCGAGCGTAATGTTGCAAGATGAACGTGATCAGAAGCTTCGTGTTTAATCTTCCCCTCGAAAACCAGAAGGAGCGCGAGAGGAGGTGAAGCAAGTCGCTGATTCATGTTATTAATTTCCACACCTCCAACCTTCTGTTTCCGCTTCTCCACATGCGGAGGTGGAGGAACCCAGGGGTTTGCTCTCATTAGAATAACTTTATTAGGCTTTCTGCTGCATTTCCTGTTTGATTCACTGCGCGGTCCCAAGGGCTCATGGGAAGGCACTTAGGACTCCAGACCGGAGTGTGACGTCCCTGTTAATCAGGAGCCAAACGCAGCAGAAACATCAGCGAGGTGCTGCCCAATGAATCTCTTTCAGGGACTTTGACACTCAGGTAACGACCACTGGTGGTCATGCACAGGATTATGGGTATGTTTATGGTTGTGCTCTGTCTCTCTATATAGTGTCTAATGGCCATGACACGTTGAATAGCAGGACTTTGTTTGGGGGGGGTTGTTCTGTCGTTGACTTTCTTTCGGGGACATTAAGAGACTCCGGGATCCGGGGATGGATTTATACTTCGGGTTAATTGTTTGTTGTGCTGTTTGGTTTCTTTTATGACTATTTCACATTTCTTGATGGTTTCAAACATATATTAACACTCAATATCAGATCCGCCCGTTCCCTTAGAATGGCGTTCCCCTTAAATGTGATAAGGAGAATTGTTACGTCGCCATGGCGACGACCCTGGTCCAAGATGGCCGTCATGACTACTGACTGTCTCGTGGCACAAGACTAGAAACCAAAAGCGAACCATGTTTGTGGTCTTTACTGTCCGGTGTTTACAGACTACAAACACCAACCCCCACCAACATCTCGCTTTTATTTATTTTATTTTTTTTACAATTATATTTCTTTTCCTGGACTCTGCTGTAGTCACGGGTATTTAGCTCCAGCTCCCTTTTTTTTGTTTATAGCACATTGAAGTGATTATAGAAGAAATAAAATCAGCGGAAAATAAGAGTATCGCATGTTTCATTTCATAAAGTCTTTCGATATGACCGGGTCAGTTTTTAACCTCCATGTTTTTCCACATATTTTATGTCCCGATGCCTCAAAAAGCTGCGGATCTCCGCCATGAACGAGATCCCCTAAAATAATTAAAAATAAATATGGAGTCGGACAAAAAATAATGAACCCTCCAGGGTAAGAATAAAAAGGAAAATAAACAAATGTACAACTGTGAAACTCTTCTAGCATGTTTTTAAAGTTTAATTCTGGGTTGTTAAGTGATGTACAACACAGGCTGGGAATAAAACACACACACACACACACTCACACACACACACACACAATGTGATGCTCACTTGAAATCTGGTCTCATGAAGCCCAAACTGCTGTATTTCTCCAGTATTCCCTCAAGTCATCTGAAGTGTTAATGTAAACGTTGATTGACATCTTCGTGACTCCTCTGGGGGGGGGGGGGGGGGGTCGAGTGGAGCGTGAAGTGTGCGCTCATTAAGTGTGTGTTCTTTAAGTGTCTGTCCTTTAAGTGTGTGTCCATCCTGCAGACGTGCATCCAGGCAACGGGGGAGAAGAAAGGTGCAAATAAAAGAAAAATTAAAATAAAACACCAATGCAAATTATCGGAATAACTATTATTATTTCTATTCTATTTTTATTATATATTTAAAAAAACAAGTGCACCACTCATTTGTCAGTTTTTACTTTTCTTACTGTAAGGACTATTTTGTTAATGTACACAATTTGATATCATTACATTTTTATATTTTAGTGTTGCTGAATGATATATATTTTACTAAAACGAGGCATCTATTATTATTTATTGCGACATTACGAATTTCTACAAATATCTCGAGAAGATGTCGATGTCGTTTTTTCTCTTCTTGCGTCGTCTATGAACGCTTTCTGGGAAACTTGAATCTTGTGTAGCTAATTAAAAAGTCTGCGATTCATCAGTCGCCATTCTTTGTCGTAATTATGATTTCTATTTTGACATCTGGGGGAAAAAGTCTTTTGAAGTGTGTTTGATGCAGTGGAGCCGGCGAGCAGCCGAATGGAGGCCGCTGACAGTCAGTCGGTGAGCAATCACCCAGGTGCCCCCCCCCCACAGGGTGCCCCCCCCCCCCCCAGGGTGAGGGGAATACAGGTGAGGGGAATACAGGTGTTGTGTGAGGTGAATGAGAACGTGATGACGAGGAGGAGGACTTCCTGTTTGTTTGTCAGTGGCTTCTTTACCTTCTGAACACACACACACACACACACACACACACACACACACACACACAATGTTACACTCTGGCTTTTTTAATTTTTTTATTCATGAAAAACAGAAAAAAGAAAAGAGCAGAACATCAAGGGGTTCGCCGGCCAACATCGCTCAGGGTCGGTCACAGGTGAGGGGGGGGGGGGGTCACAGGTGAGGGGTAATGTCCTAAAGGGGCAGACGCCGAGGTCAGGACACCTGTGCGGCTTCTCTATCTTCACCCCCCCCCCCCCCCCCCCCCCCAGGCGAGCCGTGGCCATCAGTGTTCACGCCTCCGTTTTCCTTTATTTCAGATTCTCACAGGTGCGTCAGGTGCACTCGGTGGAAGTGGAGGAGCCCAGGTACAGTGGCGTCTGAGAGCGCCGCTCCCTCGCACACACTTCAAATATATTTACATTAATAAACAATCAACGATTCATAAGGTGTGATATTTACAGTTATTACAAATATCAGGTGTTCAGTCACGTCAGCGGCCGGAGACGATTTCTCTGAGCAGTGGATTTAAAAACAATTCATCTTTTGTCCGCAGAGGAGGAGGAGAAAAAAAAAAAGAAGAAGAAGAGGAAGAAGAAGAAGAAGAAGAAAAGATCCCACCCAGTCCGGTCAAGTTAACGCCAAGAAATGTGGAACAATACAAACAGTTTAATTGTGTATTTAACAATCAATCACCACTTCTAGTTAGAGCATTTCTGCAGAAAGGAACCGAGGAACACTTATAAAACAGTCGTAACAAAATAACCGGTGTTCATTGAAATAAACTGATAAAAAAAGAAACACTTTTATACAGAATATTTATACAGGAATAGCTTTTTTTGAATTGGATCGTGAACCAAAGGAAGACACATCGCAGACATCGATTTCCACACAGATTGCATATGTTTTTCTCTCTAAGGTGTTCTATAGGTTAGTCATCTTACCTAAGCTTATTTGCATGATAGTAAAAATTGCATACAACATTAAATTGTGAAGCTTGTAGCAATGAGTTGCTCAACATACAGCACTTTTTATAGGCAACCTTTTTAAAGCACATTTCTCCATTTAAAACGTTTAAGACACTTTTTGTTTTTACTGCCCATCGAAAAAATCACATTTATAAATAAAAAAGGAAGAAAAAAAAGTGTGGAATAAAAAAAAAAAAAAGATTAAGCCGTACATACATTTAAAAAAAAATAATAATAATATTAATAAACACTGCATGAACTGCAAATAAATAATGTCGGACAACATAAACGTGGGTGTAATTCACATTTCTAACTGTGTGGCTGAGTTACAGTGACAAAGGTTTTGCAAAATAATCTAACATCGGCAGTGCCGTATAGTACAAGGCATTTGTTGGCATAGTTTCTTTAAGACTGTATCTTTTTCTTTTTCCTTTTTCTTTCTTTTTTTTTTACACTTACAATATAATGTCTATATATATATATTTATATTTCCTCCCTAACAAATAATATGTAAAGACTGAGGCGGGTGATCCTCAAAAGAATAACTCGTCAACCGCTTGGTCCTCGATTTCATTCGTTATTATCAGTATTTATTTTTTTAATCCAGTTAAACATCACATACGTAAACACCTATCAAAGTCCAGGGGGGGGGGGGGCTTTTTCTTTTCTTTTTTTTTTCTCTTTTCTTTTTAAATATAGTCAGTAGCTCAAAAAGATAAAGTAAGTCAGTGTAAAACAACAGACATAGAGTGCAGTCAGCAAATATCCACGGCAACATACTTAGAATAATTTTTTGTGCTGATTTATTTAAACGAACGCATCAGTCTTTACAGTGAATAATACAAGTTTTACAAAATCCCCCCCCCCCCCAAAAAAAGTAGTACTCGAGTCTGAAATGGGCTTTCCAGTGTGTGAACCGTCTGCAGCGGATTTATATTTCGAGGCGCTCCTCGTGCGGCTAAAAACACGACTTCTCCGCTCAGCGTCTGCGAGGAGCTCTCGGCACGC
This sequence comes from Cyclopterus lumpus, assembly GCF_009769545.1. Taxonomy (NCBI): domain Eukaryota; kingdom Metazoa; phylum Chordata; class Actinopteri; order Perciformes; family Cyclopteridae; genus Cyclopterus; species Cyclopterus lumpus. Next base: position 11,030,092 of record NC_046990.1, on the reverse strand, counting down.
GGCGGAAGGGGAGGAGCCTCCTACTCCTTGACCTCGCGCTCCGACCGGGCCTCCGCGCCGCGGGCCAGCTGCTCCTCGATCTTGATGGAGAAGATGGTGCTGTTGGTCTGCGTGCTGTCGTCCAGCTCCGTCAGCAGCTCTCCGCTCTCCCTGAAGTCCGTCAGCTCCTCCTCGAAGGCCGGGCTGCTGCTGCTGCTGGTGTTGGTGGTGGTGCTGCTGCTGTTGTTGTTGTTGTTGTTGTTGTTGCCGGGCTCCTTGGGCGCCTTGGCCGGGTGGTTGATGTAGAAGCGCTGGTTCTGGAAGAACTTGATGATGGTGAGCTTGGGCAGGTCCAGCTGGGCCGACAGGGTGTGGATGGCCTCCTCGTCCGGGTACAGGCCCACGTCCTGGATGAAGCTCTGCAGGATGCCCAGAGCCTCCAGGGAGATCTTTCCTCCGCAGGGGCGGGGCTTGATGCTCCCCCCGCGGCCGCCCTCGTCCTCCGTCTCCGCCGGGGAGGCGGTGGAGGGCTGGCGAGGCGGCAGGCGGGGGCCGGTGCAGGGCTGCAGATGCTGCAAGGGCTGCTGGGACAAAAAGGGCTGGGAGGGGTGCTGGAGGGACAGGGAGGGCTGCTGATGCTGATGCTGCTGCTGCTGCAGCGACTGAGCCTGCAGAGGCAAGAGAAAGGAGCCGGGGATGTTATCAGGGAACACTTATCGGCGCCTTAATAAGGCCTTTCATTCAAATCAATTGAGTTGTGAGGGAAAACGGGCCCCGCTGAGTAAAGAATACAGAACGGGCACTTTTCCACGAAATATCTCATTGAATGCAATCAGTTCTGCAGATACGATTTTATTTTTTTCACCCTCTTTTCTTTTGGTGGTGGGACATTGTGTGTCTCATTGTTGCACACACACACACACACACACACACTCGGGGGACACACTCAGTGGGAAACTGGCCTCTCTATTATAGCCTCTGCTGCTTATCGTTCTCTATTGCCAGGCAGCGATAAACAAGATCTCTGTGCACAATTCACGTCCGCGATGGTCCGGCTGATTTGCCGCAGTGTCGAGAACGCTATCGATGGCGTTCGCCGCGCCGCCGGACTCACGCGATTGTAAACACGTGACGCGCTGCTCGTAAAAAAAAAAAAAAAAAGCCTCATTGTGTGGTTGGAGAGGGAGCGAGTGGGCCACTCGTGGGCCCCGGTGACCCTGCGGAACGGGTGCTCTTTCATTCGCCAGCTGCTTAAATGCACCCAAAGATGTGATTCTACCGCCCCGATAAACGGAGCTATGATAGTTTCTTGTTGAGCGGAATGGGAGCTAATTTGGCTAACGCGCCGCGTTAGTGAAGGAGAGGCACCAAATATCCAAACACGAGTCTCTCGAGGACGGTGGAAACCCGCACCATTAAATCAGAAATAATCCTATTTCATCAATCTTCTGTTTGCATGCAAAGTAAAACTCCCTCGTTCCATATCTGCTGCTGAAACCGATTTGTTCAATAAATCCTATTACCTTATTTGAACGGACGCCTTTGTGAAACACCGGCCAGGGCTCCGAGTAACCAAATAACGCTGCGGCTCAGACTTTTAATAAAAAACACTTTGATTGTACTTTATTATTTCGACCGTTCAACCCACACACACACACACACACACACGCGCGCAGTCAGGCTCACCTGCGGCTGCTCGGCGGACATGTGCATCAGGTGCGTCGGCCGCTCGCTGTGGTGCTGCTGCCCGGCGCTGCTCTCCTGCTCGTAGATGGCGTCGCGTTCCACCTGGCAGAGGCTCAGGAAGCGGCGGATCATGGAGAGGTTCTCCCAGAGCGTGCGGTTCTCCGGAGACGGGTCCTCCTTCCAACGCAGCAGCTCGCAGAGCCAGCCCTGGGGGGCGAGAGAGAGAGAGAGAGAGAGAGAGAGAGGGGGAGGGTCAGCAAAAGAATGTATTATTAAATATGCTATCGCAGCTCAGGAGCTGCAGATGTGAATCATTCAAGGTCGAGCGACGCGGCGAGGGAGCAACGCTTCAACTCGAGGGAGCAACGCTTCATCTCGAGGAGCAACGCGTCATCTCGGGGAGCAACGCGTCATCTCGAGGAGCAACGCTTCATCTCGGGGAGCAACGCTTCATCTCGGGGAGCAACGCTTCAAGCAACGCTTCATCTCGGGGAGCAACGCTTCATCTCGAGGAGCAACGCTTCAAGCAACGCTTCATCTCGGGGAGCAACGCTCCATCTCGGGGAGCAACGCTCCATCTCGGGGAGCAACGCTTCATCTCGGGGAGCAACGCTCCATCTCGGGGAGCAACGCTCCATCTCGGGGAGCAACGCTCCATCTCGGGGAGCAACGCTCCATCTCGGGGAGCAACGCTTCATCTCGGGGAGCAACGCTTCATCTCGGGGAGCAACGCTCCATCTCGAGGAGCAACGCTCCATCTCGGGGAGCAACGCTCCATCTCGGGGAGCAACGCTCCATCTCGGGGAGCAACGCTTCATCTCGGGGAGCAACGCTCCATCTCGAGGAGCAACGCTTCATCTCGGGGAGCAACGCTCCATCTCGGGGAGCAACGCTCCATCTCGAGGAGCAACGCTTCATCTCGGGGAGCAACGCTTCAAGCAACGCGCCATCTCGAGGAGCAACGCTCCATCTCGAGGAGCAACGCTTCATCTCGGGGAGCAACGCTTCAAGCAACGCGCCATCTCGAGGAGCAACGCTCCATCTCGAGGAGCAACGCCCACTCGCACCCAGAGAGGAGGGGGAGGGACTCCCGTGTTTTAAAAGGCTCCAGCAGAGGGCCATGAAAGACACCACAAGGAGAACGGCTCCATTGGACCCCAGTCTGACCTCCACGACCTTGACGAGTGAGCGGCTCGTACGGGGGACTCGATATATTTACTATATATTAATACGAGCAGAAACGATTCAGGAGATCATTTTGATCCTCGTCTCGATCATTTCAGTATATTTTTAAACCCTTGTTGTCTCAGGTTAACTAAACAGTTTGTTTTTTGGACTTTTCACGATATTTGATTGATATTTTATAAACAATCACTTGAGAGAATAAAAGCTTGTTATAAAATGACAAGTGACCCTTTGAGCTTATAGTGTTCGACATTCGTTCATCTCCGTACTTGAGGGTGCGTTCGTGTTTTATCTAAAAGTCGGACTGGAGTGTGACTGGTGGTTTGGTGTGTGTGTGTGTGTGTGTGTGTGTGTGTGTGTGTGTGTTCACCGAGCTCGAGTGACAATCTGAGGATTCACGACTGTACGGACAGAAGGGCTCAGCAGGACTCGGGTGACGTGGTCTCACAGCCTCAGACGTGATGACCTAAACCTCAGCAGAGCGGAGCAGTGTGTGTGTGTGTGTGTGTGTGTGTGTGTGTGTGAAGGGAAATAACACACTGTAGTGCTGTGTGGGAGAGCGAAGAGGAGGTAGAGGCGGAGGAGGAGGGGTGAAGCTACAAGAGAGCTGTAAAGGGACAGAAGTGGATGAAGGAGGAGGGACGGCCGGGGAAGCGAGGAGGAAGCACAGCGTCAAAGTGAAGCATTGAGGTGTGTGTGTGTGTGTGTGTGTGTGTGTGTGACGGAGGGCTACTCGCTCAGCCGGGTAGTCTGTCCTGGCGCCGTGACAGAGCGGCGCTGTAATCTCCCGGCCAGTGCGCGGCAGCACCTTTCATTTCCACAGGATTACACCGCGCTGCTGGTCCGCACACACACACACACACACACACACACACACACACACACACACACACACACACACACACACACACAGAGGGCAGAGCTGCGCCGCCACACTGCATGCAAGAGATAACTCAGCAGTTTGGTTGTCCCCTGTTCCAACTCCTCCCATAAGCCACATCAAACCCAGGAGGGGGGGGGGCTTGGAGGAAGAGAAGATGGGGGAGAAAGAGAGGGGGAGCGAGGGGGAGACATAAAGAGAGAGAGAGGGGCAGAGGGGGCCATAAAGCCTGCATGCCCACCTTGTTCCTTTGCCACGTTTATTGTTGCGTTTTTAATTTGCATGCAGAGGGATTTGGACGGCGCTCCAGTTGGGCTGTCTGTGGTTTCAGCTGATTCGGTACACACACACACACACACACACACACACACGGCCCGCAAACAGACGCACACAAACCACCACACACCATCTTGTCAAAGCCAGAGAAACTGCACCCCGGCCCAACGACGGAGTAATCCAACTCAAACACTCCCAAAACCAGCAGGATTAAACCCAAAGTAGCAGAGCCAATCAAACAAAGGCACGACGTGAACTCCTGTTCAATGCCAGGAAGTCCATTTGATGAAATAAAGTACGGACAGTTTATTAGTGCGAATGAGTCGAACACACCGACATTTGACATAAAGTTCTTCTTCTTCTTCTTCTTCTTCTTCATGTGATCGTCGAACAGCAGTCAGCGGCGCTGTGGACAGTCAGCAGTTTCCATGGCGGTTTCAAGAGCTTTGTTTGTGTTTGTCTAATTGCATCGCTTCCACAGGCCAGGCAGCGGGGGGGGGGGGGGGGGGGGGGGGGGGAGATAAAGAGAGAGAGAGAGAGAGAGACTCCCTCGTTGTCAGTGAACTTTAAAAGAAGAAAAAGAACAACTGGCATATTGTGAACGGCATAAAACTTCATCCTTACGTGGCGTGATTATTATCCTACACGTCAGGTCTCTAGCTGGAGAACGGCTAAATCACCCGGGCTTCACCCCCCCCCGTTATTATTTAATGCGGCTTGTCGGAGCCTCTCCACTGGATCGTGGAACTTGCTGCTAAAGTGTTCCAACGTTAAACAAAACAAAAGCCGGGGCTCTTCAATCCGCCGCTCTGTGTGCTGTTGAAGATCATTAAGGGCTCTCTATGAATAAATAGAACAGGTAGTTCAGGAGAGGCTGTCGGCCAACACAGGGACTCCCACTGCCGACTTCATCGCGCCGGGAAGCCGACAGGTGACGCTCGCCAGAACGCCGGTGACGGACCGATGAGTACCACTCACAGCAGAACCCGCACGCAGCGCTAACGGGTTCTGTTTCACACAGATAGGACTGACGGTAGACAGCCAGAGAGGAAGAGAGTGTCTCACCGTAACCACTTAAATACACTGAACTGTCAACCCTTAAAAAACAGCGACTGGTTCAAGCTACTTAAGATCTCTTGGAGCGACCTTGTGAAGGAAACCAGCCTTCGACAGACCCTGGATCAGCCAGCCGTGAGCTCCAGCTTGTTTTGATGCTAAATACGAAACTCACAGATGCTGCACACGGGTTCACCGGAGCAATAAGCACCGACGGGCAAAGGATTATCTTGCCGTGTTGGCACACACCTGCGACAATATTGCACAATAATCCGCTGCCTCTAGGTCATTGTCCCTTAATTATTAATTAGTTTCCAACAACGGGACTGGCAATCGAGAACCGCTGGCCTTTCCTTGTTTTACAGCGGCCGCAGATCTGACCGGAGGCTAATGGGGCCTCCGGGGTCACAAGGTGCCAAATTAAAAAGGTAATAAACTCTTCAGCGGGCCATTGTATGGTCCCGGTATAAATAGCAAAAAAAATATATTTGTATATATATATATTTCCCTTCCCCAAACACAATAGTTGAATTCATGTGTGAGATTCAGCCGGCAATGCAGTGCGTCACTGCATGCGTGTGTGTGTGTGTGTGTGTGTGTGTGTGTGTGTGTGTGTGTGCTGCAGTCACGAGCTGCCAATAAGCGCATAGGCCTCTTCTGTCAGAGAACAGCACGGCATTCACCGCCCGACCCGTCCAGCCAGCGAACGACCGCTGCAAACACAGCCAACATGGGAGCTCAGGGATGAGCGACAGGCAGGCAGGCAGACAGACAGGCAGAGAGACAGGCAGGCAGGCAGAGGGGCCTGTCACACGGCCTGGCCAACACCTTCCCTCTAATCTCATTTGCTTGTTATCAGCCCCATCAGGCTGACCTCGGCCACTGCAAAATAAATAAATAAAATAAGCCAACAGATGTCCATCAATTTGCCATTTGAGTTTATTTTTCCCCTCCTTCCTCGGATTACTGCGTGACCACAAATCGTGCCTCAGTTAGCTGCCGCGGTTTCAACCCCAGAAGCAGACAGTGTGTACCGAGCACCGTTTGGATTTTGCATCATATGTATATGGAAAAAAAAATCGGATCAGATGACAAAGAAGAAGAAGGAAGAACACAACGACAACAAAATGAATGAAGACATGATTGCGGGTCGGAGGGCAGCAGACAAACCTCTTCTGTGTGTGAACAAGGGAGGCGGCTAAAAGGAGGAGAAGACAATGCGTTATTGTGTCTCCTCCTCCTTGAAGCTGGCAGAGGCCAAGCGCCGCCAGACGACGGCGTGCAGATAAACGCCGCCGATAGCACGCTGCCGATACCACGCTGCCGATACCACGCTGCCGATACCACGCTGCCGATAGCAGCTGCCGATACCACGCTGCCGATAGCACGCTGCCGATAGCACGCTGCCGATAGCACGCTGCCGATACCACGCTGCCGATACCACGCTGCCGATAGCACGCCGCCGATAGCACGCCGCCGATAGCACGCTGTCCGATAGCACGCTGTCCGATAGCACGCTGCCGATAGCACGCTGCCGATAGCACGCTGCCGATAGCACGCTGCCGATAGCACGCCGCCGATAGCACGCCGCCGATAGCACGCTGTCCGATAGCACGCTGTCCGATAGCACGCTGCCGATAGCACGCCGCCGATAGCACGCCGCCGATAGCACGCCGCCGATAGCACGCCGCCGATAGCCCAACTGCACGTTCAGCCCGCAAGCTAACGCGCGCTGTAAAACACCAACGGCGGCATTAGGCCGCGGTGGACGCCCATCTGCTGACGCCGAGTGTGGAAAACCTCCCCGATGCTCCGACATATGCGGATCTCCTGCAACAATAAGCAATAATTCACAGCGAATTGAGCCGGCAGCATCGGAGGGAACTAATAACAACAGCCTACAGTCCACTGAAGTGCCGTGTGTTTCATTCGATAACGGGGTCAGGTGACAAAAGGCCCAAACTCCCAAAAGAAAAAGGTCCATTGAGTCCTTTTTAATGGCGCGTTATTCCAAGTTCATGGTCTGTGGTCCATCAATGCTTCTAGTGTGAGGGTTGAATTGATGGTTTGACATCAAGATTATCGCAGCGACACTTTTTCTATTCATAAAGCCGTCTGGACGTAGTCTCACTTCTGGGAATTCATAAGGAAGAAAAAAAAAAAAGAAATTTACACTTCTCTTTATCCTCGTGGGTAAATTCTTCCCTGCATTAGTTATTAAGGAGCAGTGGGCTGCAGTGGGGGTTAGTGAAATCCCCCTCTCCAAGTACCAGCTCATGCCCGCTTTGAAAGCACTCAAACCTGGTTCAGTGCCTTGCTCAAGGACACTTCGACACGCAACTATGGGCAGAGCGGGGACCTTGTGGTTACGGGACGAACTCTCAGAAAAGGTTTTAATAGGGGGAAAACTATTATAGTATATACTATATATATATATATATATATATATATTGATTCTATTGCTTTGTTTACCTCTGAATTAGTTTTCATAACTTCGCCATCTGACTCTAATTCACACGCTTTGAGTATTCATAAAGGAGTCACACTCCCAAAGAAGATGGCGAAAACTGAAATGACCGACATGCCCTGCGGATGTTTGGATGTGTGACCGCAGTAATGGATGATGACATTTTCTACAGCTGCTTTTTTTAATTATTTTTTATCCGAAAGAAAGCTTTTGAAGATTTTTAAACCATTTGAAAACTTGCTTTGAAAAAGAAAATAATGTACATTTCTTTTATTATTAAATCCTCTTGATTTTGACTCTTGCTTCCCAGATTCTGGTTGCCAGATTGTGTCGCCATCCTCTTTTGTGAGTGGCTGAGCTTTAGGACAAAAATTATGCCAAACCATTAATCTCTATTCGAGAAGTCTTCGCCAAACGGCGAGCGTTTTTCTCCGAAGAGGGGTCGCGACCTCACCAGATACAATAAGCGAGTCGACAACAATAACAGACTGGCGGCTAACGCGGCGCGCATTGTGGAGGCGAGGCGTGACTGTGCAGGAAACGGCCGTCTCTGTGTCAGCGCTCCCACACAAACAATACCGACCAGTTCTGTGCGGCAGCTCACGTCACGGCTGCCGAACCAATAAAGTGTGTGTGTGTGTGTGTGTGTGTGTGGTGGGGGGGGTTGGTTTCCTGCAACCAAATAGAGGCAGATGGAGCATAAAGAATAACCAAAGGCAAATGACCAGTCCATCTAAAATGGAGCACATTAAACATCTGTGTGGTTGCAGCGTTTTCCCTTTTTTTCTTCCTCTTTCTAGCTGTACGTTTTGTTCTTTTTCAGCAAAGTTCTTCACACACACACACAGAACATGGTAACAATGGTGCCTTGCTCAAGAGACAAGAGAACATCTTTTCATTTGAATCTATAGAAGCCAGCGATGATGCTGCAGTCCGTGTTTGCAGCGTAATCCAGTTCATCCGGCTGATGTCTGCTCAGCTACACTGAACGTTCAAACACCACAAACCTTCTTCTTCTTCTTCTCTGTTCAATGCAGGCAGACGGAGGACGAACGCACAGACGACAACAAACACGCTGGAGATGAACAACAACAACGGCAGACAACATTACAAACACAGAAAGCACCTACATGCAGTCTGATTCCATCAATTATAAGGGGCTTGATTGAGATTTAATTCAAAGCTTGGTTTAATTGCTAATATCAAAGCATAATTAAGCTGATAAATCATGAGTGATCTTATTGAATTAGGGATTGAAATAGCAGAGAACCTGCAAATTGTCTGTGTCAGCTAAATACGTGTTCTTAATTGGCTTACAAGTTTGCTTCATATACTAATGAAACCCAACTAATCTTCTGGAATAGAAGCCGCGAGTGAACTATTTGAGTTTTTGTGTGGCAGCAAAGTAAACACCAAATCAAACGTCTCTGTGTAAGTGGCTGAAAAGGCAACTTGTACGTCCTCCTTCTAGATGACGAAGACGGAGCGACGGGGATGGTGAAGGTCTCCGCTCAGAGAGATGAGGAGACACTAATGCTCACAAGCACCAGCATGAGCACTTGGATAGGTCCTAATATCTCCCCATGCAATTCCCCTGGACTCCATCAAACCCACTCCTGTAATCTCTCTCTCTCTCTCCTCCCACCTCTCTCTCTCTCTCTCTCTCTCAGGCTGCATCTGCCGGAGCCAGTGGCTGTAGTTAAATTGAAATATTTCCCGGCGTGTGTCAGAAGCATGCAGAATGATAATTATGACAGATCTGATTAGGCGGGCCGTGGCGGGCGGCTCCGGGCTGCAGGTGCGACCTTGTGCATTCCTGAGTGTGTAAATAAAATTAATTACAAGCGCAGGGGGCGCGCGGCGCGTGACACCGGCGCGCACAGGGGGGACTCCCACGGGGGGCACCCTAATGGAATATTTTCCCCGAGTCTAATAATACAGTTGGTATTGACTTGAGGTAATTAGGGGGATCATTAAAGCCCTTTTCCCGGCGTATTTGCCTGCCTGATCAGATTAGCGAGAATGGGCCTCAGAACAAGCCCTGTGTGGTCTGTCAGGGGGAGTGGAGGCAGTGGGAGAGAAAGAAAGAGCTAGCAGAATGCTGCTCCTGTCACTGGGACTTAGGGAGCGCTTGCTAACAAGCGGCCGAAGGCTGGGGACTAGTAAAGTTCGGCACGTGGCTAGTAGGTTGAGCGAGGCTAGGCCTCGAGAGCGACCAGCAGAAAGGGGCTAGTGGACTATTAGCAACGTGCTAACTCAGTTAACGGGCTAACACCTGCTCCACGGCAGAAAACATTCGTCTTATAATAACGCATTAGGGGTGACGAAGAGACACATTTGGAGTGCTGACAGTCGGGGGGGGAAGATGCCTAGTTTGGACCCCCCCCCCGAGGAGGAGTGGGTTGCGCAATTGGAGACAGATGGGGTGAGAGGTGGCATGTAAGGCATAAGTGAGAGAGATGGCAGGAGGGACACAAAGTGCTCTGAGCATGCTCAGTGAGACCCCGGGGCCTCTGCTGAGAGGAGGAGGGCAGCGGAGAGAAAAACAGGCTGGTGGGAATTCCACTGTCCATTAAACAATAAAGGAAAGGCTCATTTCAGAGGGAGGGGGAAGACTTACCGTTTGCAAGATAATTCATTCGCTAAATTAATTATTCAGACAGCTGGGTCTCCAGTTCAAGAAATTGTGTCTTTAATAATAGAGAGGATCTGGCCTAGCCTGTTTCCCATGGCAACCTAATAACCAAGCAGGCGCATGAGATAAATAAATAAATCAATTAATAAACAGGCACGGCCCTTTTGGATCCCTCGGGGGGGGGGGTTGCGATATGCTCGCTCTGATCTGCCTAATTTGAGGGAGAGAGAGAGGTGTGGGGAACTGTTAATCTACAAACAAAAGAAGTAGAAGAAGAAGAAGAAGAAGACGTCTTGATGGCCGCCCTGCCAAAGTACAACTTGTGAAAAGTGGAGCAAACACAGTTCCTGATGGCGCGAGGCGTCTATGATGTCATTTAAAAACATTTGCAAACAACTCTTCATGCAAAAGACTTCCAACACCGAGTGGCTTCTCAGTAACAGACAAACCTCTGAGCGGTCACAACCCAGAAACAGACACCCGAAAGGTCAGCCATCTGCCCCTCTTGTTACGCAGCCATTGGATGGAGCCGAACGATGTGTGAGTGTGAGTGTGTGTGCGTGTGTGTGTGTGCGCGTGTGTGTGTGTGTGTGTGTTGGCCTGGTCTGGTTGGGCGGGTCATGTGCTAAATATCGGAGATTAAAGCGTTCAAGCCCCCATAAAACATGTACGACCACTAATGGGATTCAACCCCGAACAGGAAATTAGTCATTTTCCAAACATGAAGGAAGCGTTATTCTGTCACCCTCCCTTCCTACTCGTATCAGTGCCCCCCCACCCCACCCCCACCCCCTCTCCAGACCAACAAGGCACTCACCCCTCCCTCCCCTCTCACCACCCCCTACCCTCCACTCCGGGGACTGCGGTGCCAGGCGGGTGCAGGGTGACAGATGGCATACACCAACCTCCCTCCTACTGCACCAGCCCCCCCCCCCCCCCCCCCCCCCTTCCTCCTCCCCGCCCCCCCTGGTGGCGCAGCGGCGGACCAGATCAGTGCCATTCTGTCTCATTAGAGCCTGGCTAATTAGCGTAGCCTCTTCCAGGGGAGACTGGGCGATGTGAGAGAGAGAGAGAGAGAGAGACACTGCGCTCTGCAGTCTTCTGGTCATTGAGGAGTCGGAGGGCTTTGAGCCCCGTGGCGTGCGGCGCTCCCAGGGCGCTTGTTTTGCGACAGCGGGGACTCTTGATTTTTTTTTTTTCTCCAATTCCTCCCAGGAAGATGTTTGGACATAACGGTCGCGTCAAAGCCCCCCCCCCCCCCCCCCCCCCCCCCGACCCTCTGCCCACCTCCCATCGCTCATCTGAACATGAGCCGCCCTCTCTGTTAACGCGGGTGAGAACAAAGCCCAGTAGCCCGCTAGATGGCTGCTCGAGCCCCACTGCGCCGGTTAATAACGTTGACATCCAACTCCGGGCTGTCCGGCTCGCGGCTCCGCGGGGGCTCAAAGCGAAGCGGGACCCGCTTGGCGAGCGGCTTCTGGCGCCGTCCTCGATGGATTCGAACCAGCGACAAACTGTCCTGGAGCTAAAGGGATACGCAGCATTCGATCATGAATAGTGATTCTTTTTATCAAACACTGGGTGTAATATCTGTCCTAATAAATCAGAATTGCTGCATGGATTACTTAAAAAATATGTTGTATGCATAGACTCGAAGTGAAATGGCGACCATCAATCTGATGAAGTAATATGGCTCGGGTTAGATTCACTGCTCTATGGTTACTACTTTGAATACGTGGCAGTAAAAGAGTGATTGAAATGCAACATTGAATGTGTGAAGGGGGGTGGAGGCCTGCAGTGGTTACGAGCCCTAAGAGAGGACGATGGCTGCGTTCCAGGAACCCCCCAAACACACACATTCAAATGGGCCTGCACATAAACCCGTATCTATATGCAGAATACAGAAATACACACAAATAAGCAAACACTGAGTGGAGCGTGCACCAATCAGTGAACTCCTTTTTTATGGCGTTTCCACCCAGGAGGACCACTACTGCCTTTGACCTCCTTCAACTCCACACCTCTTATTTCTCTCCTCTTCATCCCTCTGTGAACGAGGCCAGCGTGTCGCACACCAACACACTTAACCGGTCACCTGATCCTGTGCCTAAGCATGCTGGGAAATCCTGAGCTGAAGAGGTCGAACTGCACACCGAGCCGACGGGACGGTGCCTGTGCCTCCTTCCCTTCCCCCCGTGATTATATCCCCCGGACCCCATATGGGCACCCTGCCAGTCCGGCCCATCCTCCACACTCGTCACCAACCGCAGCCACACTGCACTCCAACCCCCAGTGTACCAGCAGGCTCTGCTGGCATGGCGCTCCACCGCAAAGCGTGGAGGGCGTTGTTGGTGCTCCTTCCACAGGACGCTGTGGGCCACATGAAGCACGTGAAATCTAATGTTAACCCTTAAACACCTTAAAACGAGACCATTTTATGAAATGACCTGGTGGATTAATTCAATAGTAATTGTTGCAGCTCCACTGCCATCGACATATTATAACAATGGCTCCGATGTCGGGGGAGAAGACATTTCAGCACAAATAGATTTTTAAAGGGAAGCAGCCGGTGAAAAGTGGGTGCCGGTCACTGTTTTTTCAGGGTTTAGGGGTCCTGATGGGGAGGAGCAGGCCTGGCCTGGCGCTGCCGGTAGTCGTGGCGATGCCGGCTGGGTAGTAAGGGGGGAGACCAGCTGCCCGGGGAGCGCCCATTACGAGATGGAGCCAGAGATAAGTGCTCTCCCAGGCCCCCTTTCACAGGCATAATTAGCACACTTCTTATCTGCTGCTCAATTCACATTCACACCCGCCTGCCATGAATGGAACGTGAAAGAGAGGCAGAAATCGTGGGTTGTGTGTGGGGGGGGGGGAGAGAGAGGTAGAGGGGCAAGACAGAAGGATAGGAGTGAGGTGGAGAAGGCACGGTGGAAACCTGTTCCCAGACAAACCTTCATTTGAGACGAGGGGGGCGAGTCAATGCCACCTCGCTCGCCCCCTTTCTCTCTCACCAATCCTTCCAAGGAGTCTTTGAACTCCTGAACAAAAACAGTGGTTTGTGCATCAAACTGCAATTTGGTAAAACAAAGCTATCTGAGGGTATAATCATCCTAATCAGCAAGAAAAAAAATAAAGCCTTTGCAGATATTTCAAGATTATTCCGCCCTTGGTGATCTATTCCACCCCCCCACCCCCCCACCCCCCCACCCCCCACCGTCTTCATCGAGCACAAACTCCTCCGACAGACACGTGAAAGAAAAACTTTAATAATAACTTCTTAGTGCTACAATTTAAAATTGCTTTTAATGCACAGCTAAGTTGGTGGTGTGTTTGCAGCACACACACACACACACACACACACAGGCTGGTATTGTGTGAGCGCGCTGCTCTCTGGGAGAAGATAACCGGGGCCCCATCGTCTTACTGAGCGCTCAGCTAATATAAACAGGTTTGTTTGGTGTCGCAACAGCGTTGACGGATAAACTCCGAACCCACAATAAAGACGACATGTGTGTCATTAAGTCTCGCTCGGGGGGTTCGGCTGGATTTCTACTGTTTGCATCTAGTATCAACAGTTTGAAGAGCGCTGATGGATCTATATTCTTTTCAATTTCGTGTGTGTGTGTGTGTGTGTGTGTGTGACTATATGACACGTCAATACTGCTGTAAGAGCCTCTTTACAAAGTCAGATCGAAGAAGTTGTGATTAACGGCATTTACACATTATTTCTCAAAACGGTAGATACGCCAGCGTTTGAGAAAAAGAAGACACGTGTCATCGCTGAGAGAAGAAACACGGCGTGTAGCTCGAAGTGGGAGGAAGACGACGAGGTGCGGCTCGGGTCCCTACCTGGCTCTTGGAGGCGGCCACCTTGGCGAACAGGGCCTGGGAGACTTTGGCCCTCTTCATCTCCTGCTGGATCTCGTCGTAGATGGTGGAGTTGATGTTGAGGATGCAGCTCTCCGTCTTGCCGTTCCACTCGCTGGGCAGAGGCGACGGTTTCACCTGGTTAAAAAAAGGGGAAGGTTACCAAAAAGAACGTGTTTTTTTATTTCTAATACTTTGTCAGATGTTGGATTCTCAGTTGTGTGTATGAACTGGATCAATGTACTATTTTTTAAACCTAATTTGCAACATTAAATGTATGTCAAATCTTAATATTAGTGGTATTAGACATTCTTTACACACAAAAAAAGAATATCAGCCTTTCACTCAAAAGATAATAGCAATTAATTGCATGTTAGAGGATAATAAGCCTCAAGTGTGCGCATTGTCTCTGATAATGCGTTCAGATTGGTGGAGGTGGAGAGGTGAGGTGGGTGGTGTTATCTGCTCACAGGGGAGAGGCCCACGGGGATCCTGGGATTCCAGTCCTCGGGCCTCACGCTGTTACAGTCTTCCCTCCGGGGCTGCTGTGTCGGGAAAACAACACAAAAACGTTATTTGCTCAGGCTCACACAGGGGAAAGAAGAAAAAAAAGGGTAATCTGGCTAAACACACGCACACACACACACACACGCACACACACTGGAGTGTAGACTACACCCACGCTCGGCTCCAGCGCTACTTTGCTCAAAAACACTTGGACGTGTTGTGAGGAATGTTATTATTCTTATGTCAAGCTGGTGATTAAAACATCAATGCAAGTCAAGTGAAATCAAATCATCTTCATTCAGCGGCTTGTTGCATCTTGACAAAAATCCTTTGACAAGTTAGCAAGTATCCTAATAAAAGCATTACCCACCAACCATTAGCATATGAATCATTCCATACGAGCCCTTTTGAAAGGAGACATCGGCAGGGTTGGGTATACAAGCGCATAGCATTCAAATAAATCATAATAACACCAACAGCTACTAACGCACGGCACACAGCCTGTGATCAAAAACACACACACACACACACACACACACATATATATATATGTGTGTGTGTGTTTAAGTGTTTTGTCTAGACGCCGAAATACGAGCTCCTTTATGTGTCAAAGACAATCGCGTAGGTGAAACTGGAATGCCGGAGCATTCGTGGGCCTTTTCACGGCGTTCCTTTATTTGTTTTTATGGCATGGACTCGTCAGTCGGAGCGGTAGGTTGCCATGTCGAGCTAATTGTTAAGGCCGGGACGTGCGCTAACTGGCTTTTGGAGGAGTTGTGCCGAGCCATCGAGCCCACGTGAGAGAAACATACCTCTGCATCTGTTTTTACGAGGCCAATAAAAACCCTCCTCTGTCTCTGGCTCAATTGCCACCCTGGCTGATTTATGTGCTTAAATTCACACCGCATTGCTCCATAGGAGAGGCTGGCAGATGGCCAGGTGTACGAGTTGTTTGTGAGAAGTGCCTTGTGTAGGAACGGGTCGGCATGATGAATGTTGACGGGTTTGAGTCATGCAGGTGAAGTATATTAGGGCCTCAAGATATGCCATGGATGTGCCAACAGCGGTATATATAAAAAACAACAACAACCACAAACTTGAGTTTGTACGCCGTGTACTCGTCTCTGTGTTTGTTGTTCCGTTGTTATGCATCTCTGCAGCTCTGGAAGCTGAAAGGTTTCCTCTGTACGTTCATTCTGAGAGGAAAGTGGCCGACGTGATTAATGAAAATATAAAACGTAGTTCCCGATGTTCATTTCTGCATCTGAGACGTCAGTAAAGAGGCGAAAGCTGCAGCCGGAAGCGTAAACCTGAATGCAGCTCAGGAGAAAGATATCGGCTCCCTCTGATTGGTCCTCCCAATGGCATACGTACGAAGGAAATACAACCAATCAGAGCCAAGGAGTCTCCCACGCAGCTGTCAATCACAAGCTCATACTACTCGTCACAATGTTGCACTAAAATATTAACAGGAATTATGTTCTTGCAGTGCCTCTTTCCAGAAAACATATTTCACTCAAAATGAGGAAGATTGTGACGCGGTCGCCATGGTGAAAACCCAAAAGCTCCGCCCACCGGCGGCGATCGTCTGATCGGAGTTAGAGCTTCTAATTGACAGCTGTCAGAATATAATGACAAGCAGTTACTCCGGTGGGTTATGAAGCCAAACAGAGGCCCGCTCTCTAACTCTGAGCCTCCGATTGTGAAGCCCCGCCCCCGTTTAAAGTTCAGCGCCGCTGCTTCAGAATGCGTCGTTCTCTCTTTAGAGTTGGCCTCCTGCTGAGCACTTCATCTGGGGGAGGTTTACACTCTGGAGACGTCTGTCTTTCACCTGAATAAAAAAGCCGGATCTGCACCGGCGAGCGGACAGAGACGGCCTTTGTCGGCCCCCGTCGCTTTCAGATGCGGCTGACCGCTCTCACAATCGGCTTAAGTGGTGGAAAGTCGCCTCATGCCTTTCAGATGAGGGCCACAGGTTTGCTGCGAGGGTAGAACGCTGTGCTCCGGTTCCTTTGGTGACGGGTGGGACCGACTAAACGATGCTTGATCTTTCTCGGAGCTCGCCGCCGCTGAGTGAGCTCCATTTTATTTATTTTTTTAAACGGGAGGGCTGTTAATGCCGCCTAATGCACGGTAAAAGGTCAGAATTAGCACAAAGTCATTTGTGCATCATTCTCACCTGCGTGGCGAGCGTCGGGGACGACGTGGGACTCATCGACATGCGGGGAGAATGTAAAGTATGCTCTCGGGTGCAAATGGGCTTTTATTTATTACACGACTCCCCCCGACAGGTAGCAGCCTGAGACAATGCAGGGGAATGTGAGGTGTGGCAGAAAACAATGCGCTCGCGTCCACAACCTGCTGTTGTCACGCGTAAACAGGCGCCTGCCGACCAGCGAGCGGCGCGTTGTTTCCCCTCTTGTAGCCGACAGGTGTCAGGAGGTCTTACGCGCGTCTGGATCGAGTCCAGGACGCCACCGACAGACGGAGTCTTAAAAACACTCCTGCAGGCCTGTTCTCGAGCCCGAGCGCATGGAAACACACGGAACCAGATCTACTAGTTCTAAAAAAGTGCATTGAACAAACGCAGCCTTTGTCGTCTCTCCTCTCGCTGCGTTTCCGAACTCTGGCTGCACTTTTTGCTCCATCTCCGATATGAGACATTTGCATTTGCAAGTCTCTGTCATTATGCAAATGATGCCAACGACAACTTGTTTTTTTTGCATTCTGCAAGTTAGCAAGCTGGCGAACCTGGATTGTGTGCGTTGGGCCAGTTCGGTCACACGGTTGTACTTGAGTATTTCCCTCTGTGGCTACATCATCAGATCAATAACGACACATCTGGGCTGCTGTGATCCGCCACTGACTGCATTTGTTGATATTAATAAGAGAACAAACAAAGCTTTTCTTCGTTCATGATTGTTCTCTTTTGAATACAACAAGGTGTGATTACTTTGAGGTGCACAGTAGATGCATAACACTGCGTAATGAATGCACATTCATCTCGTGTTGCAGCGGTGCGTCGGCTTAAATCCAAATAAAGCCTCTGGTACCTGCACGGGTCGGATGGGCGGGGTGCTGATGAGCGGCGGGGCGCCCATCGCCGAGGCTGCCGTCAGGCTGCGCTCCCTCTCATCCTGGTAGATGCGGTCGCGCTCGGCTTCCAGCAGCTGCAGGAAGTTCTGCATGGCGCGCAGGTTGACCAGCAGCGACTGGGAAGCCGTTTTAGGGTCCTCCTCCTTGCGTAGGATCTCGGACAGCAGGCCCTGCATGAGGGGGGGGGGGGAAAGAAAGAGGGGAAACAGAAGGAGAATAATCACATTAGAGGATTCTTAAACAGTAAAGGAGAGCCATGAGTGCAAATGGAGACTCTAATGACAATGGAGATGACACTCAGACTGCCTTTTTAGGGACTTCCTTCTAAGCCTCCCCTTCCCTCACACCGTCCCTACGGTTCCTCCCTGCCTTCCACCGTCGACCCCCGCGGAGCGTATTGGTCCATCATTCTGTTCCGTTGAGTGGCAGCGCGTCATCGATCGTATTTTTGTGGAAACGCTCCTCGGCTGCGATGTGAAAGTCGTGTGCGGCGGGGCAATCAGCGCGTCCTCTGTTTACTTTTCAATAGCGCTGGATTCCGTCATTACGAGTCGGCGATGACTCCATTATCAGAGACGCGTGATTGGGCCTTTTCATCGGCTCTTGGCCACACGCTGAGCAAACCGCCGCTCCGCTTCTCTCACCATCAATAGGTGTGATTTGGTAATAAAACAAGGTGATGGGGGGGGGGAAACATGCTGATGCTTTTTAAATATTTTCTTCTTTCTTTTCTTCCTAAAGCTGGCGAGCAGAGCTGCAGACATGTGCCGTGATTCAACTGTACGTGTCATGTTTAGATGAAGGTGGGTCCGTGGCATCCCAGACAGGTATGGACAGATACTCGCATGAAATATGAGTCAGAGTGACGTTGTTATTTACGCGAGTGTTCAGGCGAAGTCGTGTTTCATCCGCCTGCATTCTCCAGCGGCTGCATGCTTATCATTCTTCGCCATCAACTCCTTTCTGTCTGTCTTTTCGGTCAATTATTTTCCTCGTAAAAAAAAAAAACGAACTCGGCTCCTCCCCCTTCGTCTCCTCTGATCCCCCCCCCCCCACCCCCACCTTCATGTCACCACTCGACAGCCCCCTCTCCCCCCCCCCCCCTTTCTTTTATTAACACTGATTCGTGGGAACAAAACATAGGCCTAATAAATAATCCTCCTACGGCACATCGGCCACGGATAAGACTGTGTGGGAGCTCGCATGAGAACTGTCTTAACCATATCACACACACACACACGCACACACACACACACACACACTTATTTTGGGTCGCGGTACGTTCTAATTCTGATAGATCTTTATCAGTTGACGTTCTTTTCTTTTTCTTTCACAGCGACTTCAAAGCAAATGGACTTTGTTCAACGTTTGTTCACCTCCCTCCGCCCCCCATGTGCAGACGGTGCATCTTAAGACACAATCGCTGCCTTCTGCGTGTGTGTGTGTGTGTGTGTGTGTGTGTGTGTGGCCTCTCACTAAGTGAAACCACATTATTTTGCAGGGAGGGAACGCACGCCATGACCGAGCCGGGTTCTTTGGACTCAAGGCCTTGAAGTACAGTAAAAGGTGCTGAGAATTATGAACTGTAAAAATAATAACAACAAAATAAATACTTTAGTAACTTCCTTGATGTGACGTATTTCCTCATCAAACAGGTTGTTGGTGTGGACTCTTACGGCAGAGAGGAATGCACTTTGCATGTTTGTGCTATGGGGACATTTTTGGATGGACACCATGTCGCTTTAGTTTTTAACCTTAAATGACATTATCATGTTTCACGTGGCACCTTCTGCCAATTGCATATACATTTGATTGATATTAAAGTTATTACAGCAGAAAGATAAATGAGGCTTTTACTACTGCTAACGTCAGTGCTGCCAATGACTGGACGTAGTCGTTGTCTTCTTAAAGTTAAAGGCTCCTCACCTGGGTTCTGTTGAAGGCCACGCGGGCGAAGACGGCCTGTGAGATGCCGGCCCGCTTCAGCTCGTCCCTCACCCACTGGTAGATCTCGACGGACACCTCGGTGTTGGAGGACACCTGCGGCTCCATGGGCTTGTTGTGGGAGTTGCGGTTGACCGGCGGGTGGTTGAGGTACTGCTGCGACAGGGACTGCTGCGCCAGCAGCCGGTTCACCGCGTACTGCTGGTTGAGGATCTGCGCCATCACGAGCTGCTGGTTGACCAGCTGGGGGCTGATGGGCGTGGACACCAGGCCCGGGTGGTGCATGCCGGGGAGCTGTGGCTGCCGGCCGCCGTTCTGGCCGCCGTGCGGCGGCGGGGCGTGAGGCAGCGGGGGCACCGGCGAGGAGGGAGTCTGCTCCGCCGTGCTGCCGGGGATGGGCTGCTGCTGCTGGGAGAAGCCCAGGTGGTTGTGGTTGTGGTTGTGGCTGTGATTAGAGCCGGGAGGAGACAGGTCGGACAGGCCGTCCATCTCTGGCGGAGGAGAACGAACGAGCGAAGAGACGGAGAGAAAAACAGAATCAGTTTCAAAGTCTTCCTGGAGGACCAAAAGGTTGAACCTCATGGTCTTAATGTCACCAGAGCCATAATCTGCATCAGATCACACTGTAACTTCAGGTGAAGCTTAGCCCGTCAGCTAACATTTACTTTCATAACTTATGGAAAGGGTCAGCACATATTCATGAATAGAAACCCAAACCCACCCACAGATGTGCACAGAGGTTTAGTGTCCTGGTCCGAACCCAGTGTCCGCTTACTGGTCTTGAAAACAGCTGATCAAAAATGGAAAGAGCCTCGTTGTGTTTTGACCTGTGTCTTCCACAAGCCACGCCTTCGACATTAAGTCCAGAACATCTGTGGCCTCATCATGTGAATGAATAAAAAAATGTCTTGGAGAGACAGTGGAGTGAGTGTAGGTGCAGGATAAATGTGTGTGTGTGTGTGTGTGTGTGTGAATCTGATTCTCTCAAAAGAGAGATTGTTAATTCTAAAATAGGAAACACAAGCTAGCCAATATAAGAATTTGAGGGGCGGCCGGTCCGAACATGAACGCAAGGAGCACATGGGAGGACACAAAATAAAGAAATCTCTGTGCCGTCATTTAATGGCGTTTTGGGAGAGTTTTGAGGCACCTCTTGCTTTGGGTGTCTTTAAGTCCATAATGGCTGCTCGGGAATATTTTAAGGCCGGTTTAAATGATGTGCTTAGAGGGTGAAAACAATGATTTAACGTTCAAAGTGCTACCCACAGCGTCGCGAACGAGCATTTGGAGCAGCCGGACGGTTTTTCGGGTTTCCGCCTCCCTTGACGGAGCGAGGGGGCAGTAACACCTTACGAGTGTGCTGCGGCCTTCACGTCCCACAGAAAGGCGTCGCATGAGATTGCGAAAAAGCGTAAATTGCTGTTATGGGGGACGAGGAGGCGGAGGGGGGGGGAGAGTCTTCAACAAGCTGAATTTTTCAGCAGATGAAAGATTAAGTGTATGGATGTTTTCCAAAAATACCCACAATAATCGTGTGTTTCTTAACTGTCAGCAAGCACAAAACACCCGGCCAAGACGGGTCTATTGAGTGTTTGTCCAAAACAAATGATGTTGGTGTGCAGGGGGGGGGATACAAAAAAATCTTGGTAATAATCACATCTCTTCCCATAATCCCTGGCATTCCCCGGCTCTGATGGTATGGCGTTTCTATTCACTCATATGTGAATGTGTGTGTGTGTGTGTGTGCATATGCTCCCTCGCACGGACTGCTGGGGGGCATGCTCACAAACACACACACAAGCACACGGAGAGGCATTTCCATGCAAATTGAAAAGAGAAGGGGGTGACAGAGGAGCATGGCAGGCCCTGGGAGAAAAAGGCTGCCACAGAAGCCGGAGTCCTCGTGTGGAATCCTGCCACAAAAGAGCCCCGGATTAAACACACAATGGGAATGGGATGTGGGCTGAGGGAGGGGGGGGGGGAGGTGTGTGTGTGTGTGTGAGAGAGAGAGACATACAGAGTGACCCAACGCTCTCTCTCTCTCTCTCTCTCCTGCACTGGCGTTGCCGCCTCAAAAGAAGACACGCCGCGTTCGCTGGCGGCGCGGCGAAACGCCACTTCAGCTGGGGGGGCGGCGCCCCCCCCCCCCACCTGCGCCCAGGTACTTATTCCCCTTGACTTGCGGCTCAAACTGCAGCGCGTCGAAGTAAATGCAGAGTCACATGTGACGCCGCATGCCAAGGCACAAAGGGATGACCGTGCCTCTCGCTCTCTCTTCCAGCCCCCTCAAACTTGGCATTTCCCCAGCTCGCTCTCTTCCTGCCGTTTCGTGGCCACGCACAGCAGACAGCAGCCCGTCATGAATATTGAGGTCGTGGGCGGGGGGGGGGGGGGGGGGGGGGGGGGGGGGGGGGGGGGCACCTGAGGCTTGTGTGCCAAGGTTTTCTGTGAGTTTGTGCGAATGCATCTCGAGATGTTAGCGCATGCTCGTGTGCGTCGTAGACATCGGTGGACTCGATGTCCCCGGAGGGAGCGACACAGGGAGAAAAAAGAAAAGCCCAGTTTATGCTCCTCTAGAGCCAAAAGGAATCGGCCTTTAATTGTATTCCAGTCTAAGGAGAGACGTTACGACGTCGGTTGATCGGGTGAAGGATTGTTTGAGCAAACGATGCAAATATGGGATTTTTAAGAGCCGTGTGTATAGAGTTAGATTTTAAATTGCGATTGAGTTGAGGCAAGAAGACAGTCAGTAAGATTAGGTATCGAGGAATGTGGCTCCAAATCAGTGTGTTTGTGTACTTTCGTCAGGAACCTATAATTCATGTCAATGTAATGTCCTCCAAAGTGTGTGTGTGTGTGTGAGAGTGTGTGTGTGTGTGTGTGTGCGTGTGTGTCCATGTTGCGACATACCTAGTGCATTGGCACGCGGGCTCTCTCGGAGGACACACGTCCCCAGGTAGCCCTCCAGCTGGGATGGTTGGCGCATGCCTGCACAGCCGGATGGTGGAGCACGCACACACACACACACACACACACACACAGACAGAGTTGTGAGAACAGAAACACGCGGTGAAGTCGCCCTACTGTACTTCTCTCTCTGAGCAGAATCACGACATTTAAAAACACCGAGAATAAAAACCACATCGAGAAGTTTTGTGACGGAGGAACGCGTGTGAGTGCACGTGGGAGTGCACGTGGGAGTGCACGAGGACAGCGGGTCCTGGAGTAAGTAATGTCTCTCGGCATATGCTGCCACTTTAACAGAAGCAACAAAACAAAAAAAACATCAGATAAGATATGATCACAACGCGCTGTGAAAACATTTTTGATACAATATCTCATCTGTCATCACGGCGAGCACTGGCAAAGACAAATAAAAAGAAGATGGTTCAACAGATTGTTAAAGCTAATATCTCAACATTACACTGAGCTTAATTCAAAAAAATAAAGCGGAATTCTCCGTGCAGCTGGGGGTGCTCCGAGTATCACATAACCTCATTTCCTGGAGGGTCAAAGGGGATTTCTTCTTCTTTTTTTTTGGTGGTGATAATATAAAGCGTGCGTTGATAAGAAAATCTAATTGAATTTCAGGCGAGGCGGTGGCCGTTCTGAAGGCATTGCTGCCTTTTCAGTCGTGAGGCAAACACGACAATTAAACAGTCAGAGGCCTCAATTTGGCTCTCGCTGTTAGTTAAAGCAATAAATGGATAAATCAGAGATAACGCAAAACTGCAGAGTAATCTTGAGTTATTAGATAACAAGATAAAAATGTATTTCTGCTTGACGCAACAGCAGGAAGACAAAGAGCCGCTTGGTTAGGGAACATATTGTAATGACGATTGGTGTGAATCCGTGTGTGTGTGTGTGTGTGTGTGTGTGTGTGTGTGTGCCATACTTTGCGCCCCTCCGTTTTGCTTACCCATCATATCTTTTGTCTTCTTGAAATGTTTATACCAGCGCCCAAATTCCTGACACTTCGCCGCCGACACATTTGCATAGTAAGTGCTGTTCACAATGGAGGAAATCATACTCTGAAAGAGAGAGATTGATTGAGAGAGAGCGAGAGAGAGACTTTAGATTCTCATTGTGGAGAATGCAGACATAATATTAAAGCTTGTGAAACATGCAGTAACACCGTAGCTTGTCAAAACAAATAAAAGATAGGGGACACGGTAAAAAAATTAAATAAAAGGAAATAAAATACCAACAGAAAAAAGCCAACTGAAAAGTATCAGACATGCAGTCATTTTGGATCTCGTCCTCTAAAAGGTGAAACAAATCAAATCAAACAATATTTTTTTTATCTGTTCTTCTTTATCAAATGCCGTTGAGTTTGTCGGGAACATTTTTTACTTTTGGGTAAATCACGGAGGTCAACCGAGTCCCGTCGGCGTGGAGAGCACACGGACATGAAATATACGTTTACCTTCAACAAAACAAAAATGTACAAAGAATTATTGGATATGAGCATCTGGGGGAGCCGGGCGATGTAAACAGACGAAGCTCTTTCATTTTATTCCGCTCTGTATTTATGCAATCTGTTGACGACAACGACTTCATTCTCGGCCTCTTCCCCTTCAACCGCCTCGGAAAAAAAAAAACACACAAAAAAAAGGAGGCGATATTTTTCTTTCCCTTCCACTTTCATTAAAATTAATGTTTTTAACACCTTGCCGGCCCTCCGGGCGAATAGCGCAGTTGGTGTGCGGAAGACAATGTTTTTTGATTGTTATAAATATTCAAAAGAACCAAACCATCTGCTTTCAAATTACAGGTATGCCATCTTTATCATTTTCTATAATATATGCGCTTGGAGGATGGCGGGTGGGGGGGGGGACCTTCTGGCAGAGCTGCACGGAGGTGCGAGCACAATGATCGGGGAAGGGGAGGATTCTGGTTCACAAAAGGAGGGCGAAGGGTGGAAGCTGTGCCTTCAGAGAGGTCGACCGAACTCTGACCTCTTGACCTCTGTCAGCGCTGCGGTCGAACTGGAGATCAATCGATCCCAATTTTTCTTTGCCGATTCCGATTCCGTCGCCAAGTCGGCGTAAACCATCAACACGTCAACAAGTTGTCTTTTTACTTCGGCATCAAATGATATCGGTGTGTTAAGGAAATAAAAGATTGGATTCTTGTGCTTATAAAATAACATAAGCTTCAATACTCGTAATTACGTAATAGAGCTTTAGAGCTTTAACGCATCATATTGAAGGCCAATGCAACCTCCGGTAACGTTAGCCGTTTAGCCGCGTGCTACTGGCAGAATACTGTGTGTGTGTGTGTGTGTGACGTTGCTATCGGCGGCAGCAACAACAAAATAAATCCTAAAGATGAGACTCAATGCTCTCAAAGGGGTCCGTGAGCTCAACTGTTCTCACCAGCTTCATGGGACCCCTCAACGCTTACGGGACGGACGCGAGAGGCCCAACAACGGCGCACAGGAGTCGATACTCAAGCCGTGGCTTCGATTGGCCGAGAGGGAACGCAGGCAGCGCTTCTTTACGGTCACGAAAAGGAGTCCACAAAGTCCCGGCGTGTACCCGCTGGAGCCCGGGCCGAGCTCTTGTCACGCCCGCTCAGCCGTCGGGGCGAATTTGAGCAAACCGTGCTGTGGTGCATCATGCCGTCATCACCGGGGGGTGAAGAGGTCTGCATTTGGACTTGCATGGTGTAACAAAGCAGCCTTTAATAGATCCTCTGAAAAGACTTCATTCAACGAGGAGCGCCGATAGAGTTCAGGTTAGGGTGAGGAAGTCAGAATTGCCCTTTTTTAATGGGTCATACATTTATGCATGAAGCAGCTCCTTTCTTTTGGATTTATTACCGGCATCAGAAAATAACAACTGCAACATTCTATGGTCTTAAAAATGATAATCCCTGTTCATTCATTATGATCGGCGTAAGTCAGTGTAAATAAGAATGAATGGATTTTTGTTCGTGATTTATTGAGCTTGGGAAAAAAATGTATAAATTGGTAGAGCAGCAAACCACATGTTCCAGTTCAACCTGGTTCTGGTAGCCGACTCCCAGGCCGAAGATCCACTGGGAAGAAACAACATGTATTTAAAGCAAGAAGAGTTCCCCTTTGAGTCGGCGGGATAATGAACTCCTCTCCTCCAGCCTGCCATGTTTTATTTACAGTATATCTGGGCTAAGGCGGCTCCAGGCAACAACACCAGAGACCTGCAGAAGACGGCGTGCCTCTCTCTCTCTCTCTCTTTCTCCGCCATCTTTGACACAGATGTTCTAATAAACGCTCCTCATTAATCAGCCCTCTCCCTCAATACATCACTCTACCTCTCACAGGGGGCCCGGCGTGTGTGTGTGTGTGTGTGAACGAAACAATACACACACACACATTCTCTCTCTCTCTCTCCCCACTGCTCTGTCACACACACATGCATACTCACTAAGTGAAATCAAGCAGATAACCAGAGCCTCTGCTGCTACTGCGGTGCCAGCAGGAGGGCTGTGTAGGGCTTGTCAACAGGTAGCATGGCCGTGTGTGTGTGTGTGTGTGTGTGTGAGCGTGTGTGTGGACCCTTTAAGTGATAGCCATCTGCAGCACAGAGAGCTTATCAGCAAGACCAGGAAGTGGCACTGGGCTACAATCGGTCCCCAACATCTACTCCACTCCCCATCATGGGAGACAGGAAGAGAGAGAGCCTACAGTGTGTGTGTGTGTGTGTGTGTGTGTGTAAGAGAATAGCGGTGCAGCAGGCAGGTACTGTAGGCACCCAGCTGCCAGCGTAAGAGTGTGGTGCACACACTGGCAAAGGCAAACACACAAAGTACAACCCCTGCAGACACACACACACGGCGCGGTTACAAGAACGCACAGCAGAGCAACACTCGCGCACGCACACGATTAAATACACACACACACACACACATTCCAACTTAGCCTGATGTCTTGAATCAGCTGGGGAAAAGCGCATCACATTTGCAACACTGCGCCTCGTCTCTCGCCAACATCTCACACAGCTCAATTATGGCACACATTCATCTCATCTGGGATGACCCCCCCCCCCCTCCCCCCTCCCTTCAATCTAACCCACACACACACACACACACACACACACACTGGCAACCAGGTTGCCCCTATGGCTGCCGAGGTGGTGAAGGCCCGCTAAGATGGCATTTTGATGACTATTTGCTGCTACGCAACGCAGCAGCTGGTGCATCAGGGGCCGCCCAGCGAGAGCGAGCAGGGGGTGGCAATGGGAAAGAGTGGGGTGAGGTGGTGGTGGTAGGATGGGGGGATCTCGTTTGTTGCCATAGTTTCTGCGAACACGGGCAAGGGGGTTGCTAAGCTCGGTAGCTCTTAGCGAGCTTGGAAGAGATAATAAGCCTGATTGGCTGATGGAGGAAGTCGAAGTCAGGTCGTGAGTCCGGCCCCCTCGTACCATTTGAAGCTCGAGCACACAAAGCGTGACTCGCCCCTGCTACAAAAGAGTCAAACTAAAATGTGTTCGACAAGACCTCGCACAAAAGAAGAGCTCCCCCCCCCCCCCCGGCCCTCCTCTCCCCACTCTGCTCCCCCCCCTCCTCTCTGTTCAGAGGTGGGCTAATTCTCTTTCACTCACTCATCCGTTGACCTCCCTTCTCGGTCTGGGATTACGCAGAAGAATATCAAGGAAACACTAATCCTTAAAAGGTGCCAATCTTATGCCACGCCCCTTTTCCTCCTCCCACTCCTTTCTGTTTCCCCTTTTGGTCAAGTCAGAAAGCTCGGAGGGGTTCATCACTGGTCAGGGCGTCCCCTCAATAACGACAACCGGTCCACTGAAGGGGGGTTTTGGGGGAAGAGCGAGCCGCCGCTCTGCAGGCCACACGAGGCCCCCCCACGGAGTAACAGATGTCAAACACCATCATGGCAGCCATGTTTGAACAAGGCAGACTCGTGTGTCATCATCATCGGGGCGCGGAGAGACTGCCAGTTCCTCTCTCTCTCTCGAAACCGCTTACAAACCGGATATCGCATTGTTTGAATCCTTAAAAACAAGACATGGCGATAAAATAAGGCAATAAAATAATGTGCAGGTAGAAGTCGAGGCTTAGATTCGGGACTCGTGGACTCTACGTGAAGCGAAGAGTCTCATCTCTCATCCTCGCTGGAAAGCCACAAGAAGAAGCTCCAGTTTTAATGTGAGCCGTGTGCGTATTTGAAAGCAGTGTGAGGAAGGCTGTGTGCGCCTGTGTGTGAGATCCTCTGAGCCGCCTTCACATATGGACCGTAAACAGGGTGATTACCAGACCGGGCTGGGCTGCGCCTGAACGCCACCCAGGGACTCTTTACATCATCAGCGCACTGCTCATGCCCGGCTAAACACACAAACACACACACTGTGAGAGTCACACACACACACACACACACACGCAGTGCAAATGAGGGTCTCCAGGTGACCATACGGTGGCCTGGGAGGAGCGCTGGCTTCATACTGAAGGCACCGACGCACACGCTCGGATCCAAACACAAATAACACTTTCGCATACGCGTCCCGTACGTTGACGTGCGTTTCACAAACGTACTCTAGACACACACACACACACACACACACACACACACACTGTGGCCCTTGTGAGAGATATACTGCCGTTTCATTCCATTCACTCCAGAGCTGCCTCCATGATATACTGACTGCACTGCCTGTTAATACAATATCTGCGCTAGTGCTTTCTATACAACGTCCCAGCACACACACACACACACACACACACACACACACACAATACAAGGCCTGACATGTGGACGTGCGTACACGATGTCCAGCCTGAAATGTTGTGAATTAACTAAATGGGGGGGGGGGGGGGGAGGAAAGAACAAAAAAGAACAGAAACAATCCAGATCGTTCTGGGTTCGAGCCAATGTTTATCTAACAATAACCATACGTTTAACAACACCTCTGCTTTTTGGCTGCCGTTGCATACGTGTGTGTGTGTGTGTGTGTGTGTGTGTGTGTGTGTGTGTGTGTGTGTGTGTCGGAGGCGCTAAAAGAAACCGGAAAAAAAAATCATGCGGCAAACAAATGACAATAAGCCATTGATTTTGATTTTCTATGCCGATTCTCTTTCCCAATGGATCAAACTCAGGGCATTTGATAAGCACAGGATAAAAGACAGTGGTGATGGAGATACGGGTGTTTGTTTGTGTATGGTAGCAAGGGGGGGGTGGGGTTGGGCGTTAATCTTTTTTTTATTATAATTTTATTTTAAATAAGCAGACTGGGCTTCAGCACCTGTGATAAGGGACATTCTTTAGCCAGAGAGCTCTGATTCATGTCTTTGAGTAACTCCTTGAGGGCGTTTCTTACTGTAGAGTGGCTCCATTGCTCGGGCGGCAGGTCCTCCAGCTTAGGACAACTGTGGAGAGAAAGAGAGGAGGGGAGGGGGTGGGAGGGTAAGATAAGGGGGGAGGAAAAGGGGTGGGGGGGTGTAGAGGGAGAGAGGGGTGAAGAGAGAGCATGAGAAACAATTCAGATGGAGAAGAGACAAAGATAGAAAGGAGAGCCAGCGGCCCTGATGGTATCAAATACAGCGAAATGATCAAATACACAGGTCACAAATTCAGCAACGCAATATCTAAAAAATGTTATCACAAATTGTGACGGTTGGGCATTCGGGCAATAACACCAATCTTTGAATCGGGGAATACATTTGACCCAAAATCCCAACGGGAAGTTGTCCCGCAGCATCCTGCAACACACCGCTGCAGAACAGACTCATTTCTGGCACAATTACATGATTAAACAATGTGATTATTTCCTTGACATTGCTTGTTGTCCTGCTGTGACCAACAGTTCGAACATCAACGAGATCTAAATGAGAGAAAAGCAGCGAAATCCTTCATTCTGCCATTAAACCGTCGATTCATACACTGCCAGCACCACTCAAGTGTCCGACTCAAGAACCGGCAATTAACTTTGCCCGAAAACCGAGGTTTAAAACCGCCGAATATCTAGTGATGAAACGGCAAAATGACTGGAACAATCAAACCCTCCTCGCTCTCCGTCGGTAGAGATGAGCAGACCAGAGCGAGCGAGAGCTGAACACACGGCTCGGTTTTTTTTCTTCTTCTTCTTCTTCCTGCTGCAAGCGCCCCTCCAAGACAGACAGATTTCATTTGGCGCATCAAGCAGATGCATCTGGAGATTGCTCTGTCTCTCTCTCTCTCTCTCTCTCTGCCTGCCTGCCTCGCTCTCTCCCTCTTTCATATTCTCTCTCTCTCCTGATTGTTCTGATTAGTTAATTACTTTATACAACACATCTGCTGGATTGATGCATGAATTATACATCAGCTGCATGTGGCGACTATTATTTTGTGTTACTTCTACCTTCCTGGCTCGTTGTGCTCGGCGAAACAATTTAAGGTGTTACTGGCTAGAGTTCTGCGTCAGTCGGTGGCGGGGGGGGTGGGGGGGGCTTGAAAGGGATGGCGGGGACAGATAATGGGCGAGGAGGGGGGAGACAAATACAAAACAATAACAATACTGACAACAATATGCAGCAGAATCAAACTATATTTATAAATCACATGGAGGTTGGCGTTGACGTTGGGCGTGTGCGGAGAAACTCATACACGAGACGTATACACGCGTTCGGCACGTGTCGCAGAACGACTTTTTTCCCCGTTAAAAAAAAATCGACACTCGACTTGACGAGAGCGATGAGGCGTCGATCGAGGGGCGACGAGTGCACGAGACGCCGCGCCCGTAAATCTGGGTGTGTTGTAAATGAGCAAAACGGGGGCCGACGGGGAGAGCGGGATAGGCGGTCGGGGCTAAACATCTGCTCGTAACGAAACCTCACACACTCGCTCGCGCACAAACAATGGATTTGCCAGAACACCTTAAACTGCTCCAGCGGGCTAGAGAGCCTCTGGGGAGAAGGAATGAGGGAGGTGGTGGAGAAAGACAGCTATCCGTGCAGTCAAGGCTAGCACGCCGGAAATAAACACAACCTTCTGTGTTCTGGCTGGTGGACGTGTTCACATCAGGCAGTGTGTGTGTGTGTGTGTGTGTGTGTGAGAGCACTTCATTGGTGAAGGTGGGTGGTGGCGATGGCGGTAGGGGGGGATACACAGAAGAAGAGGGGAGAGAGAGGGAGAGCGAGGTAGAAAAAGAGTCGGAACAGCAGCTGGTGCAAGCCTCCACAGCAGCGCCACTTTGTGTGTGTGTGTGTGTGTGTGTGTGTGTGTGTGTGTGCCTATGAGCACATATGAGGCTGTTTGCGTCTGTGTCTATAAATGCTTGTGTGCTCTCGCTGTGTGTATAAATACAGCGAAGCCTCACTCCTACAGAGTAGCATTTAGCATACAATATGGTGAGTGATGGCACCAGGCAGCTAGCGGTGCTCGAGTGTGAGAAGCTTGTTAGTCTTCGCAAGTCCAACGCGACGCAGATTCAGAAGGAAAAACTGTATATTTGGCTTAAAAATAGCCGGGTTTATTTATGGAACTATTTCAGGTGAACAACCGCGCATTCATCTGCTGCATTTTTAGCCCTGCACAGTCTCCAGTTGGCCGTTCCATTCATTTGATAATTTTAAAGTGGTGTTTTTTTAAAAATCTGCCGTGTTTTCTGAACATTAGTTAACATCTCAAACTATTTAAATATGTACTTGATCGCACAGCGCAGAATAAGTTACATTTGTCAGCACCCCCTCGACCCCAACGTCACGTCAACGAATGGAAGGGACTTTGTGTGACTCCCGAAATGCTCCCCCCCCCCCAAATCTAATATACATTTTCATATTCAAATGATCCGTGTGTTTTTCTTTTACTATTTACATATATATTTGAATGTAGAATTTGTTGACAGCCCTTGTTCCCATCACTTGTCGGTCAAACAGATCTCTGTGTTTCTTTAGCACCGCCAGACGAGGAATCTTTCAGTATTCAAACGGGTTTTTTCCGCATTTCCTGGGAAAGGTCAGTGTGTTATGTGTGTGTGTGTGTGTGTGTGTGTGTGTGTGTGTGAGTAACAGAGCTATTCTCAGTATCAAACATGCAGAAGGTATCGTCAGATTGGCACAAGCCTGTGGGCATACAAGACATGCTCCGTGTGAGTGTGAGAAGCAAAGAATAAAAAAGGTAAAACTGTGCTTCAGTGTGTATTCAAGGAATCCAATACTGCTGTGTGTGTGTGTGTGTGTGTGTGTGTGTGTGTGTGATTTAGGTTATGACACTGCATTTTTGTAGGCGGTAGAACAACTCGTTGGTACTCATGTGTGTTCAAGTGTGTTAGCTTCGAGTAGACACTGTGAAGGGAAGCGCGACTGTGTGTGTGTGTGTGTTCAAGTGTGTGTTCAAGTGTGTGTGTGTGTGTGTTCAGTACCTGTGCAGCTGGATCTTAAGCGTGACCACGTGGTAGACGTCCTGCAGCATGTCAGCCACCGTAGCGTCCGGTGCGTCTGTCACGTATGACAGCGGGACAGGGTTCCACTTCCCCACCTGAATCATACCTGGACGACGGGAGGTCACGAGGTCACGAGGTGTGGACGGACAACACACACGAGACCAGACAAGTAGAAACAAGTACAAGAGAGCACCTTAGCACAAAGTCCATTTTAGCATCTTTGCTCGATGTCACTTCAAAGAATAACTTCATCATGAATATATATATATATATATATATATATATATATATATATATATATATATATACACACACACACACACACACACAGAGTTTACAATTTGTCACAATTCCTCCGGAGACTACCTTAAATTCAAGTGGCACACCTCGAGGAAGTAAACTCATGGGAGAGGTGGACTAAGATGGTTTGAGTGTGTGTGTGTGTGTGTGTGTGTGTGTGTGTGATGGACAGGCTATAATAAAAGAGCCCGCTAAGAGGCACCTTGAAACAGCCAGCCACCCTCGGCCAGCGTGTGCTCAAGTGCAATTAGCAGACCCTTTCCTCCACCTGCCCCTCCCACCCACTGAGAGTGTATATAAATATATGCTGTTCGAGTGTGTGTGTGTGTGTGTGTTACTCTCTTATATGCACAATACACAATGTACATGTACAGTATGTATAGACTTCCGTGTGTGTGTGTGTGTGACCACCCGAGAGACTTGAGCATCTCCTGTGTGGGATCAGTGTCACGGGATAGAAGCTACTGCGGCTTCAGATCTGCTGGCGGGAGGCTATTATGGGCACCCAGTGTGTGTGTGTGTGTGTGTGTGTGTAACAAAGAGATATAAAGCTATATAAGCAAGGCGGCGGAGAGTCGATGAGTGACACGTCACTGGTTACCTTTGGCCTGGGCCGCTGAGCTGTGGGAGTAGCCCAGCGACAGCAGGGCCATCTCGATGAGCTGGTTGAAGAGCATGTCCTTGCGCACCAGCACGAACTCGGCGTGCTCCTCCTTGCTGTCGAAGTCCATGGGGTTCTCGTAGTGCTCGACCACGCAGAACACGGGCAGCATGTTGCCTGAAAACACGGGAGGCACGAGTCAGGGGGACGGGCAAAGAAAAAGGTTCACACTTTGACCTTGAGCATTCTGAGCGCTCGCCGAGGGTTACGAGCGGTGTGATTAGACTGCTGCCGAGTGGAAGACACAACGTGAGCTAAAGGATGGGTTTGGACCACACGGGCATCTTTCATCTTTCATGGGACGATTTCTACCTGAGCCCTCTCACCTTTCTGTCTCGATGCCAAACGCTCACATCGACGAGGGGGAATCAAACAACAACCGGCCCAATCTCGGAGGCTGCTGTTGTTTTTAACCTCTTTTTTGATTTGATTAATTCTCTTTTGTCATGTAATTTCAAACGGGTTTTTCCCAAAGTTACAAGAACTGCCGGAAGATTACTTTTCTTTCTTGAGACGGGCGTCACGGACATGTTGCATGTGCACGTGTGAGCTTAATAAGCGGTGCATTACGGAGTGAAGCATCACCTTTTAGCTCAGCGTGAACACCACTCCTTTTGGCACAATTAACTTGTTTGTTCCTCCATCGAGACTTTTCCCCTCTCAACCGTCATGTTCCCGTGAAGCGGCGCTTCACATGCCCGAGGTTCACTAGCCTGTGTCAACAGTGGCTCTGCTATTAGGTGGAATGAGCAATCCTTGTCCAGAGACTGCGGAACGTCCTGCAAAAATCACCCAGCATGGCATTTTTATCTTGAAATCGCATCGGCGGCGCTGTGAGAAGGTTGAAGTGCGTGGGGGACGACTCGGCCTGAAGGCGTCGGCAGCTTCTCGTGCCCTCGCTGCCCTACTTCCTCCGCTTGCCTCCCCTCCGCCATCACCCCAACACGTTTCTGTGCTTCGCGTCGTCCGGGCCGATGGAAACCATTTCCGTTGTCATATTTTTTTTTTCCCGATCCCCCGGCATTCCAGAAGATGCACACAGCTCTGGCAAAACAATCAATAAGCCGACAGATGCCAGGGAATGTGCTGAAAGAGCTGCTTTTCTCCTCCCCTGATTTTAATAGATAAAGATCTAACAATAAAGACTGCTGTGTAGGTTCATTTGGGGGGGGATCAATACCGGCTTTGTTTCCAGGGAGCCCGGAGAGGGCTGCGGTAAATATTGTTTCGGGCTCGGACACAATGCCCACTGTGAGGCCCTCGGCGAAGCCTCCGCGGCCGCTTTGCTCCGAGGGAAGAAACTTGACGAGAGCGCACAGGAAGGCTTCGGAGGGGGGGGGGGGATGGCGTCGTAGGGAGCCGCGAGAAACGTAGATGATGAAGGCGAAAAAATTAAGCTCTCTCAGCTGGAGAGCGACGCGTAGATTAAAGGAGCGAACAGGAGAAACGGCCCATCGGAGGACACTCACACAGCCGCGTTCCAACAGTTCCCGAGTCCCTCTTGCCCAAAGAAAACCAAACCAGCCAAACAAACAAACAAACAGAGGCGCTGTCACGGGCACCGAACCTGCAGGTTTTAAACTCATTTCCAACGCCGAATGTAAAAACAACATAGAAGAAGAAAAACAACAACATAATCATAAAAAGCTTCATTTTTTTTTTTGCCCGCTGCGTTTTTCACGAGACGACACCGGTTTTATTAAAAAGCTTTGTCATAATCTCAAAGTAAAGGCTCCCTTTAAACAAGAATGGCTCTTAAAGGACTGAAACCTCTCCTTAATAAACAAATGTCGGAGCAGGAGGGCGGCGGTTGGAGCGGCGACACGGCGCGGATAAGGGAATAACTCTCACAGCGCTCCTCTATTAGCTATTGTCTGGGCAAATAAGTGGGAGTGTGTGAGTGTGTGTGTGTGTGTGCGCGCTTAGAGGACCAAAGACACATTGTAAGAAGCTTTAAGAGTTTTGGAGAGCATGCAGGGGGTGGTGGTGGGTGGAAGGTGGCGTGTGTGGGAAGGCCCCTCCCCTCCCACACACGCTATTTAAAGTGCATTTAAATAGCCTCCCTCTATTTGCATAGTTTATTCTTCTCATATTCAGACAGTTAGTTCGCCAATATAAAAATATTCTTTTATAGATTTTGTACGGCAACTAATGATTCTTTTCATCAGCAACTGATCAGTCGATTACTTTCTCAATTAATCGATTCCGTCTGTAAAATGTCCGAAAAACGTTGTGCGGAAAAACAACAACTCAGTCTCAGTTCGTCATATCGCTCGTTTTGGCCCCTAAAACCATTACGTTTTCTGTCACAGGAGACAAATAAAAGGGCCAAATCTTCACATTTTGGGAATCGGATGATGGAAAAAAAACGAGCGTATCTACCAATCAATTTATCGACTAATCGATCCCCTGCCGAAGTCTTTTAAAACCGACTGTTCTGTCCCAACAAACAAACAAAAATACATTTACAGACATAAAAAACGGAGATAATCTGCCAATCTTCCCATTTAAGGAAGCTGAAAGCAGCACATGGCACAGAGACTCCCCTCCCCTCCCCCTCACCTCTCTTGTGGCAGGTCTTCAGCAGGTGGCCGGTGGGTTTGTACGGGACCCCGGCTAGCTTGGCCCCGGTGCTGCCCAGCCTGGCCCGGCCTAGGGGGCTGCCGTTCTGCTCCAGCCGGGGCAGCTTGGCCGGCGGGGCCTTGGCCTCGGCCATGCTGTTGACCAGGTCGGAGTTCTCCTTGCCCAGACACGCCTCGCTGAGATGGTCCATCATTCTCAGCTCCTCTGCTCACTATCACCTGGGGGGGAGAGACACACGGCAATGAACACAAAACCCTTTTTGTGTTGACGTCACCGACGCGTGCAGACGTGACGTTTTTATAGACCGACACCCCCCCCCCCCCACAAAGAAAAAAGTGCTTTAAGTAATTGAAAGCTTTGAGAACAGACCCATTACGGCAATAACTGTCAATTCGCTTCAGTTATGGCGACTCGGGCCGCGGTGACGTTTTTTTCGTGCCGCTTGTAATGTTCCCATTTCTCAACGCATGTATTATGTATGGCCGTCCGTGGCAAACAAGCCTTTTCTTTTCTTGTGTGCAAACACATTCATTTGCGGAGAGATTCCACTTGAATGACTACAGTGCAGTTCAAGGAACAAGGATCTTCTGCGGCGCACGCGGAGATAAGGGGGGGGTAAACGTAATTCTGTTTCTGAGTCACTTCGCGTGGCTTCACATTCGTGACGCAGCTCGGAGGCGAAAGGCCGCAACGTCACACACATCAGTTACATGACGACTTTACAGGAGTGAACTTTATTTATAAGCTAGAACTTTACAACTGTGGGAGGGGGGGGGGGTTAAAGGCAGCTTCTAGAAACTTCAAAAACACTTGCTGACTCATGATTAACGGAATTAGGAGAAGAGATGGAGAGGAGAGAAAGATGGGGAGCTGCTTCCAACCACAGGTGCACAACGCCTTGAGGGCCGAAGCTGACAATTCCCACGTTATTTGAACTTTTAAGATTTTATCAAAGCCCTATTGTGTAAATAAAAATGTTTTTAAAAAGCAACGCAGGTTCTGCATGCAGGTTAACGCGCCGTGCTGATGATGAACATGAACCGGAATGTACACCCCCTCCCCCAAAACCAAAAGATCAAGAACTACCCCCCCCCCACCCCAAACCCATTCAAAACATGCAATGAGGCAAATAATTCACCACAAATAAGGGGGCCATATAGAAACCAGACCCGCATACAGTCTGGATCCAGGGCAGGATTTAAAAATGACACACACACACACACAGTAAGCAATAGTTTAAATGGAAGCATCATCACATGGGGGGGGGGGGGGGGGGGGGGGCAGGAGGACAAGTTGAGTGACAGATCTTCCAAACCAACCTGAAACGCAGCACTTCCGCACTGAGGAGCATAAAACAGTCTTCTTCAAGTTTGGCCAGGGCTTAAAAAAACAACCCCAAACAACTCCTGATCCCGGTCTCTCTCTCTCTCTATCTACGTGTGCATGACAGCGAAACGGTTATAACAAAAATAATAAAATGTAATTTAATTTAATTTAATTTAATTTAAATGTAAAAAAGAAAGACAAAAGCTTTCTCCGGCTCTTGTTCGCGGAGGACTGACAGGCGGTGCGAACCAACAACAACCCGGGTCTGTGCGAGAGGCGGCGAGGTCGAGATGGACCGCGATAGGCGAACATTGGGAAGCGGTTATGTCCTATGTGTGTGTGTGTGTGTGTGTGTGTGTGTGTGTGTGTCTACGCGCGTGCGGCGTCCGTTAGTCGATTCCGTCCGACCGGGAGGAAACACACGGCCACGGGAACCGTGAGAACCGGCGACATTTAGCCCAAAGTGAGCGGGTTAACCGCGTCCATCGGTCACAAGTGAGGGCGACTTCTGCTTCACTTCGCACCGCAACATCCGAGCCGACCGCATCGGCCGCCCGCACGGCGCATTTTGAGCAGCCGCACGGGAGAAGAGAGAGAGTGAGAAGAGAAACAAACAAAAAAAAAAAAAAAGCAAAAGCAGTTATAACGATATTTATTTAAAAAAATAATAATTAAAAAAAAAAAAAAAAAAAAAAAAAAAACTTCCGCCGCGCGAGACCCCCAGAAAGAGACCGACCGACGTGCTCAACAACCGCCCAACGGCCGCTTAGCTCGACGTGACTGCCGGCGGACGGACACTCATAACAACCGCCAGTGTGGGCTCGCGTGTCGCGCTGGAGGCGGACCGGGGAGGACGAGGTGCGGACGGCCGGAGCGGCTCCGCGGAAAAAAATAAAACAAGAAGGAGAGAAAAGGGGGTCAAAAAAGTGCGGGTTTACTTTCCGTGCGTGGAAGAGCGTGAACGCGGCTCGGAGGGCTGCTGCCCCGCGGTAGTGAGAGGAGGAGGTGTCCTGGCGTCCGGACGGAGAGCTCCTCTTTCTCTCTCTATCTCCCTCTCTGGCTGTCTCTCTCTCCCCCCCTCGCTCTCGCTCCGTCTCTCCCTCCTCTCTGTCCCCATTAAATTATTAGTTGTATTGACTCATCACTCCCCCCTCTCCTCTCCTCGCTGCTGGTGCCTCCGCCGCTTCGCCTGCGCCTTCCCTTCCTCCGCCTCAATTCAAATGGCGTGGTGGCGAAAAGGGGGGAGGGGGGGGGGGGTATTTAGGAGAAAAAAAGAAGAAGATAGCAGAGATGTGTGTGTGTGTGTGTGTGTGTGTGTGTGTGAGGAATAAATAATCCCGTAAAATTAATAATAAATAATAATCCCTCCGCGTCTCAGGCCACAAAAAGTCCTCGCGGAGACAAATAAAAAGTGGAGAAAGTGGACACGCGCGCGCGCACGTACACGGTCAAACACACGTGCGCACGCACACAACACACGCTGAGAGGAGGAATCGGTGGTGCGATTTCCGGGTGTGCGCGCAGGAATCTTTAATCAGCTTGATTGGAGTGAGGTGGTCCTGCATTTATTACCGGGGAACACGCACACACACACACACGCACACACACACACACACACGCGTCTTAAAGAAGTGCTTTTTTATTTTATTTCACTACATATTTTACATTCAGTGTAAGTTAAGTCGAGTTAGAAATTGATACATAAATAAATTATAGACATCACAATAAACTAAATGGAACCCATAAAATACATTTTAACTTACAACTTTTAGAACATATGAACAGATTGTTTAATAAAAAAAGAGATTTTCTTTGCTTTTTTTTAAGAGTTTGTTAGACTTGAATCAATATCAGAAAAATCACAGGTCAGAAAGCCTTAATAGCTTTATAAATGGCCTCATAATACAACAAAATTGAATATTAATACATTTAAATAGGTATTAACGTATATCTTGAACTATCAAAAGACCATATCATAGCAATAATTTACCATTTTAAACGTGGGACGCTCTCTTCTTCTGCACAGTAAAGGAGCTTCATCTCTGCTGCATGTCAAGCTGTCTAATATTTAGTTATTGCATTGTAAATATTGCATACAACATAGGTCTTTATACTTATTTAGTACTACAGGATAATGTTAGTACAATAAAAAGACCGCAGGCATTTTCCCACCTCGCAAACCTCCCCTCCGTTATGTCAAAACTGGATTGTACCAAAATATTAAGACGAGCTAACGTCTGTTGTGTCAACAGAACCCTGAGCTGTCAACGGAGGACGAGCTGAACCGAGGGAAGAAAGAAGAGAGGAAAGGGGGGATGACACCGTGAGCTGGGAGGTTTTCTCTCTCGCGCGCTGACGCGATTGTCGTGTTTTTGTCTTTATTTTTGTCTTTATTTTTGCCCTCGAGCACACGGCGAAAATACCACACGCGGTAATCTGTGTTTATTGTCAATAAAAGGACCTGACACGCTGTCTGTGCTTGACCTTAAGGTGGCCGTTTAATAACTGGTTCCTCTCACTTCACGAGCAGAGGCCGGACTGGACACACACACACACACACACACACACACACATGAGTGACAATAAATGCACCGATGCTGAGGTGTAGATGTATTTCCATCTTTCGGTTTCGTCACGAGCAACAGAGGTGAGCGTGTGAGGCAGAGTTCACGGCCGAGGTCACGGAGGAAATGTTGCTTTTCTGTGTGTGTTTTAAAAAAACATTTTTTACACGGCCTGTAAATGCACCGATATATAAATAGTAACGTAAGCAACGACACACAAGAACCAAATAAGTGTCCATTAATCACACTCTCAGCGAGCTGTAGGCCGAACACTGAGCTCCTGTCTTCGAGGCATCTAACCGAGCGAGGCGGGGGGGGCCGACGTGACCCCCCCCCCCCAAACAGAAGGCCCGTCTGTCCCGGTTGTTGTAAGAACAAAAACAGGAAACCCACGTACAACAGGAAGTGTGTGTGTGCACCAGAGGTGGTCGGGCGCTACATAACGCTGCTCACTAATAAATCTTGTCAGTGTGTGATTGGTTCCTCGTCCCACGCTCAAAGCGGTCGTTTCGTAAACAATGCGGCATCACTGCAGACCGCCGTCAGGTTGCATGAACTTTTTTTTTTCTTTTTCAAACGCCACGGAAATGACTGCGGAGAGAAAATCATTCAGGTTTACGGAAGACGCTTTAAAAAGGAAAAGTCCCTTTCAATTTTTTTTTTTTTTAAAAAAAAGACAAAAAAAAGCTGCCGAAACTGGAACAGATCAAAGAGCCCAAACGCGGCGCCGTAGAAACAGTGCCGTTACTACGCTTCTCATTCAAGCCGCAGTCATTGTTCACGCCCACCAGCGTGAGGTCAAAACGTTTGCTCATTTGTGTACCCCAAAAAAAAAAAAAGCAAAAGGCCGCATTAAGCTTTTAACGGAAATAAAAACACACCCCTCGGGGGCCTGAGATGGAACTATGTCTCATGCTGCTGACGCCGAGTGACGAGGCGTACGTGGATTTGAGGCTGCGTTTTGAAATAGGGTGCCAGGTCTGTGTTTCTTTTTGAAGATATAACAAGAAACGGAGGAGTTGTTGAAACTAAGACCCCGACGCGTCTGAATCCCCGAGCGGCCGCCGCCGCCGCAACAGATCCAGCGATCAATTCTTATCTTAACCATTCTCGGGGTTTCAGTGGCGCTGCCAACACTGTGTGCTAAACACAGCTGCGGTGTGCCGCGTGGTTAAATGGCTCCGCTATGTGTGTGAATAAAAAAGGCCCCCGACTGTGGAGTAATTACTGTATTTCCAGAGATTCACCCCGACGTGAGATATCGTTCAGCTTTGGGAATACATTTAAAAAAAAAAACAATTCCCACGAAGTCGGCGAAAGACATGAAAGTTGCAGTGATGCGATGAGGATGAATTTTTATTTAATGATATTGAATATTGTGCAGCATCTCAGATGTGTGCTGTTCAGGTTCACTGTGATACGTAGTGACATTAATCCTACCACACACACACACACACACACACACACGCACCAGATCGCTCTGCATCACCTGCATTCTGCACGTTGGTTTCCACGTCGACGTGTTTTACACGATGTTCACCGCAGCTCCCGTTTCTCTCAGTAATTTTTTTTTTTCCTTCCTTGGCCGCGGTTAGCAGCGCTCGGGAAAAAATAAAATAAAATACAGGAGCGACGGTGAAAGCAAGCCATTGTCGGCAAATGCTCTTTTCTCTCTGGCATGACGCAAGCAGCCGCAGTCATTTCCACTGTGATTGTCGGGCACCATCAGAGAGCATCGATAACCCCTGCCAGGCCCTGGCAGCGCCAACAGGTGCCGGCGCTGCCAGATAGGTTGGCACCGACGCGGCTGCGAAAAACCCTCTGACATCCAGAAGGGCACAGATTTGCACTGAATGCACCACTGAATCAACACCGCTGATTATCAATTAACATATACCGTTTTGTATCGCACAGAAAAGAGGGGAAAAATGCTTTTTTTCTTTCTTTCTCCTCCCTTTTTTTTTGTTGGAAAAAGCAGAAAGCCTGTTTAAAAAAAAAATGCTAGCAGTGTGCCGTCATAATCACGCGCTGAATACAGATTTAGCTCTGTTCAAGGTGGGTTTTTACAAGCCCGCGCGGCTTTGTGTCGGGGAGATATATACAGTGCGTAATTGTTCAGGCACAATTTCGTGCCTGTTGGCTACATTTGTGCAGGAAGCATGGGGAGGGGGGTGGGGGGGGGGGGGGGGGGGGACACACGAGGAACATGACAGACTGGATGTTAAAATCGCAACAAAAGACACCTCACGTGTAAATGTGAGGAGTCATGGCGTCACACCGCAGGTAGGTTACACCTCCGCTGCACCACAGGTACGCCTGTGTGTTTACACCATAAACACACTTATCACAGATATCACATCTGGGCTGCTGCTGTTTTAAAACCGCGTGTTGACGTCTCGGGAGGAATTAAACGTTACGTCTCTATTCGGACACCGGTGATCAACACACAAAGGGGGGGGGGGGGGCTCAAGGCGTCAATGTGGCGCGTCAGGCGAAGCCGGCTCCATCACTTCGCTGCACGTAGGCGTTGTGATGTCTTGATGCTCGCCACTTGTGATGCCTCTAATGGGCATTAATAGGATTATTTGGATTACTAATACAAATTAGTCTGCGCATCCAGTCTGGGCAGACAGCGCGCAGGCGGGGGAGGGGGGGGGGGGGGGGTTGTCACCACATCGACTTTGAGCTCTTTCTGCGAGTGTCTCCCACAATGAAAACACACACACACGTAAACATAATGGCATTATTAGAGGCTGCAAAGGATTTTAATAATGCGTCTGGGAATGTGTCAAAACACGCCGGCGTCACTGTGGGTGAACCTCGGCTGACATGAAGCGGGGAGGAAGTGCACGGCAGACGGCGAGCGTCTTTAAAGTGAGGAGAGAGTCGTCTGAACTGGAGCGCCGCGCTGAGGCAGCTTTTCCATTATGACTGAATTGACACGAATGGGAGGCTTTTGTGCCCTCAGTGCCGTTGGCATTTTGTAGGTCACCGTGTGGTGAAATGAGTTTCACAACGTGTTACGGGCTCCAGGCCGAGCCCGGCGCGAAGACTAAACAACAAAACAATCCTACGCGTCCAACCTGAGGATTCCTTGAAGCACGACGCGTCACCGCTCATCGTCTTCTCAGAAACGCGGGCGCTTTGCTTTCTTTGTACTTCTTCCTGCACAACTGTTGCACAGAGCTGCAGAGTTCAGGGTCGAGGCGGTTCATTAACGCTCCCCCTCGCGAGACATCCGAGGACCACGAGAAATTGTCTAATCAGTCGTTACGAGGTAAGCACACAGATCGACTAAATATTCCACGACGAGCGTATCCTCCGAATCAAATTAGTTCCCTGTTTCCCATTAGCCTCTCGCACAGCCAGCGTGGCTTTCAATTACTCGCCAAATAAGGTGATTTCTGCATTTCTCATACGTCCGCATCCTCCCGTGTGGGAGGAGGAGAGAGAAATAAAGAACAAAGAGGAGGGAGGGAGGGGGGGGTGTAATGAACTGAGTGTCGACTCCTAAGTGTTTAATTGTTTTATAATCACATGAAGTCGACAGAAATAGAAGCGGAGTGGTCTGCTGACAGGAAGGCCTCCACGCCGGCCGGGCCTTCTGAGGTACTCTGCGTCGCCGCGGTGGACGCAGAAAGACAACCAGCTTCTCACATCGTAACCTCCCCCCCCCCGTTATACGCTGTGTGGTGTGCACTGTACACAACACGCCTCCCACGCAGACGCACGTACGTGAGCGCGCCTCGGTGTCGGCGCGAGGCCTCGCTGAAGCCTCGCCGCTGCAGTCGGCTGTGATTGACGCAAAGCCGGGTCGTCTTTTTTAGTTTGTCCTCACCGGGATGAAGCTTCAAAGCCGCCATATTTATTACGCCTTCCCTCTCTCGCTGTCTTTATCACATTATAATACCAATCAGTCACAGGACAATCAACGGGCGACAGAAGCGGGTTCTTTTTTTTAAATAAATCCCTTTTCCGTCAGCGCCCGCTGGACTCCGAATCATCACACGACACGAACAATTAGACTTTCTACAAATAAACAACGCAGAGTTGGAAATACAGACGTGTTTCATGTGTGAGAGAGAGAGAGAAAAAGAGATGCTGAAGGTGGATCTGTAGGGGCGAGAGGAGGAGGAGGAGGAGGAGGAGGAGGAGGAGGAGGAGGAGGAGGAGGAGGTGAGAAAGGTCGCCTCATCCCGCTCGCTGAAGGGCACGGTAACCCCGGCCTTGTGGGGAGTTCTCGGGAGTGTTAAAAAGAAACGGAGGCAGGTGACGAGGACCGTGTTACTCTCCTCTCAGCGTGCGAGAAGTGGAGCTCCAGCGATGGGATGTGAGCATGCCGAGGGAGGTGGGGGGTGGAGGCGGCGGGGGGGGGGAGGGCTCTTAATATTGAGGCTTCGGCAGAAGTATTGAATGAGAGGTGGAGACTTAAGGATGTGGCTCTTTATCTACGTATTTTCCTTTGCATATTTAATCCCTTGTCAAAGGATGCATCATCCGTCCTCTGACGAACAAAACAGTTGATAAGGAAGGGTGTGTGTGTGTGTGTGTGTGTGTGTGTGTGAGAGAGAGAGAGAGAATACAGTATCTGTTGAAATTGTTTCATTGAGTATGTGGGTGGGTATTAACAACCTGATCTTAGCGGGATGCGCTTTGCTATAAATCGCTCTCTTTTTCTTCGTCTCGCCGAACAAAGGATTCAGAAAAAGCTCCACAGATTGGATGAAGACAAGCATCGGAATAAAAGACAATGACTTGGTTTTTGTTGTTGTTGTTGTTGGGTTGCCCCCCTCCCCCCCCCCCCTAAAAAAATAAAATAAAATATGAGAAATGTAATAATGCGATTTGAATCGTGAAAACTTAAATGCATTTGCTTCCTTAAATTATATTTGCCACGGTAGCATGAAGCGCGCTAAATAAGAAGAAATAAAGAGAAGGAGAAAACAAAGAATCGGGAGGGATGTCATTTTGTGAAGAAGAAGAAGAAGAAGATAAAAAGCGTGACAAAACCGACATGACGGACTTGGGTTTCTTTCTTTTTCGTCTCCCGGGGAGGAGACGCCAACCGGCCGATTGTCAGGACCCGAAAACAATGAGGCGCCTTTATCACTAAGCCCAGGAATCTGGATCAACAGTATGCAAAGCATATGCCAGAATAAATGCAGTCTCGAGCATGCCGGGACAACATTACTACCCCCCCCTCCTTTTCATTTTTTATAAAGAACTTTCCAGATAATGACAAAATGAGCTGTAGCTCCCGTATCACACACACAGCACTCACCCAGGGTGGTATGTCTGTAACACCTTTTTTTTTGCCCTGGAACGCAGCCGTCCTTATTAACACACCAACCATTTATTTTTCCAAAACCAGTTGCAACACGTCACCCAAAAAGAAAAAAGAAAGAAACGCTGGGAATCATTGTTATCTCTCTTCTCTATTAGCAATCATAACAGAGCTATTTCATACGGAGGAGAGGTGG
This sequence comes from Cyclopterus lumpus, assembly GCF_009769545.1. NCBI lineage: Eukaryota > Metazoa > Chordata > Actinopteri > Perciformes > Cyclopteridae > Cyclopterus > Cyclopterus lumpus. The sequence goes on along the minus strand of NC_046990.1, from coordinate 10,985,247 downwards.
GCGGTTCGGCGGAGGGGCGAATCCCCGAAGAGCCACACATTAAAAAACGAGACAGGCCTCTTATTTACTGGCGACAGTCTAATAAATACATTTGCTGGCAGCTAAACAGGTATTTACTCTGCTCCCTACCACAGGTATAATTTCACTGTTTGCTGAGCTGTTATTTTGCTACAGAGATAATTATCGAGGTGGTGAAGAAAGACGATTAATGGTTTTAGCCGAGATATCGAGAGAGGAGGCGCAGCCCAGCGCCGAACACCCGACAGCGAGGGGGTTTCAGAATCTGCATATTTCGCTGTACAGGTTTCTTTCTTTCTTTACACTTTTTCTGGACATTTTTTCATTTTTCTTCTCCTGTAAGACCCCCCCCCCCCCCCCCAAAAAAAAACCTAAATAAAATAAAAAACAAATGATGCTGGGTAATTAAAATGTAAACTGCAAGTGACAAAGCTTTTCTGGATATCATGTCGGAGTGCAGCGAAGGAACAACAAAATACATCGCGTCCCCCGTGGCCCAGACTAATTGGTCTCTCGGGGGTCACGGGGCAAACTTTGTCACCCTTCCACACCCCCCCCCCACACCCTCATCCGACAACCTGCTCGTTAACCTGAGAGCCGGCTGAGCGAGCCCCGAACACGCAGCCGACTGATCTGGTCCCCACCAGAGGGGCCAGAGGTCTCCCCACCGGCACACAGAGCCCGCCCCCCCTCCCCGTGGTAGTTTCCACGCCGCCGACCTGAAGAGACGACTGACGGAGTGTCAACAAGACAAGTTTGTGGCCCTTTTCCCCACAAGTACACTACTACAGCACCGTAAACGCAGCGTGGGGGGGGGGGGGGGGGGGGGGGGGGGGTGGAGGGGAATGCAACGAGGTTAAACCTGTAAGTTAGAAAGGTAGAGAGGTGGAAACGCGTCTGTGTTTTCCGAGATCTCATCCTGGTGGTTATTGTAAGAAGCGTGAACGTTCAAATGAATTAATTACACACTAATAAGCTGCGACAGATGTTTAGGCGCGCCTGTGCGTGTGTGTGTGTGTGTGTGTGTGTGTGTGTGTGTGTGTGTGTGTGACCTGCCGCTGCCACCATCCTCGCACGCCGATTCTTATCGCTGCTGCCAAACAAGTTCATGCTGAGGCATCTACGCCAAGCAGACCGACAGCCGGTTCTAGAGCAACTTCTCTCGTGCCACTTTTTAAAACGACCGCAAACTGCTGAAAAAAAAAACAAAAACAAGAAGAAGAAGAAAAAAAAAATAAAAAGTCTTGGGCCGAGGAGTAAAACCGAGAAGTTCTCTCTCAACGCTCTCTGGCTCGCCGTTGACGCGTTCGGCTTTGTCTGAGGACTTTTACAAGAAGTGTTACGCGGCAGCCCGAGACAGGAAAAGGGCTGTGTGTCATTGCTGTCAAGAGACGGACCGGATCCCCCACAGCGCCACAGATCTGCAACCATTAAAAAGGGTATAACTAGTTTTTCTTCTTCATTTCTACCCCCCTCCAATGCAGAGGTGCCATGCTTGATGACAGATTATTTCGGGGACGGTTGCCCTTTAATCATCCGATCGGTTCTTTGGATTTTATGTGCAAACTTCTACTTTATTTCTTCTACTGTAGCATCATGGCTGAATTAGCAAATATATATATTCTCCCTGACAGATTAAACCTACAATATAAACTCAGGTCTATATATATATGAATATATATACATATATATAATTATCAGAGTGACTGGCCATGCTGGTGCGTGAAATGTCAGCTATTTTCTAAAGGAGCAGAAAGTGAAGCCTTTAAAAACCTGTTAACCACAGAACATCAGTGCCCACGCAGTTTTAAGATGGTAATATTCTCATAACAGCTCTCTCTCTCTCTCTCAAACACACACACACACACACACACACACACACACACACACAGGTCTGGTTGTACCTGAAATGACTTTATCAGCACAGTGACAAAAGCCACAAGGCGGACCAGACAGCATGACTGCACCTACTCTGTATCATGGCCTCCGAGTGCCTCCCACCAAGTCATGCGGAGAGAAGAGCAATACATTCTTTAACTCTTTGTTTCCTGTGTGAGTCGCACCTTTTTCTTTTGTCATTAGTATTTATTTATTTGTCACCTTAACCTTTATTTGTGTGAGAAGTTACACAAAGTGCCTCACGCTATACAGCGGTTAAAGTGTTGAAAGCAAGGCTGACACGTAATTAAATAGTTAGTATACGGAGAGAATAAATGAAGTGGCTCTAATGGCCTAATAAAAAGTAGTAAAAGAAGATGGGCAGTTGGGCTGCAATAGCTTCAGCATTTCAGCTGTCAACACACACTTTATTCTAATGAGATAAATATATAAATATATAAATATAGGTTTAAAAAAAAGAAAAGTTAAAGTCCTTACGAACAAGATGATAACACATAAGAACTTTATTCCCCCCAGAAGAGCCTGAACCCACCGGGGTCAAGAGCAGCATCACTTACTGCTGCTCCGCTGTAAGTTGTTAAATGAATTAGAGGAGATGGATGTGCTGAACATCACGAGTGCTTTGCTTATTCGTGCAGAAACCACACAGGCCCGTTTCTGCACGTTTAAAATTAGATGGCAAAAAATAAATAAAAAGTTCTAAATGCGTGCGTGTATATTTACCACGAGGCGTGACATTCAGAGTCGATATTAAATTGTCTTTATAAATATTAAATGCTATCGCGGCCGCTTTTTGGTCTGCTCGCGTGTTTTCAAGTGATTTCTTTTTTTTAAAATTATTTCTTTTTTTTTTTTGGAAGATGGATTTTAATGGATGTCTTTGAAATAATTCATTTAGAAGCGACTCGCTCATCGAACTCCAACCGGAGGTGCTCGTCGTCTGTCGGCCGCGCTGCTGATGGGATGAGCGGCATTTAAACGCACACACACACACACACACACGCACACGCGCGCGGACAACCCGACGCACGCGGGGCAATGACACACACCGTACCTTTAAGTCAGCGGCAGCCCGACCTCTTGTTTTCCATCAAAAGTTGAGCGACCTCTTGTCTCTCTGCTCCTCGACGAGAGATCCGGAAAAAAAAAATACAAAATGAAAAATAGTGCCGCGGAGGAGGAGGAGGAAACACGGCTGCTTTTTTTCTTCTTCAAAAAGTCAAAAGTCCCGTGGATGAAGAGTTTGGTTGAGAGAGAGAGAGAAAGAGAGAAAAAGGGGGAGAGGAAATAGTCTTGCAGAAACCGCACCGGCGGAGGTTGAAGTTTCTTTTTGGGGTGGTGGTGGGGTTGGAGGGGCAGGGGGCGGGGGGGGGGGGGGGGAAGAGAAGCGCACACGGCGGATGGAGCGCAGAAAACAAACGTGAGCAACCGTGCGCTGCGGGCGGCGGAGGTGAAGTAGCGGAGAGGAGCGGAGAGCAGCGGCATGTGAGGAGGTGCTGAGAGGAGCGGAGGGGGCGGCAGGTAACGCGGCGGACCGCCCCTCCCCGTTTCTGATGCTCGAATCGATGATTTGCCAGCTGTGGCGCAGCTTGTCTCATTGCCCCACTTTGGTTTTTACAGCCGCTCCTCTCCGACGCGCAGCTCTCCGGGGACACCGAGGGAGGGGGGGAGGCAGTGCCAGTGCCAGTGCCGGGAGAGCTCTCACACTCATTCGTGTTCATATTTACACGCCACATGTTTGCATGTCAAGAAGAAGGAGAAGAAGGTTGGTGGTGGCGCCGTGCGTCGTGCGTCGTGCTCGGTACAGAGAGTCAAAGTGTGGAGCGGAGGGCGACGTTCCAGATCCGCTCCGACGCGCACCTGAGCCGGGTATGAAGCCGGAGTCTGCAGCGCGTCCGGGGCTCTCTCCGGCCGGCACGCGGAAGCCGTGTCCATAATAATAGAAAGTTTTCAAGAATAATTAATTAATAAGTTTTAAACAATGAGATAACGACTAATACTCCGCCACCCTCCCCCCCCCCCCCCCCCCCCCCCCCCCCCCCCCCCCCCCCCCACACACACACACACATTAATTTCTCCAATTTAAACAGCTTTATCGACGGCGAACATTTTTTTTTTTTTAGTGAGCATCATCATTGAACCAGACTCACTTTTATTTCATCAATGCAAGCTGCTTTTTTTTGTTGTTGGAACTTTAGTTTATCTCACACACACACACACACACACACACACACACACACACACACACACACACACACACACACACACACACACACACACGACCTCGCCATCACATTTAAGAATCCTACCGCGGACCTATACCCTATTTCACCCCACAAATAAAAGCATTTTAAAAAATCCACGCTTTAGGAATGCAAATTTGTGTTTCAACAAATCCACGAAGAGGAGAATAATTCTATGTGTCCTCTTGTTCTTTTCTTGGACATCTTTAAGAACACAGCCTGGAGCGGAATCATCCGAGGTACAGAGGACGGTGACAGATAACTGAAGAAAACAGCTTTCATTTTGGCCCTCAAGGTGTCTAAATGCACTTCAGCCATTCCCATTGATTCCCAGCTGTAACTAAATATGAATGCTGAATATTGCAGAAGTCGCCAATGTTTTTCTCCTGCAAAGTCTGATATCAGAAGGGGAAAAAACGTCAAGTTCCACAGACGGGTACATTAAATTTATAGTCTTAATGTAGAACATATTATATGAATGAGGGACGTCTATCCACAACGATTTAACCTTGATATGTTCCTATGTATATGTATATATATATATATATATATATAATATATATATATATATATCAATCAAATCATAAAAAAGGAAACAGCTCCATGCACGAGTGAGTATTTCCTGTTAGATTTGATCATGTGTGAGCAGCTCCTACACATGCTGTACACACATATAAATATATATTTAAATATGAGCCTATATGTGTGTGTGGTTTGAATGCACTTTTTTTTTTATTCGTGTCATGTGTTTTCTTTGAGGCATTTGCGCGCACCCTTGCACATATATGCTCGTTTGTTGTATCTTTGTGTGTGTGTGTGTGTGTGTGAACATGATTGACAGTTTGCATCTGCACACAGGCTAACTGCTCTGCTCTAGCAGGTGTGCAGGAGCCCACAGGTAATGCAGCTGTTTACTTACAATGTGAATGTGTTTCTCTTGCCGGGTTTAGCATAAATAACACACTGATCCATTTACATTTACACTTAATTTACACATCCCATTGAAAATAGAATCAGTGTGTGTGGGGGGGTGGTGGTGTGTGTGTGTGGTGGGGGGGGGGGTTAAAAGAACAAAACAACGGAGGGGGAGAGCGGATGAAAAATTCCTTCAGATTGTCGGAGACACAGAAGGACCGGAGGAGCCCTTATCGTAAGCTGGTGTACAAATACTTCTCAGAAAAAGTTCATTTGTTGTGGTTTCGGGACTCCACAAAAGTTTCATTATGAAGCGTCTGAGATCTGCATTTAAAAAAAAGAAAAATAGAAAGAAGAGTGACAAAAAAACAACACACACACACGCATACGATTCACACACACCGGCTCTCTCCCGGGAGATTGACTGGGAATTGAAAAGTTCCAGTAAAAGAGATTCAAATTTGCTTTCTGCATAATTATAAATTCATGCTAAGTTTGGGATGTTTTCATCATTACGGACAACAGCTGGTGATTTCAGTGAAGCCTGTTTTATTCAACATTTCATGTGGCTGCCTCCGAAAGCCCCTGCAAGCACGTGCTGCAGTTGCCACCTTGACCACAAGGGGGACCGGTGAGTCTCATCTTAAAGAGGTCCAGAGCTAGAGAAGAGGAGGGCAGCCAATGATGACCCCCCCTCTCTCTATAAGTCACTTTTCATACGTTTGGGTTCAAACAAGCTGCTCGCGCCGATGTTTAGAATTAACTCGACTGAAAAAGCAGCGAACTCTGATCCCTGAATTCAAAAAACGAAGAGAAGATTATTAGCGTGCTGGAGCTGTGGACACGTTCCAAAAACGTTAATGCAAAATTGATAATGTGCATCTATGTCGCTGTGGCAGAGGGCACGTGAAAGCATGCACACACACACAGATCCAAATGTGTGTGAAGCGTAAAGAAATCAAAGCAGACCTTGAGCGGAGACGTTTCAATCGTCGACACTTTTTCTTTTTCTCAACAATAAACAGCACTTGGAAAATTACAAGGGTTGTACACCCCAGAATTAATCTTTTCCAACCCATAACTAGTGAGACACTGTTGCCTCTCCATCAAGTGGGTATATTTTAATTACAGGTTATTGACTACTGAAAGTAATTTGTCTCAGAAAGATGCCCAAGAGCTAAAAGACAGACGTCTCGTCTAAATCTGGAATGCTCCGCCACTTTTCTTTAATTTTCTTCCCCCCATTCCCTGCTCTGGTTTTGTGGTTAGCCTTTGCAACTTTCTTCAGTAGCTCTTTTATAATTGCTCACCTTTTAAAGATTAACAAGGATTCCAGAGGAGACTAACACTTTATCCGGGGTTAGCAACGGGGTTTTCTCCCCCTCTGATCACCTCGGCAAGAAATTTAAATTAAAGTGTGGATTTCTCAGCCTTTGAGTTTTATTTTCGTGGAACTGAAGCACTCCACCTCTCGAATGGAACGCTATTAATCCTCGTTCGCTCCAAGGAGAGACGGTGGGGACGAGAGCCAATCGGGAAACGATGGAAGCTGACCCTCCAGACGTTAGTGGGGTGTCAAGTCAGAGGAAGAAAAAAACAACCCGCCCCCGAAGTGTAATTACTGTCTGGTGTGAACTCTCCCGTCAGCTGTGGCAGCTTAGTGTCACTTAGTACACTCCGGCACGTGGAGCGCGTCCGCTGCCCAGATGTGAAGAGGACTCTGCAGAGAGGAAGGTTTGCTGGTTTCCCTCTTCAGGTGTTTCCCTGAAAACTCCCCCGAGATCGCCTGTCAATCAGATCGAGAGTTTTGGTCAAACCGTGCGTGGCGTAAAATAGAAAAGTTATCGACAGCAGTCTTGATTGGTTAATTCATTATTTATCGGGTCCTCAGGTCCTCTAAATGAAATGACAAATCATCACCACGAAGGATCAGCTCTGCAAAGACGCAGTGAAGGTTAGCCGCCGCCATGTTGAGAGCCACGCGGAGGCAATGTGTTCTGGACGGTGCGTTCAAGGCCCGGCCGTCCACCCCGTCCTCCTTTCCTTTGTCTCTCTGTAACGGCTTCACTTGATTTCCTCCTTCGCTTCTCGAACCACTCGACGTTAGCGTTCGTCGTTTCGCGGCGCGACCAAAACGACGAACGCCTGCCGCTCTTCTTTTATATAGTGACAAAACATCTAATCCCAACCAACTTCATACATTTCTGTAGTTGCCATCTTTTTCCATCCATCCTTCCGTCTGTCTTACGGAACAGATGCACACAAGACGTTACAGTCTGCTCCGAGAGACGGAGTTAGAGTCACTATTTGATTTCACATATTTTCCAATAGATTATTTATTCTTTGGAGATTATTATTCCCTGTATAATATTTGTTTGTGTATAAAGAGCTTTGGCGAAATACATGAAATGAAGGCGATTTGAGCCGGTTGAGTTTCAGTGTGTCCAGCTGTTCTGAAGTTATTGACGCGGTAGCGGAGGTTAGCGTGGATCCAATGGACCGACAGACGCCTCAGCGGCTCTTGTGCTCCGCTGACGTCACGCGTCTGGTGTGAATCTGCAGTTAATTTCCAAACAAACTGCTTCTGATGCAACATAAAAGTCTCAAGTACGAAGGGGAGCAACCAGACAACAGGTGTTAGGAACCACTAAGCTGAAGGGTTTCATGAAGTGACAATATGTCGAATCGTTAAAGCAGACATTTCCTTTTATGCGCACACAGATTATTTACTTTAAGAGCGACGCTCCCTGCATGCGAGAGACGTTCCCGACGTCTCAGAGTCTCTGTCGCGCGAGGCTGGAAGAGCGTCCGGCGAGGTCGGTCACTGTTCGACACTTGTAACTGTATCTGTAACCTGTATTTGTCACGCCACGTAGCCGTGGCAGCGATGCCGGGCCTCCCGTGTTTGACACAGCGAGACACCTTATCTCCTGGAGAGTCTATTAGCTGTGCTTAATTAAACAAATGTGATTAGACTGATCCCAAGTCACACAACTGAATCCCCGGTAAGGAGTCAGCCGCGAGAGGGAAGTCGAGTCACGCATGGCTCGGGCTTTATTAATAGCGCCTATTACACACTAACGTACACCTCGGCGAGCCGCGGAGCTAACGCGTGAGTAATGTGTGCGGGCAGTTTCAGGTCCACTCCTGAAGTTTGTCAATCACAGTTAAGTGCCGACTGCCGGAGCCCAGAGGATCAAGATGAAGGCGATAACAAATAACAGATTGATTACTGGTGCGAGATGTGTGTGTGGGCGGGATTTAGCCGCGGCTGTCAGTTGTAACCAGGTGGAAAGCAACGGGGAAATTTCCACTAACTTGTAAAAGATGAATCACCGACAGAGATGAGAGAGAAACCAAAGTAACTAATATTTCAGGGGGATTTTGAACTCCTGAGTCATTTCAATTCACCGTCAAGTGTAAACCCTTCCTGTCAAAAAAATATACCTTGCTGCTCAGAAGGACTTAGTCGAGGGGAGAAGTTGCAGAAATGCGCAGAATCTCGGAAACTCGGTTAAAAGTTTGAACTTCCTGTGCCCTCTTGCGTCTCCTGAATTTGATTGTACGTCCAGGGCAGCGCCGCACGAAACCACGGCCCGTCAGTGTGAGGGAACCGAGGGGTCGTGATGAGCCACCGCAGGTAGTGTGACATTGGGTCCATGCCAAGTCAATCTAATGAGGCCTTCCATGGCTTCTTGAACGTTAGCATGCCCAGCTAACCAGCGTGCCGCATACAGTAGTAACCGAGCGCTACTTACTTTAAACCGAGGACACCTTTTGAGTCGCAGGCGGTAGGCTGTCGATAAGAAGTGGACGTTGTCATCGTGACGTCACCCGTTGGTTGGTGGACTGCAGCTTCGAAGCCTCGAGTCCGTCGCCGTGTTGTTGTTGTTGTTTTAGATGAACAGAAGTTACGGTATGTGGAACGCGGAGGAGTGACAGCGTGCTTTTGGAAATAAAAGACACGTTTCTTTTTTCTTTTAAATGGTAAATCTGCATCAGTTGTTATTCTAAACTCTACATGAAAGGAAACAGATCAATTAAAAGAGGCCTCAACGTTGTGATGGGACTACAGTCGGGGGTTAACAGGTCCAGGTTTGCAGGTTACCAACAGCTCACTGTGGAGAGTGCAAATGCTGTTTCAGAGGCTTTCGCACCCTGATGAAAATAAATCTGTCAAAAGGAAACACAGACATCTGGCAGCATTTCGGCAAAATATATTAATATCAGTCTTCTTGTCCCGGAGCCCGGAAAGGAGTCAGCATATGTGCACTTCCGGTTGCCTCATCTCAAAGTCGATGTTTTTGGTTAGATGCCTGAAACGACGTCTCGAGAGATTTTATTGTTTTGTTCTACGACATGAATTACGTCAGTAAAAATCTGACTTTTAAAGCTTTACTAGCCCGCCTCTAGTTGCAGGGTGGCGACGTGATGTCATTCATTCATGGCCTAACTTATGCTTAAAAAAAAATCATTAATTGATACAACCGTGTCACGGTATCCCACATAATTATACGGGGCAGGTGGGCATGACGTAACCATGGCAACATATGTAGACGCCAGGGAACACCTGGGTCGGAGTGAAAGGAATAGTGTGGGTTTTTGAGAGATAGTGTGTGTGTGTGTGTGTGTGTGTGTGTGTGTGTGTGTGTGTGGACTGAACGTTTAAGCTTCGTTGGAGACGTCAAAACACTGAAGCGTAGCATCAAGACTCTGATTCAATTCACTTTTTGTCCAAGAACGGTTTTAAGCAGCTAAATGTCATTTAAAGAAATACCAAGATTTTGATCAAATTGATGTTTTCTCATAACATATATTATTATATATAAACCTTGACTTTATAGAGCACCATTAACTCAATAGAAGAACATTTTAAAGGTTTACTTCAATGGAAAACGCCCACTCCCCCGTTAGCAAAAAGGAGACACGTGCACATTTTGACACAACGATAAATATACTGAGAGCAGAGCATGAATGTTTGGATTCAAATGCATAAAGAACACCACTGGGAAGCTGCAGAACAAGATAAAATAATGAACCCGCCCTTTTAAAAGAACACCGACTGCATCTCTTGATGAACAAATGCATTAAAAACTCTAGTTGTTTTCCTTTCCATGGATCTTTTAACAAGGCTATATCTGTACTGAACCATTTATCCAGGCCTGCAATGCCATTTTGTACTGGTGCACCCATCACATCACCATTAAGAATTGAAATGCCTTTAAGCCTCTTATGCACATTTCCCTTTTAGCCACCATGCCTTTTTTATACCTCTGCAACCAGAGGAATTTCTAATTCTGCATACATTCTTTAGCAAAGCCTGGCTAATTGTGTTCTTAATGTCTGTCGCTGTGCGAGTACAAGAAGCAGCAAGTAAGGTGAGTTTAATTCATTGTTCGACGACTGAGTTAAGGTGGCACCTGTGCATGAATTGGGAGTACAATTTAATGCACAACGAGATGTAGCATTCTGGACCAATTACCGGGTCAAAAACAACAACAATGCATGTCAATGCATCAGTGTCGGTTGCAACGGACCCGGAATCAATGACGGGCATTGAGTTTCAGGGTCAGTTCACCTGATTTAAAGAAACAATTTCTCTCTCAGATTCTAAGCCGTCACACCGATACAATGGAGGTGAATGGGATTTCATTTTGTGAGCGTGCACAGCATTGAAAAAAATGTAAATTAAAAACAAAATGTAACGGCATATATCTTTCCCGAAAGTGTGTCCTTTGTAGTCTGCAAAAGCCACATATCTCACTGAACAGTTTTCATTCAAACTACTGAAGAAAGAGTCCATTAACCTCCATTGCATTGATTGGTGGAGGCTGAAACCTCAAGACCTGCAAAATAAAAACCAAAGCTGTATGTTTGGGTACCACCAGAGTTGAAGGGATCCTCCAGCAATTTACTATTGCATTTCTATGAACATGGGGCATTTACAAGATTATAAAATCAATGCAGCAAAAGCGGTGACATCCAGTGATTTTTAGTCTGTAATTTTGGTTAAGCTACAGACACACTTGATCCCATATTTCCCATGATGCAACAGTGTAGAGGCTTTCAATAGACCCTTCCTTTCTGGTAAATGTCTACCTCTCAAACTCCGTGTCCCGTTTGTAACACAGGCTTTTTTTCTTAGACTTTAGAAAGCTCTTCTAGAGCCACAGAAGAGGGTGAGCGGTCGTACCACGTGATGTGTAAAATACTTCGTAGAAGCACCGTCGCACGAGTTCAACATTCGTTTCCATTCGAGGGCGTGAAAAAACATTCGTAATATTCGCATCTTCACATTCCCGTGGACGCGTGACCGTGCCTTAACCTCTTTCCAACGTTTTCCCGTGAGAGAATAAAAAATAAAAAATCTCCTTCAAGTCTTCCTTATTTTATTTTACCGCACACGGAAGCAACCGCTTCATTTTTAAAGTGTCACTGGATCATCCGTCAATCCGGAGACGTCTCCGCGGCGCTGCGACGCATCGCTTCATTCCTCATCGCTCACACTCGTGCAGTATTACTCAAACAGTGAAACCTCTAATCCAGCGCGTGCTCGAGTTGCCTTCGACAGCAGCTTAGCCGCCATCCAGCGCAACACAGCGGGTGAGGAGAAGTCCTCAGGGGTGAGATATCCTACCCCCCCCCTCTGTCACCTCCTCCCGATTGCCCCCGGTGACAGTGACAGAAGTCTGTAATTGCCACCTCGTCAGACGGCTTCATTAAGACGAGCATTGTCTTCGCAGCTGATCGGCGGCGGATGGGGAAGAGAGGAGCCGAGAGCCCGCAATGCAATTACTGCATGGCGGTGACAGGTGGGGCCTCCAATGCTCTGCGTCGGTGGGGCCCTGATCCATGTTGGGGAGCCGCTGTGGGCTCGCATCATTTTTCAACCCCCCCCCCCCCCTTCTGTCATTAGTTGGTAATGATTGGATTATTTTGCAGATGAATCGCAGTATATGTCTTGCTCACAAACATTTCCTGGCCGAATTAATCAAAACCATCAAACTGCAGAAGCAGTCAGAGCGAATTAAAAAAACACGTCTCGATTTTTAAATGACCGTAATCCTTCATCGTTGAGCCTTTAACCCTTTAAGTGGAGGGCGTCTTTAGAAACCTATTTGTTTTATGACAGCCTAAATGAAATAAATTTAAAGAAAATACAGATTATTGATCATATTTAAGGTTCACAACACTTATAATGAGCAGAGACATTGATACAGCAATTAAGACGCAAGCAAAAAATTTAATTTGTGTGCAGCATTTATACAAATTCTGTTTATTCTGCAGGCAAAATAATTTACATGGAATAATATAGCTGAGTGGCGTTTCGCTAGCCGAGGAGCTAGCGGCTAACCAGGTAGCACGATTTAAAAACCACCTCGGGCTGTTCGAGCTCTCACAGTAAAATGTGAGTTTGGTTTAAGAGTCTTCTTCTTTTTTTTATTATAATGTTACAATGAACACATTTCAATAGGAATTGATTGTTGAATATGAATTGTTGTCTTTTGTGTCCTCTTCATTGTCTGATGGAACCAAAGAATATTCACTTTGTCCTTCTTCATCCATGTGAAGTTAAACGCATTAGATGGGATGCACATTTTATATAAATTTAGCCGAAAAAGCTCATAGCAATGCCGATTAAAAACATATTCATATACTATAATGTTGTCAGTTCTTATCTTAGGAACCACATGAATGACCCGTAGTAAATAGGACAATGTTTGCTCAACATGAGCGATAAAAGGCTCCGCTGTCAGACATGGGAATGAACCTTCAATGGCGTCTATATTGCTAAATAAATTTCAGCCCTAAATGACTTTAGCTTAAAGACACACTCTTATTCCTGCCGTGAAATGTGTGAAAGCGGCCGCCTGCCTCAGTCCACCCCCAGCGGGACAAAAACCCCCACATTCTTTCATTCATCGAAAGAATTCCACGCGATTGAAATTGCCCTCGGTGGAAACGTATCATAGCCATCCACGGCTCTTGGATGGCTCCCGTTGGGCGGTTCGGCCCATGCCAAGCGTCTGGGTTGGCCGAGAGCCTCCAGGGAGGCCGGGGCTTATGTCTCCACGGGCCAGTAAGCCTAGGGGCCCCCGCAGCCCTGGGAAACGTGGCAAATCAGGGGAGCACCTTGGCAGTGGCGGCCCCCCTCCTCCCCTTAGCCTTAGGACTGCCATAGCTAAAAGAAGGCTAATGGCGGCCAACTGTGCAGCGAGAAGGGGTCTGGGGGTGTTGGGGGAGCGTGTCTGTAGGTTCATCTGGATTGGCGTCGATAAGGATGTGCGCTCTTCGTCCTCTGCCTATCACTGCCGTGCACAAGGGTGGGAGCTGAGTGTGACGCGTTTATGTGTGTGTGTGTGTGTGTGTGTGTGTGCAGCACAATGATGAGGGGGCTGGCAGGCCGTCTCCAGAATGCCAGCAGTGACTGATGCCACACCAGACATTCCTTTCAGAGGAAACGGCGGCGTGGTCAGCGCCATGCCAGCTTCCTCGGGCCCTCAGGACCCCCCCCCCCCCTCCCCCCCTCCCTTTAAGGGCGGCGATGGCACGAGCTTCCAACGGATGTGTGGAGCTGTGCAGACGGGGAAACTAACAAAGTGGGAAGATGTATGCTTGCTCTCAACTTTTCACATTTCTTTTCTTTTCTCTCTTTTAAAAAAAAAGAAAAAAGTGCTGCAGTTTTGTTTCTCATTTGACTTTTGATGAAGCAAATTATTTAACATGCAGACTACAGACGTCAGGCAATACTTGAAGGCTTGGAGGAAACCTCAATTATGAGATATTCATCAACTCCTGGCTAATTGTTTTTGAAAATATCTTCTCCCACTTGTGTCTGTGATCAGAGCCGACACTGATTTCACTCGGATCCATTCAGAAGTCCTATCGACACACCGATCCGAGACGTAGGCTGTATAATCACCTGGAGGGCGTCGTCCGTGTTTTTAGTGACCTGTCAATCACAAGGTAGCTCCGCCCTATGGTCTATTTGTCTCTAAATGACCATAATTTACTAAATGAGCATCATGCTGTTTTGAAGAAGACTTGAAACTAGAGATTGAGACCAAAAACTAATGTTTACTGAGGGAATAAATCAAGAGAAGTAGAGTCATTTATATAGACTTCTATACAACCAGAGGAGTCGCCCCCTGGTGGTCAGGAGAGAGAATGCAGCTTTAACACATGATTTGGACTTTGTGGGTGGTGAATACTCGTTTTCACCATCAATGAAAAATACAAATAAAAACAGTTTTTCCCATTTCATACATTTGCTGGAAAAGTCAAACACCTTAAAATCCACACAGCCGAAGATGATCTCCCGAGCCGCTGCGCTCCTCCTGTCAGCCGAGCCTCTCGTATCTCAAATTATTCCAGAGGTTAGGGGGGTATTCAATCGTCCACAGCCCCTCGTGCTCCACCAGGGCTTAAGTGATGACACAGAATGATTATAGCACAGTTAAATACCTGGTCTAATGAGCCAATTAGCCCTATTGACATCCATGGCTGTCTCAGAGGTGGAGCGGGTACCACGTACATGCTCCTTAATCAGAACCGATAACACCATTTAGCCTTCAAACGCTAATCCTGACTCCCGGTCTCTCTCTCTGGAATCCACTGTGATTTCTCTGTACTCGCGCTGAGAAACTTCACGCCTGATTCATTTTTACAATTCCACTCTTCCTGCACAGTCGTGTCTTCGCTGTGGTTTTACACCCATTATGACGGCAGAGTTTTGATATGATTCTTTATTTTTTTTCTAGGGGGGGGGGGGGGGGGGGGGGGGGGGGGGGGGGGGGGGGGGGGGGGGGGGGGGGTTGTTTGCGCGGGATGTTTCCCTCAATATCTTTTGAAACAATTTCTGAAGAAGATTCCCTTTTGCTCCACTTATATATATTTAATCCGCAATAAAACACCCTTTTTTGTTTCATTATTAGCCGTAAAAGCAGACAGTGCAAAGCCTTTATTCTCGGTTGATTTCCGTTCTATATAAAAACGAAACTGAAAAATTGGCTTCAGGTAAATTTGGGGCATTTCATTAAAACCTGAGCCACAACAAAGGGACTGAAAGACGACGTTTGATCCGCTTGTTGAGTCACAGTTAATATTATTCATTTAACTGTAAAACAAGTATGCATCCTCAGCCCTTCAGCAGCGTGAGAATATCTCAACGTGTGCTTATGAAACCGTTTTTTCTTCTTCTTTTTCTCGGTGTTGCCTTATTGCTCAAGTTTATCTGAAAAGAATCAGTTGGGACCAGAAGAAATAAAAATACAAAGAGTTTACCTGAAGAGATTTAAATGTCATATTCGAGGAAACGGGCTGTTTTTTTTTTTTACAGTGCGCAGGCAGGATGTAAACTTCCGTTTGATTTGATAGGGAATAAAGTGAACATCTTCTGTGTGGTTGAAGGGAAGCGAGAAAAGGAGAACAAGTGAGGTGAAAGTATGCTGCTCATCCTCACACACACACACACACACACACACACACACACACACACACACACCTGCTACTGTCCTATCACTCATGGGCCAGCAAGCACACACACATGTAATACACACATGCAAACACTTTGCATTCACCACGTGTGCACACAAGTGTGCACAAAGCTGACAGGTACACACACACACACTCACACACACACTGTTACGATTCCCACTTCCTATTAATGCAAAACACATCTAAATGAACAAAGTTCAGCTCACTTGCAAAACACACACACACACACACATAGTGAAACCACAACTGTAACTCCCTCATAATGAAACCTGTCACACACTACATGCACACACACACACACACACACACAACCTTTAAATCATCCCATATACTCCCACACTTTCTCACTGTATCGCTCTATCTCTATTCCTCTCTCTCTCTCTTTCACACACACACACACACTTGTTTTGTTGACTTGTGAGGACCTCCTCTGACGTGATACATTCTCTCGCCCCAAACTGTAACCGGAACTTTTACGTTTACTTTTTGAACATTTCTGCACTCACTTTCAGAAAATGTCTTTACTTTCCAAAAAAAATAAATCCTCACTTAAAAACAAAAACATCCTCCATTACCAAAATGGCATCATGTCTTCTCTCTTTTACAAAATGTCTTAACCTTAACTCAATATTCCCAAAAGATTGTCCTCAATAATCCAAGAATTGTCCTCAAAAACATCTTCACTTTCCAAACACGCCGTCACAAGAGTACCCTCGGTTTCCAGAAACCCTTCTCAAAGTCTTTAACACTGTAGCCGGTCCTCACAAGGATAGGAATACTATAACACACACACGCCCGTCGAGAGGTGTGACGTCCCCGTCGAGTCTCTCAGGTCTCCGCCGGTTCGTCAGTAAATCTGGTGTCCAGATGGTGAAGGAGGGCGACATCAGACTGCCGTCCCCGGGAATCTCTTATCCGCCGGCAGGAGTGTCTACCGGGCCCCGTCTGCCCGCCTCTCCAAGTGGCCACGGGGGACGGCCAATTAGCAGTTCCCATGGAGAGGCGGCGTGGCCCTTAATAAGAGACGGAGGGAGAAGGAGAATCAATTAAACCTGCGCTGACCCCCAGAAACAACATGGCGGGGTCCGCCTCCACCGGGGCCCCCGGAACGAGCCGCCAGCCGCCGTGCTGTCGTCTCATTGGCCCCCGGAACGAGCCGCCAGCCGCCGTCTCATTGGCCCCCGGAACGAGCCGCCAGCCGCCGTCTCATTGGCCCCCGGAACGAGCCGCCAGCCGCCGTGCTGTCGTCTCATTGGCCCCCAGGAACGAGCCGCCAGCCGCCGTGCTGTCGTCTCATTGGCCCCCGGAACTGGGTGGTCCTTTTCAAAATGTACTCACTTTTTTTTCATAAAAATGTAACTTTCAATAATATCTTAAAAGATTTTTTTATTTTGCCGTCACTTTCCAAAGATGTCCTCGCGTTTTAAAAATGTATCTTGCAAAAAAAATAAAAAAATCTCCTCCCTTTCCAATAATATCTCCAATATATATTTTTTTTAAATATCCTCACATTCCAACAATGTCCCTACTTTTTCCTAAAATGTCCTCGCTCCTGTTCTCATTTCCCCTTCATCTAAAGAAAAGAAAAGACTTTATTGCTTTCTACTTTAATTTCTGTGGAATCTGAAATATCACACTTTTCAGTTATCTGGTCCAGACGGAGCTAAAAGTAAAACGCTTTTCTTTGTCTAAAAACAACAACAAAAAAAGGTCCGACAGGAGGAAGTAGTACGCATGAGAGAAAGCGTGTAGATTTGCAGTGCATTGTGGGTAGCTTCCTCTCATTTGTGCCCTGGGAGCATGTCAACAAAGAGCCGGCGGAGGCGCCTCAGGAGGGAGGAGAGGATAATGAAAAGTTTGATTATCCGAGTTGCACTCTGTTTTCCGACAATAATTCAAACCAGAAATTAAATTCCGCAAACAGTTCTCTTAATTTGACTTTAATTAAACAATACTTTATAAATGGTACTTCCAATGACCAAATGTTCCCATGTAGCCAGGCGGTGGGTCCCCAGACATTTAGACTGACATGACGCTGGTTCCCATGGGGGGCCGGGTTGGAGTCTTGATTTGCAGGAATGACAGCTGATGACTTAAAAAAAAGTTAATTAACTTTTCAATTAGGGCCGAATCCGATAATGCAGGTTGTGTCTGCTGCCGAGCAACGAGACTGCCGTTCAGGGAGAAACCGACTTGACGGTTTGTAACGCGAGTGAGCTGCGTTGTTGTTTCCCGTTGTCAGATATTTATGAGGATTTTATTAAGTGCTGTTGCTGCATTGTTTTTTTTATTTTTGCACTATTCGTGCCTATTTATTTATTTGATTTGTTAATATTACTAAAAGTGCATCAAAGTAAATGAATCTCCATCATTATGAATCTTTTTTTTCACACAAAATTCAACACAAAAGTGTGTAAATCATTTAAAATATCGTACAAATGACCCAAAACTGACCAAAGACGTCTGTTCGTCGTCTCTCATTTTGTAATAACTTTTAACACATTATTTGAACTCAAACACTTTATTTTAACCTCCCTATTTAGCAGTTATAAGCACATTTATGAGAGCGAACATTCATTTTTTTCCCCCTGTAATCCGACTTTAACCTTTATTTCTCCATCAGGTATCCGGGTACCGCTCGCTCCACCTTACCTCAGAAACAACCCCTTTGTTCCTCCTCCCCGACGGTCACATCGAACGTCCTCGCCGTCCGTTCCTTGAATGCAATGTTTTCAATTAGCGCGCGAATTCCTACATTTTTGGGCTAATATTAAGGCGCGTGCCAGGCGCTAATTGAAGTGGCCGTGTGCACCGACGTGGGGACGACGTGCTAGCGCGGCGGCGCTCATTAGCCCCGACGGTGCCTTACACCTGGGGTTCGCTCAGAGCACGGGTCAGAGGGCACAGGAATTTGTGCGATAATTATTGACAAGCAGATGTTATAAAATCATTTATGGTAATGCAATCATAATAAATGGGCTTTGTGTCGCCGGGCAGATGAGCGGAGGAGGGGGAGAAAGTTTATGCGAGAATGGGAGAAAAGGAGGGGAAATTCACGCCATTGATTGCATTAAAGCTCACGATGGAGAAAAACAAATGTATGGAGTGAAGAGCACCTGCGTGCACGCCCATACACACACGTGCATATATTAAATGAAAAGAAGAACGCTGCTTTCATGTCGTCTTTGGTAAAAAGACTATTTAGATCTGTATTTATTGCGTTTAGGAATCTGGTGGGATGTTGTGTCGCAAAAACATTGAAAAAAAACATTTTTAAATCACATTTTTCTTACGTCTGCGGACCCAACTTTAAATGTGTGTTTCAGTATTTCGACGCACAGCTTTGGATCACGCCGCCGCCATTTAATTATAAAAATAACCTCTATCCCCTACGCAAAGGAGGCTCCTCACAAACAAAATATTAGGAAGTAAAAGGGCGAGGGTGGGGGGGGCTAGGTGTCTTTACATATATTGTCATTTGCTATAAGACACCCTATCTGTCTCTCGAAATGTGTCAGGAATTACCGGCAATTCCAAAAACATGCATTAGCCCCCACCTTGGGTGCGACGGTTCTTTTTACGGCGGGCAAATATCGCACGGAAACACGGCTGTGCGAGGCAGCTAACCTGGCAGCCGGCGGAGAATAACCCTGCGCGGGAAGAAAGCAACCATGTTATCATGCACACACATGTGGCCCGGGTAAAAGATTAAGCCGTATTCATCCCTGGCTGCTTTCGCTCTCTCCTGCCTCAGTCCATCACGAGATATGGCAGCGGTTCAGCCAGGAAGCCAGGAGAGGTGCCACGGATTTCACGGCGTTCCCAAATCAGGCCGTCTGGAGACTCGGGCGAGAGGTGCTCCGACGCTCCGCGACTCGCCTCGGCTTTCCCCGCAGATCATAAGCTCTGCGCTGATGCCGGGGGTTTGGAATTTTGTTGGATGGGAACGTGTCGGCGCTAACAAGAGGCCTCCCTTCCACCCACCCTAACACACACACACACACACACACACACACACACACGTAGCCTCAATACAATCCCCTGTTGTGTGCATGGAATTGGGAATCATCTGCTGATTCATGCTTTCTGAGCACTATTGTTCGGCAGCTTGTTAATATTTTCTGGGAGTTTTCTATTTTTTACAAAGGGGGGGGGGGGGGGAGTGGATTTACTTGAATGAAAAGACAGAAGTGTAAGAAAGAAAATGATCATTTAGCATGGAGAAGTGAGGGATCACTGCACGTCCCTGCTGACATGTACATTATCACTGAATGGGGCGGGGGGGGGGGGGGGGGGGGGCTCAGAGTGCGGCTGGCCTCCACTCGGGAGAGAGGCTTACACCCCGAGAGCTACTTAGGGGCCTCTCGGTGCTAAGCCGCTAATAATTCCTGCAGTTCCCTTAAAAAAAAAAAAAAAAAAAGGGGTAAACACAAAAGGGGAAACAAAGTGATGAATGTACAGGAGGGTGAGGTGAACACATCGGGAACTGGAGGCTTTTCACAGCCTTCATATTAATGACAACCAGGTTCAGAGGAAGGAATTAAAAACATTGTACCGTCGGTCAACCTGCTGATGATTGTGTCAGAAATTAATCTCAAAATAATCAGATCAATAAAAGACAAAGAAAAGCACTTGATAGGAATATTTTTAATTCTTTGTTGGAAAAAACGAGTGAAGTAATTATTCCGATTGGCAAAATAATTGCTGAGAAATTTTACAACTAGGTCAACGAACCAGAACGACAAGGTGTGTACGTTTTAGTTTTTTAATGCGTAGCAACGTGCACAAAATTAAAAAAGAAAGAACAAACCATCGGTCCAAATATCGTCAGGCGTGAACTTCGATGAAGAGTCCCGTCGTGCGGCCTCAACTTATATTATTATTTTTTTGAAACGGAAGCGAACGGGAAACAAAAGGCACTCAGCGATCGCCTTGAGGGAGCAGGTAATCACACCGGTGCATCCGGGCGGAAGCGACGCGCTTACCCATCGGAACATTCAAGGTGATGCCCGAGCCATTTGTGTTGCGCTTCCTACATCCTCGCTTCAGCACACACAGATGAGGTGGGGGGGGGGGGGGGGAATCCAAAGTGGTTTCCCTGTGTCAGTAATTTTTTATTTTCCAGTGTATTAGTCGTAATTTATGTTTATCATCGCTTGTACCCCGGCTGACTTCAACAAACCGTTTAACGCTCCGAGCATATGTGCATACGGCTGCTTTAATGGCTATTCTGCATGGAGGAGCACTTTAAAGACTCTAAATCATTTCTTTGGACAAACACTAATGAATTATGTCACCACAAGTGCAATTCAAAAGTGCAGGGGAACCAGTGGTAATTATTGGGAGGCTCGGAGACTTTAATTATGAGGAGTGGGCTCCTTTAAAGTGCGTAACGGGGCGACGACGTCATTAGATCCTCTGATGGGAAGAAAGGCGGCGGACGAGGCGACCGAGTTTCACTCCGAAGTGTGTGAAAAAAAAGGGGAATAAATCTAAATACACACAATATACGCTAGATTTCTTGATTCAAAATATTCAGAAATATCATTGAAATTTACTAAATGTCGTGCGACATTTTGTAAATTAACTCTTGAAATGGATTTTTGGATTTCTTTTCTCACCGAGGTCAAAAAACAAAACTAAACTACGAGAGTTGAGGGTACATTTTTATTCCTTCTCATGAATTAATCAAAAGTTTTGTTTGTTTCTTGCATGCGTCACGACCTCCTGTCACAGGGCAACCAATAGTTAAAGTATCCTCTTGTAGTCTTTTAATAAAACATTACCTCGTACCCTCTGTTGTACAAATAAACAATACACTTTTTGCATTTATCTCTAAAACGTGAGAAAAAAACATGTTAATATATTAATGAGAAGTGATTTTTTTTGTTTCATGTGGACACATTTATGATTTTAAGCGCCTTCTCTCGGATGTCTGGAAACAGCAACGTCTGAATCCTGCAACAATTTCATCCCCTCGTTTATTTTTGACTCATAATCCCAGACATTTTTTATAAAGTTTGTTTGTGGAGCCGGTTACAGCGCCGCGCGATCCGTATTTATGTCTTGAATACGGAGGCAGGACCCGTTATGAATGTCCTGAAATCTGATTTATTCCGGTAAAAATACCCTCATTCCAAATCATTAAAAAACAAGCTGTGTGTTTTTTTTTCTTTCTTCCACACAAAAAATAGCTGAAATATGGCGTGTGAGAAATGTGCAAGGTGGCCGTCTTACAGAAGGTGTAGAGGTGGGATAAATTTAATTACAGCTTCAAATATTCATTTGGCAAATATATCAAGGTTGGAAACACAGGCCCAGAAATGGCAAGCCAGCCTGGCAGGCGCTCACAATAACGGATGGCAAATGACAGTAATCCATGAAAGGAGACCAGACATTTATAGAATTTATAGAGAAGGACTCGCCATCCCAGATCTCTGATGTTTGTGGGATTTGCTCACTGGCATGTTATAAGAAGGGAAACGTATATATAATAATCCCAACCTGTTTTTCTTTACTTTAAATGCTAAATTCCCCCCCCCCCCCTTCCCAAAAAAAATGATTTAATTATTGAGCCACATGTGAGCAACAACTTACCTGATTTTATTTAAATTTCCTCCCCACGTTCACGGTGCTCTTGTGAGGCGTCGTGTAGCTTTAAGTGGGGAGGACTGCGAGTTAGCGGAATGAACACAGAATACATTTTCCGGTTAAAAAACTGAGATCTTCCCCGCGTCTCTTTCTCTCCGAGGCCTCGAGACGGTCACTCGACACCGCCGCACGGCAGGAAGCGCTCTGATCCGACGCGCTCGCTGCCTCGCTCGCCTCCAGCTGTGCGACGGGGTTGTAGCGGCGTGCACAGGTGAAGGTACACCAGGGCACTTCCTCTTCCTGCGACAGCGGGTGAAGGCGGCCTACTTTGCCTCCGTTATCGCGCTTTGCCCTGCATAGGGTTGATTTAATCAGCAGGCTGCGTGTGTGTGTGTGTGTGTGTGTGTGTGTGTGTGTGTGTGTGTGTGTGGGTGAGGGGGGCTGCCTCACCTTTCAGAGCTTGGAACTGG
The DNA here is from genome assembly GCF_009769545.1 of Cyclopterus lumpus. Taxonomy (NCBI): domain Eukaryota; kingdom Metazoa; phylum Chordata; class Actinopteri; order Perciformes; family Cyclopteridae; genus Cyclopterus; species Cyclopterus lumpus. The sequence continues at coordinate 10,962,614 of NC_046990.1, read as the reverse complement.
AGGAGAGCACGTGGGCGGTAAGTGGTTCTCCGAAGAACACACGGTCCCGGTGCCAAACAGGTCCCGGACGTGCCGCCTCCCACCGACAACCAGATCAGAGCAGATCCGATCTCACCCGCCTCGCCTCGCCTCCGCCTCCAGGGGGCTCCCTCTCCGACACGCCGCTCCGAGCAGGATTCAGTCTTGTCGGAGACCCGCTGGGCGTCAGCTGGTGCTCGGGGGGTGCTGGTTTGAACGAGGCGCCGTTGAGCAAACGGGAGCAAAAGGTCGAAAAAGGTGGAAACCGACGCTGACCTAGATTGCCAAAGCCACAAGCTGCCGTTCACTTGCCTGCATGCACAGTTGTACTTTCTTACTTCGGGGCACACAGCGAGTTTGTTTTGTTGATGGCGAGCGAGGTTTCAGGCCACGTCGTCCTCAAATGTGCTTCCTGGGCGACGCGTCACGCAGGAAGTGATGCGTTCGCGTTAAAAGCAACTTTAGTTTGAGACAAAACACACACGAAAAAACTGAAGAATTGGGTTTTCATGAGGCCGTCAGAACAACGACGTGCCCCCAAAGCAACTGGTGTTTACGTTCCAGTGCCCTCTAGTGGTCGCGGCAGCTATGACGGGAAACTCCATGTGGGGAGGAGTTTAACAACGTTAACAAAAAAGACGTCTGGGAGGTCATAGGTCATCCACAGTTTCCTAACCTCAGCCATTTGTTATTCTAATCCAAACCTCCACCATATTCATCGGCATCTACACATCGTTAAACTGATATTGTTCGACAGTCGGGGAACCCTCCTCACTTCAGAAACAGAAAAAATATTGGGTGATCTTCGCAAAAAAATTGACAATCACACAGACTTTAAAATTGCCGTCTTTGCTCGCCGAACATCTAGCGAGAACTGACACAACATATTTATATTTTTAAACGGGTCATCAAACGGCCTTCCACCCTCCTGCTGCTGCGAGCGAGTCCGTGTGGAGGTATGGGAGTCGCTGGCGGGGTAGAGGTGGTGGTGGTGGGGTGCTAATCGGGAAGGGAAGGAGGGATGGATTGATGTAGGAGGAGGAGGAGGAGGAGGAGGAGGAAGGGAGGGCTGATAAAGCCTGATCTGTGCCACGGGGCATTTGTGGCTGTTGGGGAGGGGAGGGGGGGGGGGGGGGGACGGGTGGGAGGAGGCATTGTCTGCTGTGTCCGCGCGTTTATAGGATTGAGCTCAAGTTTCCTTTGTGTTTCCATTTTGTTGAGGGATTATGTTCTTTGAGAGAGTTGTGCAAGCAGGCAGGCACACAGAGTGGAGGCGGAGAGAGAGAGAGAAGATGGGTGAGGGGGGGGGGGGGGGGGAGGATGTCTTTGTTCTGAGCGTTGATCATGAACAAGACAGATAGCAGAGGGTGTGTGTCTGCATGAGTATGTGTGTATCAGTGTGTGTGTGTGTGTGTGTGTGTGTGTGAGTCGGAGAGCAAAGCAAGATGTCAGGACATGTAACCAGCCATGTAACAATTTAAAATCAATTTGCCTCCCAAGAAGGAATTGCTCTGCGAGACATTTTTCTCTCTTTTTTTTCTCTTTCTTTCTTTCTTTCTTTCTTTCTTTCTTTCTTTCCCCCCCGCGAGCCGTTTACAGGACTTTCATCCTATCTAAATAGATATCAATTACATAATCGCTTCTCTTCTCTCTCTCCGCCCGGCCGCAGACTGGAAGGTTCGTCACGCCGAGCTGAAGCGTAATTGCCCCCCCCCCCACACACACACACACACACACACACACACACACACTGCCCCTGTGCATAATGTTGTGACATGTGCAGTGTCATTGATCAAACAGGGGCAGAGATGTAGTGAAGACGCCAAGTGCTGCGACTGGAGGCGAATGGGCCTGAGGTTGGAGGTTGGAGGCCTGAGGTTGGAGGTTGGAGGCCTGAGGTTGGAGGTTGGAGTCCTGCGGTTGGAGGCCTGAGGTTGGAGGCTGGAGTCCTGCGGTTGGAGGTTGGAGGTTGGAGGCCTGAGGTTGGAGGCTGGAGTCCTGCGGTTGGAGGTTGGAGGTTGGAGTCCTGCGGTTGGAGGCTGGAGTTTGGAGGCCTGAGGTTCGAGGTTGGAGTCCTGCGGTTGGAGGCCTGAGGTTGGAGGCTGGAGTTTGGTGGCCTGAGGGTGGAGGTTTGAGGCTGGCATCGTACTTCCTTGCGTAATCGAGCGGCGGCGGTCCAGAGTCGGTTCTCGCCTCCCCACGAACATTCGAAGAGAGAGAAAAGCTAAATAAAAGTAACTGGCAGTATTAACCGGTGGTAATCTGAGCGCTGAAAGTTTTCCAACTCCTCTCATTTAGAAAGAGAGAAATAAGAAAACACACCCTGGTGTCTTTACCTTGTTCCATCCCCGCTGGGGGGCCGGCGCCCATTGTGTTAAAGCGCCACATGGTGCATTTGCATAGGATAACCAACATATAGCGAATCATTTGCATGCCTGAAAGTGCACTTGAGTAACCGTAATTACACGTGACACCAATTACTCTGTTACTTTGTATTAAATTATAATGGAAAATTCCACTAGAGAATTGGAGCCTAATTGCATCTTAATTTGCATAATTTTGCATATTAATCACATCTCAGATGAATAATAAATTTCAGCAGATTTTTTAATTCATGCATGGGTTTCCAAAAACAAAGTTGAAAAATAATTTGTGAGTGTTAAAAAAAACAAAAAACAGGACCTATTACTTAGAGCATTTGTGCTAATTTCTCTCATTACCCCCCCCCCCCCCCCCCCACCCCCCCCCCCCCAAAGATATCTGTACTCTTGATCAACAAGCATCGCGCGTTTTGAAATGGAGAATTAGCAAAAAGCTTCAGCAGAAGAAAAGAAATGGAGGAACATACATTTTTGGAAATATCGATGCATCAATTTTACATAAAACTTTGTGGCTCTTTCCACGGCAGAGAAGCCAAAATGCATTCTGAGGATAATTCTAATCTCTCTTCTTTCTTTTATTTATTTATTTATTTCCTGGTCAACACCTGTGCCTGCTACTGTGTGTGACTCCCTGCCAGCAGACACAGAAATCCAATACCTGGAGCCCAAATTAAATTCAAATTTACATTTTTTTTTTTTTTTTTTTGTGGGGGGGATATTTTCCAGCAGTTAAGTTTATCAAGTTATTCTAATACGACTGATAATGAAGAAAGGAGGGACACGAAATCTGCTCTTTTGAGTTCATTGTCGCTTCACTGTGGAACGTTTTTAATAACATGTTCAGTTGGAATCAGAACAGAGAAGACGTAAAGTACACAAATCTGTTTCCTGTGATATTCGTATCAGGACGCGTCGCGTCACCGACACGTTTTTACTCAAAGAACCGTCTACTCGAGGCCTTCCGACACACTTTGTTGCATAATTAACGTCAATTATTGTGGACGTTTTCTCTTAATGTGGAAAGAAATTAAATAGAAACGGGGCGACACTCGATAATTTACTTAAACAGCGAGCAGTTCATTGATAGATTATCGCGGGTTATATAAGAAGGCAGTAAATTGATGTGCACCGCGGTAAATAAGGAGATATTTGACATCATTTTAGTTTCTCGAGACCCTCAGAATTAGTCTGCGGCCCCTTTCTAAAGGGTCCAAAGGTTTCCTCCGACATCTCCACACCAACAACCAAAAAGTTGCACCGTCATCAGCTGTATTTTCATTTCCACGCATTCCAAATGCTGTTTTCACATTTCTTGCTCAAGCTTTTCTTCTTTAACTTGTATCCAGAAAGCAGCAGCATGTCTTATTGATGGGGTTGCCTCATGATTATTGATGGGCCAGGCCTCGGGTTTAACCGCGTACGCTCCACCGGTGACCCGCCTCGGAGCCCTCTGGAGGATCGCTCCACACGACATCTCCACCGTGCTCCCGAGGAGCTCGGCCGTGGACAACAGTGCCTTTCGGTGGCGCGGCGGAGGAACGAGGCGGCGCTGGAGCGCGTCGACGTTCAGACGCCGGAAACCCGTCTCAGAAAGAGGAGAATCCAATGCAATTCATCCCATTGCAGCCCTCCTAAAGTCCTGTAAATGGCATTCATTCAATTACGTGTTCAGTTTTATTTGGAATCATTTCATCTTTAAATGATGGTCCAACTTATACTTCAAAATACTGAAGGCCTTCATTCAGTTTTTTTATTAAATCTATTTAATATATTATTATATATATCAACGCATAATAATAATAATAATAATAATAATAATAATAACAGAATCATCTCCACTGTCTATACGTGAATAACATTTCCAGAACCAGGACGTGACCTCTGTGCCCTTAAAGCTGCCGGGCGGTGATGATCCGGCACGCTGGCGATTTTATTTTGAAGTTTGATACCAGATTGAAAACCTAATTAACTAAAACCTGACAAAAATAAATAAATCAAACGCTCGTTTCTTTCTGGATTCCCGAAGACGAATGCAGACGCGTCTCCCATATTTTGACAGTTGACGATTTCATTTCACGAGACAGAGCCAGCGTTAATTATTCAAGGAGGAAAACAAACGTGTAAATGTGGTCCGACCACATTGAAGTGTGTTTCCTCTCCTCGTTGTCTTTTTCTTACTCCAACTTTTCCCCCCTTTCTCTTAATTGTGTTGTCTTCCCTCCTACCTTCACTCCTGTAATTAGTCCCCTTCCTCCTCCTCCTCCTCCTCCTCCTCACTCTATTCTGGTCTTGACTATTGTGCTATAAACAGCAGCCTGGACTCACGCTCTTCTTTATTATTTATCTTATTCCCCAACATTAATCTCCCTCCAGTGAGCACGTGGTTAATATTCTGATGCAGAAGGTTTCCGTGTCTGAGCGTAATTTCAAATAACCAAGTGAACGCGCTGCTAATTATTGATAAATACAATTAGTTTTTGGGAGAACTTCAGGTGGGCGGGGCCGCGCGCAGGTGCCTGCCCGCGTGCGTGAGAGGGGGATGAGAGAGAGAGAGAGAGAGAGAGAGAGAGAGAGCACGGAGGACACGGCGCTGACCTGTAATCACAGAGAACAGCGGGGACTTAATGATGTTTTGGTCTGATGATCAAATTTCACATTTTCGCTAAAAATCATTTTGGGGCACCTGCGCAGAAGAAAAATAAATAAAAATAACAAAAAGACTGGGCGGAAACTGTTGGCCCGGAAAAAAAAAAAAAGCGACTTGTTCTGTGTGTGCGTGCGCGTGCGCGTGCTGACATCACTGGGTTTTATTGTAGTGATAACACGTGCACGTACAGTCACACACAAAGTTTGTTTTCTAGCCGCCTCTATACTTTATTACACACACACACACACACACACACACACACACACACACACACACACACACGCACACACGACGCGAGGCGGATAAATGGATATTTGTCTCCCTCTACTGGGGAAAGTGTGTAAAGCAACGCTGCTGCCTTCAAGTGCTGCCTGTAAATGTTAAACCTACTCAGTCACAGAGAGAATATCAGCACACATGTTGTCCAACGAAACCTTTGTGTGGTTCAATTTTTAAATGTATGTAGCAGCAGAAATTATGGAAGAAAATGGGATTTAACTGCTAAAAAAAGCGCTATTGAAATGTAGTTATATTAAAATATATATATTCGTTGGTGAATTATATGTTGTGACAGCCCCCACATACTATACATAATCTGTTTGTACTTGATTACACATGTCACATGTACATTTGAACACATGTTAATTCAAGATATATAATAATAATATAGCATAATAAAAAACAATATAAAAAATATACATAATATTAATTTTTAAAAAGCCAAAGACAGAAACACCAGCCTACTACAACCCTGAGAAAGGCCCCTTTATGCGTTTGTTCCTGTATTTCCAACCGCCCCTGAAGGCAGCAGTCATGTGTGTTTACGTCGGGAGTCCCGATAAGGATTGTGGGTACAGCGTGGGGCGTAAAGGGGTTACCGGAGGGAACCGTGAGGGTGGAGGCTCCCGTCCCGGTTCGTGGGCGCAGACGTCTCCGTAGTTGGCATCCCGGACCCGGTCACGTGGTGGATCCGGTGCACAGTGAAAGGGAAGTGAAGCAGGTAACTACCGACAGAGGGGTCGCACATCCGGGTCACGTTCCTCCAGCTGTGGGTGACAAACCAAACGGGTTGAAAGAAACATATTATGAAACATATTATATATATATATAGTTTAATGAAAAGTAAATGTTTTTCCACCATTTATTTCACCTGCTAGTAATATTAAAACTTACATTTTTTTGTATTATTTTAGTATTAAAAATATTGTTTCATTCTTTTTTTTTTATAAATTAATCTTTAGAATGCAATAACTGACACAAATGTGGGTGCAAATTCATAGCCAGGACTCCTACCCATCCAAAGTAGTCAGTTAGTGGAGGTGATGATTCATCCTCGCCGTCGCCGTTGGTTATTGATGGCCTCTTTTGTCCCTGCAGACGATGGATTGCGTGGAGACGAGGCTCGGAGAGAAAGCAGCTCGCCGTCACAATGGACGCCATTGTGTTCACGTCTTTGATAAATATGGTGAGTTTGGGTGCGATCGGAAAAGGGGTTCCCGGAGACGCTGAGGAGACTTGGTTTTCCTTCTAGTGAGGTGACATTGGTCATAAAGTCATAAAAGAAGACATCATGGACTCGGTAACAGAGCTGAGGGTGGCTAGTTTAATGTTTTTCATATTTATTTAAAAGTGTAAAGCATCATTTTGGAGAATACACGTTCAGGCGGATGAGATTTCATCTCGTATTCAATACCTCGCTTGGGGCGAGAGTAACATTAACTGGAGGGCTGCCACTAATACAAAATACAGAAATATTTAGAATCGCAGATTGGAAACAAAAAGCAGAGCGAGAGACTCTCTTGTGATCCCATCTGTATTCACGTTAATACACTTTTACAAATATTAACAGACGCACTGTGTGAAGCTCAATTGGGGCAAATGAGAAGAAGAATAATCGGAGCAGCTTTCCCCATTATTTACATTTCAAAAAGTTGAATAAAAACTGAATATCCAGAAAAGTTCGTCTAGTCTTCCTCTCCGTGCACTCCGTCCCTGTCTGGCATGCATCTGGAAAATAAGCTCCCATCCTGTCGGAGGACCAGAGACGTCGTCTTCGTTCCATATTTCTAATAAACTCTCTGGAATGTGACGCCGTCGCCCCCCAAACATGCAACGTTTCCGTCTCAAAAGGGACCTTCTGAAGTCGCATTCGGCCACTGCGTCCCTTCAGCTGTTCTCTAAAAGAAACCAGGGCTGTGATTCCCCCGGCGTGGCATAATTCAACTCCCAGTGCATGTAACCGTCAAAGCCTCTTTCCAGTTCCCATCAGTAATCCGGTTAGTTGCCGGACCACACGGGCCGGCCGTGCTACCTAACGCCCACCTATCTAGTTAGCCAGATTCTCGTTCCTATTGTTTCCGCTCTCGGAAATCCCCCTTTTTCTGAGAGCGCCCCGTTTCACTTTAAATGTTATCCCGGAGGCTAAACGGTTTGGCAGGATGAGGAAGCTATTTCCAGAACGCGCCGCATTGTTTTCAAGGTGACACGAGAAGCAGAACTTTAGTTTGAGTGTTTCTTTTTTTTAACCAGACGGTTTGTTTTGCTCCGCTTCTGTTTCGGGGACTAATTGACTTACGATTGTCTCATTTGTACCTCGTTTTATTTTTATTTTTTATGTTGTTCCCACGACAACGTGCGGGGGCATGCCGTTCTCTCTTTGGTCAGAAATGCTCCCAGGAAGATTTGCCTCAAAACCTTCGTTGGGGTTCATGTTGTTTTCAAATGGTTCTGCTCCCGTTCAACACGTCGACCCCCTTCATTCCCCTCCAGGTTCCACCGAGAGCCGAAGAGCCTCGACGGAGGAGCGGCGTTCGGCTGGAATGAAGAAACGGGGCATCAGGATCACGTGAGACCTCCAGAGCTTTACAGATGAACCTATCCCACGACGTGAAGGTCGTCCTCAGACCCTCCGATGCTTTTTGTGAAAGGTAACGTAAAAGCTGACTCTGCGTTCGCAGGTGAAGGCCTTGTATTCCATAACTGTATTCTCGGCATGTGATGCATGAACGATGTATAAAAAGGGACCAAATATATTAGTGTAAATGCATATACGGTACTTGTAATAACAAGATAATCCATTCTCCATCGTCAGCAGGAGGAGGAGGGTATGTTCTGGTACATGTGTTTATGGCGATCCAAAAAAAAAATTAAATAAAAACACTTAATGGATCCACAGCACGCGTCTCATACCAAGTGGGGGGAAACAAAATAGTTTTATTCCGTCTCTGCGAGCCAAGAGCGACAAATTCTACCAGAAAGAAATTCCCCAGCCGCTGCGTCTGAGCCCGCGGTCACGGCCAGACACGTGTCACCTGTCAAAAAGCATCCCGCCTGACAGGCTCCTGAATGCTGCGTGTCATCCCATTCTGTAGAAAGCGTGCTGCAATATTATTAATGTTGACAACGTATCGGACAAACAGAGGATTCTGTCATTAGCGGCCTCTAATTCATGCATAATGAAATACGCGGAGGATTATTCTAATTTTCCTGCGCAGCAATATGTGGTTTGTGGAAGTTTGCGTGGGTTTTTTTTGTTCTTTTATTTTTTTTGGGGGGGTTCCAGTGCAGCATCTCGTAGAGTCTTAATGAGATTAAATGAGTGCGGTTAGCTTAGCACATGTCAATATGCTCGTGGATATGGGGAGAGCACATTAAACAATTTGCCACGCCTGTGCATCACCCAGTTTAATGGAAATTAACAAGGAGACAAAAAAAAACGAGTGGTGAATGTACAAAAAGCTAATGGTGTTTTTTTTTATTAGTTATTTCTCCATTTTGTAATCTTCAGACGCGTGCAACCCGTTCCATTAATCTGGTTAGCGAACAATTCCACGTGCGCCTCCTGTGTCTGTTTTCAATGTCTCGGCTCCAAGGAGACGTCAATTAATTTTTTGCCACCTCCGTCAGACTTCCCAATTTCACGGTCGATTAAATAGAATTATGAGATAAATGTGCTTGGAAATCAAACTCGGACCGAACATCGGACGGGGCAGCGGGGCCGAAGCTCCACCGGAGTCCAAAGACATCGATTACAGATTCAACACCGGCTTCGGTGGACCAACAGAAGACGACAGATGAGATGTTGCTGTGCATGAAATTATATTTTTCATTTTAATAGACATTGATGCTCTATAAACAGACATGGAATTGGAACTCTTTTGTTTGCCGACACGTTTCTCTGAATCTGTGGCGTTATTAATATTGAATATTTAGTTTATTGTGCGGGGGAGATTAAATAAAATCAAACACTCTTAAGAACTAGTTTTCATTTGGATTTTTCTCTCATCTTCAGCCTGTTTGGACATTTATTGTAAAACCAGGTACAGCAAATGGATGTTTATGATGATTAATCTGATGGCTAACATCAGATTAATTCATTTGAATCTGTTCCCCTTCTGCCTTTTATTGATTTATAACCACCATCATGATAAAGTAACAGTGTGAAATAAAAGTTGAATAGTACAACAAATGATGTGCAGAAGATGTTGTTCTTAGTTCGGTCACACAACAGCAGAAATAGACTCTACTGACGCACAAAGAAGATTTATATTAAACTTGTTTCTCGGGAGTTCTTTTATTAATGCGCCACTTCAAAAGAAAGCAAAATCTGTCTTTGCTTTCTTTGAAGCTGTAGTTCATATAAACAACGTAATGTTGCTCTAGATGTATACGCACGAGCGTCCCACAGGCAAAGGAAATGAAAAGGAGAGATTTGGGGTTTGCATAAACAAGAAGGATCTTTGAGGAGTTTAAAATACAGAGATGTTCACATTATGTTACAGCTCGACTACCGCGTTCTTCAGGTGAAGGTTTACTTGTCATTTTGACATTTTGAGTTGCAGAAATCCATTTTTCTTCCTCATATTTGTCATAAAAATGCGTCAAACTAAAACCTTTTGGAGCCACAAAGTTTTGGCCGATGTATAGTGGAGATATTGTTGATGTCATCATATTGCTTTTATTTCCTTCAGTGCATTACGGAAAACCTCGACACACACCTCGCCGGCCGGATGCTTCACGGACGCCAGATTCCAGGCTGCTTCGAACGTCTCTTCAGGAACATTGTCACACACATTACTGAAAATCTCTGCAATCTGTGAAGGGATAGATGACAACGTTAATAAAAGAAAAACTAAACTATTCAACTGTTTTACGTGACTTTCCAGCTCTCGAAAAAAGCCATTTCCATGATATTCAATAGTTTCTTTATGACTGTCCAACTCTGGATACGCACCTCCTCCTTGCTGCGAGGGCAGAAGAAGTGTTGCTCGTAAACACCCTGCAGGGCGTGAACTGACGGATGCAGAAGCTCTGCGGCCGTGGACGTATCCCCGTAGTTGTTGGTGTCGTCGACTCTCCTGATGCGCGGAGCTGAGAGGTCGGAGCGCACGGACGGGATCCCATAGGTGCGTCCGTCTACGTGAAGACAGACCACATGAGGCTTTTTAGAAGATGGGAGTGAATAGAATATGTATACGCTGAATTAGCGCCTCTAAAACTATATATATATATATATATATATATATATATATATATATATATATAAGTAGAAATGTCCAGAAGCAGAACTGAGCATGAGGTGCTCCAGAAGACATTCATGCAGGTTAGTTTATATGATGAAGACTTTTAGAGGAAGACAGCATCTAGCTATTCTCTATTTCTGACTTACTGGTTGTGGGCGGATCACTGACGGACCCGATGAGGGCGGAGGAGGTCATGAAGTGGTCTGGGTTTACTCTGGGTCGCCTCAGGGTCCTGGGGGTCTTCAGCGAGCTCCCTGGCTTTATGGGGTCCAGGTCCTCGGGCCTAATTAAGGCCGACTGAGGCTTCCCCTCTGTGTTGTCCGGAGCCGTGCTGGGTGCAACCTCTGCAGGAGACCGCATCAAAAGACAAATGTTCCAGAAAACGGGCCTCCGAGTGGAACCTCTGCATCACCCTCATGCAAAATGATAACCTCAACTGCAACGCTTCAACCACCATGACTTCAAAACTCATGTCTTTTATTGCCACAATCAGATGAGTGTTTTGTGTAGTTTGAAATACTATAACAATAAACCACCCGCATGTGTAATTCGGTACGTGAGGGAAAACTGACCGCTCGTCAGGATGCATTGCTCTCGACTGTTGACGGGCATCTTGTCCTTCCAGTTGAGGAAGTTGGCAAACTCCAGGAAGTTGATGAGTCCGTCCTCGTCCGTGTCGCAGTCGTCCATCAGGGCGTCCAGAGCCGGCCCGCTCACGTCCAGATGGAACTGGCGACACACGGCCTGCACGTCCTCTTTGTCGATCCTGCCCTTGCCCTCCTCGTGGTTGACAGAAGCAGATGCACTCGTGAAAACATATCCTTGAGCCTCGAGAACGATAGCAGCACGGTTACAAATCTCAAATCTCCCTCAGAGGGCGTTGCAATCTGCACGCGTACGACGCCCTCGGTCCCGGGGCCTCACGCCTCATCTCAAACCCCCTGTGGGTCAACAAGTGTCCGTGCATTCCTTCAGGTTACTTGTGACGAGTTGAGCAGCCAGCAGAGTGTTGGTCAACAACGTGTACCTTGTCATAGTTCCTGAACGCCTGCAGCAAGGAGGGGAAGAGGTGGAAGTTGAGCTTCTTCAGGCGGTGTCGCACTGCGTTGACCAGGCTGCGCCGGCGGTCTCGACCTCTCGCGTACTGGCCGGGCTCCGTGGAGTGGATTAAATCTCCAACACCTGTACAGGTAGGCGGACAAACTCAAATCTTATGATGAGCAACAACAACAACAACAAAAAAGCTCAAGTTATTATTATTTTTTAAAACATAAACTCTACCAAATTCATCCGGCGGCATGAGTTTTCCAAAAGTGTGATCTGGTGAAAGATTCAAGGAGTTTCCTCTCCTAGGCAGATGGGTGTTAGTGAGAAGGTGAAGTTAAACAAAGCAAAGCATCGTCGGAGTCAACATAAAAAAACCTACACTTTGGTCATTTGGCCAATTTGGGCCTCCATCTTTTCCTTGGTCCCAGATCTCTTCCAGACAGGGTTTGGATTGTGGAACCTACGGCACGGGGAATGGAGGGATGAACACACCGGGCTGTGGACATTGAAACCATAGATCCAGTCCTTACTTCTGCGTCTCCCCGAGCCACTGGAGGCTTCTGCCAACGGAACGGCCGTCGCTGAAATGAGGGGTGGCGATCCCGAAGCTGCCGTCTTTACTGAAGTGAGTCCCGGCGTACTTCCTATCGATCCTCTCACCTGGAGAAGAGCACGGGGAGTTTAAAGCTGCAGAAGTCATTTAGTGAAACTGAAAAGGCATTATGGGTAATATCTCGTTTCCATCGGCCGACCAACAAAGTAGGCGTTGTGGCTGCGGAGGTAAGCCTCGTGTCCCTCCTGAGCTTCCCTCTCCACCTCGTCGACGGTCTTTGAAGGGTTAACAAGCTCACGCACATCCAACCCTGAACAAAAGAGAACCTTCTCACTCTTAACTATTCATATTTATAGACCTAGAACATAACATTTCTGAAAATCTGAACGTCTTTTTTTGAATAAAAGTGTTTTTATTTAGTTTAAACTGTGTGAGCCACGCCCCGGCTGCACGGATCACATACCTTTAACTGTCTTCACACCATATGTTGCTTCATTGTTCGTGGGAAGTCCGACATGCTGATCATGTGACCTCCCCACCGCCTTTTGGCTGGAGGCTTCCCTGAGCTCTTGCAACTTCTCCTGGAACAAGGTCTTTTGGGGAGGATTCAGCAAACTTCTGACCTGTTGGAATCGTGTAAAAATCCATAAGTTATATCCATATTATGGGTTTGTTTGTATTGAACTGTGCAAACTGGGTAAAGTCAACTCGTGCCAGAACGAATACTGAACACATTACGGTGAAGCTGCCACAAATCTTCTTTTCTTAAATTGACACCTACAAATACAAGAGCATTTTAAAATGCCAACATGCATAGAGGTTTATGTCCTAAATATGGATACGGTATAAGTTTTGAGAGCCATAAACCTCATCACCTAGCAGAGTAATACATGATCCATTATCATCGACCTAAAACATACCAACCCAACAGGTTGGGGTTGTAAAAACCCACTTTTCTTTTGCCTCAATGAGACGCGTGTGCTCCCGCGTGGTACTCACAGTGACCCCGGGTTCGGTGCAGATGCCGTGAACAAGGGTGCCGGCAACATTTGGATCATTCGCCTTCCCTTGGTGCACTCTGATGGCTCCTGGCTGCGGCTGGATGCTGTTGCGGAATCTCCTGACCCCCGGCGGGGTGAGGGCCTGCAGAGGAAATGATCATGCATGCGCCTTCAAAGCTGCCTGACACTTTAAATGATACATCACTTAAATTGTCACACACACACACACACACAGATAAATGACTTACCCGTGCATCTTGGAAGCAGCATTTGGCCCGGTCTCCTGCAGGTACACGTTTCCCTGCCTGGTGTGAAGAACGTGTTAGTGCTCCGTGTAAAATGTTCATTTAAAGCAGAGCAGAATGAAGCTCACCGGCGGTGTGTCTGGACAGCTGTCCGTGTGTTTGAGTTGGTGGGAAGTCATATTCAACTTTAACCCTCTACGTTGGTTTTAACTGACTCGTCCTCTCGACCGCTTCAACAGACGGTGCGCCTGTTGTTTTTTCTCGTTGCCTAGCAACGTGTGACCGTTCAAACTCTAAACGTTGACTTATTTTTATGAATAACCTTTTTTTAAATATTTTTTTTTTTAAAGTTAATTCTAAAAATGAGAAGTTATTGATGTAAATGTAAATTGATAGTTAATCATATATGTGTTTAATATTAAGTAAATATTTTTTTTTCTCTCTTTTTTTTTATTACCCAAGAGTAATTCCTCTTTCCGGCCTATTATCTCACCGAAAGTCTTAATAGCATTTTAAATTTTTCTTTTCTTTTCTATTTTTAATGGAAAGGCGCATGACGTTACCAGTACGTGGAGAATAAACCCTGCCCTGTGATTGGTCCAGGGGGGAAATGACGTAGGGGGGGGGAGGAGGGATTGTCAATTGTAGCCATTCGATCTGTCATCATCCTTCGTACGATGCGAAAAGGGAAGTTGAGATAAGTGGGAGAGGGACATCGCGCAGCCTTATGAAATCTAACGTCACGGTAGCCGGCTGGGTCATCGACACTCCGAACGGACACTGAAGTGCCACAAAGACCCGGAAGACACCATTCACAGCAACTCCCTCTCTCTCTGGTAGGTGAGTAACTACTAGCAGCGTTAGCTTGTTGGCTAACGGCTCCTCCCGATGCGGCTAAACAGCGTTAGCTCTCCGAGGGCCAAGCTAGGTAACGTCGTACCGCTGGTGAATCCGGGACCGGTCGTTATGTTTACATTGCCCACGTTATTACCCACGTTTGGTGTCGGCAACATATCTGTAAACACAGATTAATGAGGAGGAGGAGGAATTTACAAAAATGAACGTCATACAGCTATTGTTAGCTAGCTGTCACTAGCTTGTACACACCCCAAAAAAACAAAAAAACTGCATCATCTGTGTGTTGGCATTCTCAAAACGTTACGTGGAGGTAGACGGCGGTGTGCGCGCGCGTCAACACCCCGATAAGCCCAGTGTGTGTTGTTATAGGTCACATTAGAGATCGGTTTGAACTTAACCAGGTGGCTAACGCTAGCGGTCGTTAGCTTAACAGTCAACAACAACATGACAGGTTATTAGTGGTTGACTCGGTGTCGTAATGCGACATGAAGTTGACAGTAATTATTTTTGGACTGATGCTGTGTTTTCTTAACCGGTGGCGATGCCAAATGTCTAAGTTAGAGAGCGATGCTGTTGTTATTCACCTTTAAATCTATAGACTGGTATGTGCATATATAAAGACATCTATAATTTCTCCATACCGTACTAATCCCCCTTTCTGAACGTGAAGCTACATGCAGGATTTGCCAGAGGTTGTTGTTGTTGTTACAGTTACACCAGTTGGGCAACTTCGACATTTCTAGATGTAGTGAAATCAGTACAGGTGAGACACTTTTGGGCAACTTTTGGAACCACAAAACGCTGGGTGATACCGTCAGGTGGAAAAAGAAAAAGTGACTCAGACTTAGATAGTTATTTTCCCATACCTGTTTGCTTGTTATGGCAAGTAACCAACTATTGTGTGGAGGGGGGAGGAGAGAGAAGTGTGGCTGGTAATGTGAAACTCTTGTTGACTTTGTATGTGTGTGTAGTTGCCTACAGTAAAACTCCCTTCATGGTCATTAGATCATCCGTGTGTTTGGACTGCTTGTTTTAAAATAAATATTGTTCGAACAACAGCGTAAAACTATGAGATTACAATTTCTGAATATTCCCTGACCTGATTTAAAAAAAAAAAAAAAAGGATTTGACACTGACACTTTGCTTTACTTTCTCTCCCACTCAGATATTTTCTACCGTTTCTCACAGTAAGTCAGCCTCCAGAAGAAGAGACCGGGCAGTGTGACATGGCAAGTAGAGGCGGAGCTACACGACCCAATGGGCCAAACGCAGGCAACAAGATCTGCCAGTTCAAACTTGTGCTTTTAGGAGAGTCGGCTGTGGGGAAGTCAAGTCTTGTACTTCGTTTCGTCAAAGGGCAGTTTCACGAATTCCAAGAGAGCACAATCGGAGGTACATGTCTTTGTTTTTCCCCTCTGTGAACGGGCCTGCAAAGTGTAATGCGGGGACTTGCATTCTTTTATTTACCTTCTTGTCACAGTGAATGAGCTTTTGAATATGTAGATCATCTTCTTAAGGGTAGGGTACGAACGGATAGCTGTCACAAGAGTCCTATTTCCCAGTCAGTAAATAGTTTACGAAACAAAATCAACATATGTGGTGTCAGAATCTAGGAAATAAGAGCAGTGCAAATTGGTAGAAAAGTTGCTTAACATCCCCAAAAAGAGCGTGGTGGAAAACAGTATAGAATACGTACGAGAAGAAGGGGAGTAACGGCCAATAGGAACGGAGAACTGCAGGAGTTATTAGGTAAATTCCTGGGCGTCCTTATCTAGTTGATGGTTTGTCCAGTGGATTACGTGATATTGAAGCAGTCAGTTATCATCTACTTACCCTTTCACCTTATTGGCCTTACATGCTGCTTACTGGACATCGTTATAAGTGGTTCTGGGTAGTTTTCAGTGGAAATGTGTGTAAGTGACTGATTGACAGTGTAACTCCCAGTTTACATTCAATCTAGCCAGAGTAAATAATAATAATAATAAATAAAAGAAAAGGTGTTTGAGTGGATCCCACCCATACAGATTATCAGTATAAAACATGTTTGACACCACCAGCGCCCCGGTTTTCCCAAGTGTGTGTGTGTGTGTGTGGCGCTGCTCTTAAATGATCACTTTGTGGAGCTCAGTAAACACATCGGTTCCTCCTCTTTGTGCACCTGCAGCTGCCTTCCTGACTCAGACGGTATGTTTGGACGACACAACGGTCAAGTTTGAGATCTGGGACACAGCTGGTCAGGAGCGCTACCACAGTCTGGCTCCCATGTACTACAGAGGCGCCCAGGCAGCCATCGTGGTGTACGATATCACAAATGAGGTGAGTTTGCGTTCCACGCGGTCGCAGTTCTCGGCGCTGCTCTCACTAACCGGCGCTGGAACAAAGTTGTTGTGACTGACGACGAGAGATGGAAGTCTTCATCTTGAAATGTTCATGGGCAGCGATCAAGCAAAAATATGAAATTCAAATACATTTGTTTTGGTATCTTGGAGTCATCACTCAACAACACTGTTTATTAAACAATGTGGAATTAATACGTAAGTCACCATTTGTATAATTACACTAAATGCTGATGGATTTTTGATTACAAAGAGAATATTTTGGACTTGGAATCGTTAACCTCAACGTAGTTAGTATATATATAAAAAATGTCAAGTGCACTGGAAAACAGCTGCCACTAAAAAAAAAAAGGCAGCAGGCGATTTTAGTTTTGTTCTATTTGAAATGTGTACTTGAAAGATGAAAGTGTTGCATGCAGACAAAGCGTTTTAGTTTTTTTTACTTCCTCGTTTGCGCTGCATAACTTCCTAATGGCAGCCTCACTGTGCCTCCCACACTGTACAAAACGCTGCTCCTACTGCAGTGCGTGTGTTTCATCTAAAGCATCATCTAATTGTTCCCCCTGTTGTGTTTTGATGAAAAAGATTAGCAAAAGCCCAGCCAGACATCCTGGGAAGCCACCTTTCCATCACATGGGTCTTATTGTTATGTTCACTAACTCTCACCCCGCTCCGTCCTCTCCCTGTTTTTGCTTGCCAGGAGTCATTTGTACGTGCGAAGAACTGGGTTAAAGAGCTCCAGAGACAAGCCAGCCCCAACATTGTAATAGCTCTGGCTGGGAACAAGGCTGACCTCGCAAACAAGAGAGCGCTGGACTTCCAGGTTCGAGTGCTTGTCCATCAGTTGTGCAAACGGAACCAGAACTATCATAATGCATACATGTCCGATTGGCCTTGATCCTCTACTACACCTTCTCTTTCGTAGGATGCACAGTCATACGCAGACGATAACAGCTTGCTCTTCATGGAGACGTCAGCAAAGACCTCTATGAACGTAAACGAGATATTCATGGCCATTGGTGAGTGTCTCATATCTTTTCTCATATTAAATAAGACGTAGTCTTGGCCTGCAGCTCGTCTAGAGGTCACCGTGGCCTTTTGAAGGGCGCAGCCCCTAAACTGTGACTCGGCATCTGAGAGCTGGAGCGCCGCTTGAATTTAAAGGACATCTGTTTTTCTGAACAAAGTCCCATCAGCCCCAGGTGTGACTCCCATGCCCCGCCCACACAGGTGTTTTCACTTATTGACAAATGGCACTGTCATTGTTGCTGCCGCGTAATTATCATGTGGTTGAACACGCTCGAGTGTGCAGGTCACTTTTTTTTAAAAGGGTTCTTTATCCTAAATGGTTGTTTGTTAAATATTAATTTATTGTTTTCGGTGGAAACTCTTTATTTTGGAATAGTCCCTTGAGGGATAATTAAACCCAGTAATCGGGCGGTGTCCCAGAGAATGTCGTCGAGTTGTAACAGTTGCTGGTTTTGTTTTCTGGAAGATATTTAAATAACTTCTCATGTAAACCCAGACAATGAAAAGTATAAAGAAGCGACTCCACTGGAGCTCTGAGGACTTGGCGTGAAGCTCCTCTTAGGAATAGCTTTCCGGCGACGTCATCGCTGACCTCGTTGTCGTGTCATTGCAGCAAAGAAGCTTCCCAAGAACGAGCCTCAAGCGTCCGCAGCCAGCAGCGGGCGGAACCGGGGGGTGGACCTGACGGAGACGGCTCAGCCCACCGGCCGCTCCTGCTGCAGTAACTAACTCTTCCTGCTCATCTGTCCCCGTCTCACACACACACACACACACACACACACACCCCTCCCTCCCAAGTGAACATCTGGACATCGGGCTTCTTGACATCAGCCCTGACCGTCAACCTCACTCCCCATGGAATAGCTAAAAGACTCTGTATAGCTGCATTTCTAATACCTTTTTTTTTTTTTTTTTGGATGTTCTCTTTCTTTAAACAACAACAACTTTTTTTTTTCAAGAAGTGTATATCAGTATAATGGATGCATGTATCACTACAACGCCTAAATAAACACACATTTTAATCTCTTATTCAGTTGGAAGACTAGCCCACGTTTAGAAAGACGAGCGAGCGTGTGACCTGTGTGACGAGCAGGCTCCGCCCCCTCGGTCGCTTCACGGGGTCGACTGGGGTCAA
The DNA here is from genome assembly GCF_009769545.1 of Cyclopterus lumpus. Taxonomy (NCBI): domain Eukaryota; kingdom Metazoa; phylum Chordata; class Actinopteri; order Perciformes; family Cyclopteridae; genus Cyclopterus; species Cyclopterus lumpus. The sequence continues at coordinate 10,943,842 of NC_046990.1, read as the reverse complement.
AGGGCGTCGCCTGGGACGCTCTTTGTGTTGTTTAAGTTATGAGGAAAACCAAACTGTTCCCCTCTTGAGATGCAGGAAAGGACCGATGAATCCCTCCTTCCCTCCCATTTGTTACACAGGAAGACGTCTTCATCCGAGGCGCCGAATGCGGAAAATAGATTTTTGGTACCGTCTAAAAAAAAAACGACAACAAAAAAACAGTCTGAAGGACCGTTGAGCGTCCTGCAAAGACGTTAAACGCTCGTCTTTGTTAATCCGCTCCGTTTCGGTCTCAATCAAACGTTCAGACACACAAACAGAATATTGGACTCCCAACCGCCCGTTGTCGGTGTAAAAAACACAATCTATATACTCAAATGTTGTTATAGGGTGCAATGTTGTCTTCTTCCTCCTTTAGCACAGCTTGCTGAGCCTCTGCGCTCGCAAGGAAATTGTCTAGAGATTCCGAACAATTGTACAGTTCAATATATATATATTTTTTTCTTTTTCTTTATCACAAACTGGTCAAATGTTAAACAGTGGTGGTCTCTCTTAGGTGTATGTAGTGTTATTAACAACATCCCTCTCTGGTGTCTTGTTACTTTTCTCATTAAATGGTCCATGGTCACGTTTGAAAGGGACTTTTATTGCATTGCACAGTGTTGATCATGTTTTAATTAATGACCTTCGATTTTATATGACGGACTGTTTTGGACTTGCTAACATACAGCGATGAGTGGGAGGCTTAATTAACCTGACTGGTGGTCTATCTTACGGCTTAATGAATTTTAATGATGTAAAACAGCATTACTAGTGATGGGCTGATCAGTTTTGAGTGTCTCAATACAAACTTAATAAATTCAATAAAGAGGTCTCCTGTACGCCTTTTTGCTCTGAATGTGGAGGGAAGTTAAGATTCTGCTTTTATTCAACCCAATGTCATGTTACTTGACAACGTAGATGTAAAAAAATGTAATTACCAAACTGCCGGCACAAAAGCTGCAATGATTAATAGATTGAAATACAGTTAATCACTATTTAATTTGAACTAGGAGTCTACAGCTGCATGCTTTCCTCTAAATGCTAACATGCGTTTTAGCATCTCTAACGTGCTACACCAGCTTATGAGCACAGATGTTTAATGGGAATGTCATATATGCGCTTTGAAGATATTTTGTAATAAACAAATGACAATTTTGACCTCGTGAGGGTGCGTGAATGAAAAGGTTAGGAGCGTGAGCGCGTCGTAAATGTCGTTGCCGCTCATCCTCTAGTCGAGAGAAGCGACGTTTCACGTGATTGTACATTTTAGAAAAACACTGGATCCTAAAATTCCCACAATGCAACAGATTTTAGGTGCGAGTAACCGATCTTAAAGTGCAGGTCGAGGCGGACTCTTCATGTGTTTCCACCATCTGCCTCCTTCCTACATCGCTAAGCCCCTCCCCCTTTTGGCACCGCCAGGGGATATTCTTTTTTTTTAATATGTATTTCAAATGTCAAACCTGTGAGCACCATGAAGAGTCATTTAGGAAATAATACTTCTTTAACTTTGCAGGTGACCCGTGGCTTATAAAAACAATTTAATACATCTATAATATTGTCACAAAGATAACAAATACATGTGATTTAATGACTTTTACAGGCATTTCCCCACATTTTGTTAGAAGTTACGTGGTTCACTGCTTTCCCACAATGTGCCCTTTTTTTAAATTATGTTGAGAAAACACATTTTCTCTTACAATCTGTCCCCGTGGGAGATTATGACTCCTGATCTTTCCCACCGTCCACGAGGGGCTCATTGTCCATTGTTATGTTCACGCCAATAAAGCATTTTTAATTCAAATTGAATGTGGTTCATCATATAGAAGGCGTAGCCTGTTTTATCGTATTTTTAAACTTCCTCACTGTTGGCAATAATAAAAACTGCTGTGCTGTATTTCCTGTTCACAGTATGATACTGTTTATTGGGTTTTACAGTGATGCAAAGTGCTTCAACATTCACAGGAGGGGTTTTTCACCAATACAAATAAAGCTTATTATTTAAAAAAAAAAAAGTCTTTCAACAGTTTCCCTGGCAATAAAAAAAAAAAAAAAAAAACTACATGTTGGATTTGTGCAGGAAGAGAAGAGAATAAAGTGGGAACAGGATGTTATTTTTGGTCCAAAAAAAGAAGTGTGAACGATTTCGACGCATCAGGTTTGTCAGAATTGACGGCGGTTGTTTCGGTTCCAAATCCGTCCGTCACGCTCGCTGACAGTCAACGTGGAAAATACGGCATTTTGGCAAAAATGTGACAGGCGCCTGAAAATAACACTCACTTTGTGTATGAACGTTTCCTTCAGCAGTTTATTAGAAGGTGACGACTCGGCGAATGTCTCGTTGGATTTGAGTGCTTTTCGGCATTCGGCCCCGTGAAGGGAAATAAATCCAGAGTGAAACGGCAAGAAGACGCGTTCCATCAAATGAATCCTCAGGGCGGATCTCTGTTGAACTGGATCGGCTCCAGTTCACGTCAAAGGCGTTAGCGTGTTGTAGTTATGTAGCTCGTGTAGAAGCACAAGTATTAAACTGGGACACCAGTTCAAAGTTCCTCATTGTGACTTTAAAGGAAGACATTTTGAAAAGCGCAGGTGTTCATAATACTGAGCCGCTTCGCTTTCAGGGTCCTGGTCTTGTGCAGCCCGGCTCACATCGTCATGGTTTACTGGGACGCTTGAATCAAACAGACCTCGTTAAAGTTATGGACTAGGACGAGTTGTGGTGTGAAAAACACACACACACACACACACACACGGACGGACGATACATACAATATATGACACAAGATAGCAGTTATGTTGATACAATTCTTTTTTTTTTTTTATAGATACTTTATTGATGATAATGCACAATATTAAATAATAATAGTTATCACAGACAGACAGACAGACACACAGACACAGAGAGACAGACAGACAGACACACAGACAGACAGACAGACACACAGACACACAGACAGACAGACAGACACACACACAGACAGACACCTGGGTCCATCAATTGAGACAGAGGATCTTGACGTCGGCCTCCCTAGACAGTTACATTTAGTACCATGAGGCCTTGAATCAGGCCTGACTCCTCCTCCTTAAGTAAAAGAAAACACATTGAAACTCAGGATTTAATAATGCCAATGCATTTCCCTCTGGTTGCCAGCAGGGGGCAGCAGTGCACCGTGCTAACACAATGTTCCCATCAGTCCAACCAATCTGGGGGGGAAAAAATAAAATGTTTGCAAAAAACAGCCCAGAAAACAACATCCATCATACAACAAAAAATTGATGCATTTGCACTTAAAATGTTGACGTGCTGGATTGATAACCACTTTTCACAGCACACGAGTTTCACTGTCAGCTACATCAAAATGTCAAAAATCTTGAGACGAGCGAGGTGCGAGAGGGATGATGCAGCATTATAAGTAGTCCAATTGAAGAAGATAAAAATATATTTGGTGATAAAGAAATCAAAGAACACCTCTGATGAAGCAACACTCATATGCACCGACAGGAAGAAGGAGAATGTGGAGTGAGTGAGTCCACTTGGTGCCTCGTCAGACATTTACATCAGCGGTGTTGTGTTTTCGGTTCTCTGCCCTCATCACATATCATTGTGTTCCAACTACAGGCTGTATAACAATATAAAATGCCTGAATCAGTAATACACTCATTTTAAAAAGGTCGAAAAACAACCTTTCCACTCAACAGAAATGATATCAGAAGTGCAGGTTGGCTGCCTGCATTTCACAAGGTGTAGTGCTCCTGAAAGTCATGTCCCCCCCCCTCTCCCCCCTCCTCAAAGTCAAGCTCCCACCTGTCCTGGCTGTCACGCGGTAAACCTGGGACGTCGCCGCGGCGACAGCCTCATTATAGTGATAACTTGTCCCGCTGTCCTGCCTCTGTTTTTTGTCCTCGTGATGTTATTGATGTGCAGTTTTCTGCCTCCAGAGTTTTTTTCAGATGCATTTTTTTTCGGTCCACGTCCGACCTGCAGGCCGATGACGGGGCGGTTGCCACGGCGACGCACCGCTGCATCCACCGGCTCATGAGCACCTGTGTGGTTTATATTGGCGTGATGCCGATCTCATGCAGCCAGCACCTCGATAGTAAATAAATATATATATGCGTTATATATATGCGCATATATGAGAATAACATCTTCAAAGCAAGGCTTTGATATTATATATTGTCCTTTTGATATTTGATTCCTTGATATTATTTATTTTATTATCCTAATCTCTGTACTTTGCACATATTCTTGATATGATACACTGTGAACTTCTGCATTCCTTCGGTCAATATTGCTTTGCACATCTCCATCACTGCAGCTCTTTTCATTTTAAATATACAGATATATGTTAACTTATATATATATATATATATATATATATATATATATATATATATATATGTATTTATTTATTTATTGTCATTTTTTTTTCTATTTGTAATTCTTGACTTTTACAATACTTGCATTTTGTTTTTATTTTCTCTTTCTGTGTTGTTTATTGTCACGCGCCAACATATCAAGGCACATTTGGAAGGCTTTTTCCACATTGTGCAGTTTTGTTTTTGAGTTTTATGTATTTGTGTGATTTTTATATGAAATGTTTATTTTGCCATCTTGGCCTGGACCCCCTTGGAAAAGAGGTTTTAAATCTCAATAGGACAGCTAACATTTGGTGTTTAACAACCAAGCGCTGAATTGTATATTATTATTTAATATCCAATGACAGATGCATGTAATGGCCTCTTTGCCTGCAGGTGGTGCCAGTGTTGTAGCTGCAGCAGGTGTAAATGCACTTGCCTGTAGGGGGCGACATCAGCGCCTCCACAGTTCTGAGAAAACAAGCCAGAACGACTTCAACTCATCCCATTTTATTCATCCAATGAGATTCTTTAGCATTCTCATTATATTTCAGCAATATGAAGATGATAAACTGTTTTTGAAGGGGAAACACTCAACATTTGTATTTAATTTGTAATTTTGTGAAATACTTAACCGTTCGGCGTAACTTGAAATGAAACCCGAATACAAAGGTTTTCTGAATCTGGGGAGGATTTCACAGGGCGAACATGTGATGAGTTCTTTAATTCGACTTCCTTTCCTTCTTTTCCTCGTATCTTATTATCACTGTAGGAATCCAGGCTGTAATAAGGACCGCCGTTCACACCCCGACGTGTGAATGAGGGGGAGAGCTGGCAATTATTCCAGCAGCAGTGAGTTGTGTATTTGTGAGGAACTATTTTTAGCCGTGGACCGATTTCACATTTGGCCTCTCGTGAACGTTCCTGGCAGCCCGGACGGCGCGCCTTGGATTTGACTCCAAAATAAACCGCAGTCACGGTAATGAACAAACATGTCACCCGGTGTGTGACGGCGTGGCTCGCTAATGGGTTCTAATAGCTTGTGTGCGTTCTCTCCGGCTTTTGGGATGCACAGACGATGCTCGTCCGTCCTTATTGTTTACATCTGCCTTTTTCCCTTTCACATCGGATTAGTCGACGGTAAGAAAGTAGAGAATATCACCTGACGTCACCGACATGTAACGTCCCTTCATTTAGCTACCTCACACGAGGTCGACGCCGTCATCCTCAGCGCCGCGTATCTAAATGAACATCGGCGCCAGAGGAAGTCAAAGCGTGATCTCTTGAGAGCTTCAGTGACTGAAATAAGCTCAATAAGTCTGTAGAGGAGATAGCATCCCTCTATAAGCTGAGCGTTCACTCTGAAGGGCTCCAGGAAGCTCCCATCAGGAGATTGTGATCTTCCAAGCCGCCGCCAGCTTGCTTCGCACCAGCGAACCTCCAAACTCTTTGCACAGACGCGGTGACTTTTTATATATCGGGATGCTTATTTGCTTCCTCAAAAATGAAAGTACGCGCACGCCATCGTGCATTGTTGTCGTGGAAGCCCCCGCCTTCCACCCGGTCCCCTGTCCTTGACATTTAAGGCGCCTCTCGGTCGCTGTTCAGGGTCAAGAGGTCCCGTCTCACTTGACTGGTGTCCGTCTGAGCCAATAATGAATGGTTCCATAATTGATGGGGGGGGGGGGATTACGGAGAGGTGAGGTCACCAAACAGCCGCCGTACACCGACACCATGGAGGTGTCTCACTCCTAATCCTTTTAGTTTCTGGTGCCTTCAGTCCCCTGTGCCTACACATATTTGTTTTGACAGCTAAACGTTTTTTTTTTCCCGTAAGACTGCAACTAACGATTGTCTAAGTTTCTTGGTGATATCTATACATGATAATCTATGTCCCCTTTTTTTCCCAGGTCCTTCAGCAGCATTTCCTTACACCAAACTTGTATTCCTGTCTCCATCCTGAACGTCTCTACAGAGGGGTTTGTTTGTATATCATTCATAGCCTGATTTGTATAATATTATTGTGGTGGCTGGGGTGTGGTTAGGCTCAGCTGCAGGGGGGGGGAGCGGCCTAATTAGCCTCAGCTGCAGTGGATCAGGGTTAATGGGCCTCGTCCCTATATCAGGTGTGTTGGAGGTGGAGCTCGAGACCGGCAGAGCAGAGATCCAAATAAAGTATCTGGCCAAACATTACACAAAGTGTGCGCATTCCTTGGTGCTGGGGGAACCCGGGGATTGTGACACCCGGGGAACCCGGGGATTGTGACAGGACTTGTTACAATTATATTTAGCCAAACTTTTTTTTAAGGCTGTTCAGAGTATTTTAAATTCTATTTAAAATTCCCTCTGTAAAGAAACTCCGACTCTAAAGTATCAACAAAATGAAAGAATAAAATCATGAAACTGGCGCTAGGCAGACTTTGTACCCTTTAGACAGAGTCAGGCTACTGTTTCCCCCCGCTTCCAGTCTTTGTGCTAAGCTAAGCTAACGTTTAATAATCATAATAACAATGTACACTTTGATGAGAGTTGTATATGTATCTGTATATCGCTGCCAGAAAGCCAAACAGTGTAATCCTTTAACCGTCTTGTTTTGGGACTTTACTCAAACGATTACTTTCCACTTGCAAAAGGAAAAACTGACTTTGGTGAATATAGTGGACGACAAGCGACATCAAAATCTTAAAAAGATGAACAGTTAAATAGCGAGAGTGATTTTGTTTTGAGTGAGCTGCTTAGGGGGAGTCACAATAACAGGAGAAGGCAATGTTGTCTATATTCATGAGCGCTGCGATAAAACAGCTGTCAGCCAAGTCCTTGAAATGTTTTGGATCGCTCTCATTGTTCATGGACCCCCCCCCCCCCACACACACCGTTCTTAACAGAGTCCAGAGTTCTCAAGAGCCAGATGCAAGTCTGACTGGGAGACACCTCACGAGTGGCGGGTTGCTGAACTCAATCGCATTGAGGTATGAATCAGTTTGTATGTCAGATTATGGAAAAACAAAAAAAAAAGGTTTTATACAAGAATACCGAAGCGTCGATTCACTTTGGATTGAAGGCCACTAACTCCACTTTCCTTACTTGAGTATTATTCATATTTATGTCATTGAACAAATTAAACCTGGAAGGAAATACAATTAAAAATGGCTTTATTTTGTCATTATTTCACCCTAATATTGGATATTTCATCATAAACACTCCCACAGCTCCATTCCAGGCAGTATGCACTTTATTGTTCCGCTGACAATAAAAACAGCTCCTCCAAATGAACCGACAGAATACGTGAAAGGCCCTCCAGAACTGGTTTCCTGTGACCAGAGTACATCCATGTAACAAGAGAACGTGCAAAAGTTGTTTTTTGCTATTTTTTTTTTTTTACTTCCTGTGCTTTCAAATTGAGCCTTTCAGGTTGTATTTGTGACATAACGTTGAATCACCAACCATTACATCTTAGGGTGAACACTTGGTTTAGTGTTGGGGTCAGGTTAAGGTAATAAAAGTCAATGTAATGTAAAGTCATGAAAATGTATGTGTGTGTGTGTGAGGGGGGGGTCACTTAAAAAAGTAGCCAACCTTTTCAGTGCCTTCCCTTCTCGTTAAATCTTCATCTTTTGTTACTGGAGCCTAAAAGCCCTCTGTAAACACACACAAACACACACACACACACACACACACACACACACACACACACAGGACTTTTAATGCAGGTGTTCTGTCAGGGACCATGTTTCAGGGAGACCGTTGGCTTCCAGAGGCTTTTTGTAAAAACGTCAAAGCCTTTGACGGACTGGAATGTTGATGGAGGCTTTTATCACGACGTCGAACCGACAGTTGGAGCGACCTGCACGGCCCCGCCGGGAGTCCCGAGGGCGCCGTCATCGCAGCTCGTGTCGAGTATCCGTTACAACATCTCGCCGGAGCGCCTGCGGCCTTCGGGGGGGGGGGGGGGGGGGGGGGGGTTCTCTCCTCGGGCGTCTGCGAAAAGGAAAGAATGAAAGACGACTTCTCTCTGGTTCCAGTATCGGAAGCACGAGGCGATGCATCTGCAGAATGAATCCACAGCAAGTCGTTAACTTCTGTTCGTCATTTCCAACGATCCACTCGCTTTCTGCCGAGTTTTCATGTGTGTTTCTAAAACAGATGTCGACCCGCTGGTTGTTGTTACCGTGGGCTCCAATAAGAGTCATTAATAACTTCGTCAGACTTTGTGTTGTGCACAAAGTCAAACAATGCTTGTTGTAATTCTGGGCAGGAAACAAGTTGACATGCTGCTTTCATCCCATTGTCCTTTTGTTTTCTCCGTACGCTGCATTCGGAAATGTCACATGTGTCGAAGGTCTTTTTGGATCACGGTAAATGTTACATAGTTAAGACCCAGGATCCCTGACCCGATGGAAAAATCCCCCTTTCATATTCCACGATCATAACAAGCTTCATCAGGCCTGATGATAATGATGCACAGATTTTACCCACTAAATATATTCTCTTTTTTTTCTCCTGTTTACTTACCAGCTCCTCCAAAATGATAATAAACTCCACTTTCTGCCATTGGTGCCTCTGAAAACTGATAATCAGTTCATTTCAGGCCGCCGTTCAGACCGTGTTGCATTCTGGGAGAGTTGTGTGTCGTTTTCAGACGTCGTGGACGCTGCAGCATCGAGGAACAGTTAACGTTCTTTTTAAGTTTAATCGAAGAAATGCGACGCGTTTAAGAGTCTTTATTCCCCTTTTAAGTCTTCCTCCCTGCAGCTGCGTCGACGTCATCTGCGCTCGTTCCCCCGTTTCTTGGCTTTTTAAAATTCATTTATTTATCTTGTGCCGTCGTTGTTTTGGCTCTGGCACAAGAACACAAGTCCACGTTCTTAATCCCACAAACATAAATCCACGATAGAACGGGAAAGCAGCCATCAATGAGAACAACAACCCACCTATAATTTGTGGGTTTTCAGCAACCTCGAGTGGCGTTTACATTCTTACATTTGTTGTTTGTTTTTTTTACTGATTTTAGCAACAGACGTTCTTTGTGGAGTCAGCGAATTTGTATTTTTACTGTTTTTAGAAGAAAAATAAATGATTCCGCATTTCTCCAACGCCAGGAACGCCAGGAAATAGAAATGACAAAATTATGATTTTTCCGTGTTAAATTATAGTTACATTTGTTCCTTTTTAATTTGTTTATTTGTAACCCCAGTCGCTAACACGCACGCTTCTGATTCTTCTTTTATTTGTTCAGCCTTCAAAGAATCTTTATCTTTATTGTCACTTAATCAGTTTTGAGTCATTTATAATGTATTACTTTTACATTGCTTGGCATGAATTATTATTATTAAAACACAACTGTTGCACCGTAGCCTGATTATCATGAATGTGTTAAATAGTATTTTTCTTTTTCTTTTGTTTCGTGATGCACTCACTATTTTCTATAGATTTTATTTTTTTATGCGTGTGTTTTCCATCATTATTGTATGCATTGTCTGGTCTACATTCCACCGCTCGGCCTGGACCTCCAGCTGTTCCCAGCACCGGTCCTCTATGGAGAGCGGCTCCGCGTCCCCCTTACAGATGTTTGCGATCATTGCTCCAGATTAACTGGATGCGAGATGAGGGCCAGAGACGCTGTATTGGTTTTGGAGAGCGAGCAGGAGAAAGAGGCGACCCCCCCCCCCCCCCCACCCCTCCACCCCCATCTGGCTGCACGGCCATCTTTCATGCCTCGTGGGGAGTTCGGGGGGGTACATGCGCTACAAGCGAAAGGATGGATGAACGAGCTTAAGGGTTCATGGAAAAGTGAACACCGAGTTTAATACGTGCCACATGAGTGATGGCGTTGTGGGGAACTGGGGTCCCTCCAGAAGACGTCCGTTAGCGCGCTCAGAGCCTTGTGGGCTTTAAGATGTAAGACATCAAGGATGTATTTATGCTTATATATGGGATGTTTGTCACGTGAATATCTTTTATTAAATCCCCTGCATGTAATTACCACGTTATACTGCATATTAGTCACATTCGTTTTTGATAGAAACAGTTTAACGGCTGCAAAATTATTATTATTTTTTTCCATTGTTGTTCCATCGATCAGCTTTTAATGCGCTATTTACACCGATGGTATCAATCTGTGTCACCAAAATATGGATATGACTTATTATGCTGTGCCACAGAACTATTAAAAACCCAAATGAGTCACCGTGTTGCAGTGGTTGATCCTTCACCCCCACAAACACATTGTGGTTCATTGTGAGTCAATCCCGCTGTCCAGATGTGTAATAATTCATGGCTGAAAATAGTCCCTCAACAATTTACACCTGTTTGAGTCTCGTTGACTAAAAAATATTATTTAGAATCTTCTTTTTTAAGCGCCTTTATATAATAAAAAGTACACCGTACTATTGCAATATTACCATGAATCCTTACGCATTGAGAGATGTACTAACACATTGATTCATTTGGTATGTTTTAAAGTAGTAAAGTGAAGCACTACAGTTGCTGGAGAACAATGTGCTGCGTTGTTATTCCAATAGGTCATCTGTCATTCAGTAACATGAAGGATATGAAGCTGTAAATAATTTAAAATTGTAGATTAGTTTGCGTACGACAAGCGCACGTTGTGACACGGAGAAGGAGAGCGCACGTATTCCGTCCTCTGAATGTGAAACACAGTGTTGTGGGAAGTGTTGCTATAAAAAACATCTCTTCAGTTCACAGCAAAAGATGGATATTTTGTGTTTTTTAAGTGCATTTTGGGATTTCCATGTCCATTTATATATGTATATATATATAATTTGAGCTGAAGTACTAAACATCACCAGCATTAACAAATTAGGACTTTTTATTTGAAATTGTTCACCTTTTACACACTTGACAGTTAATATACACAAGCCTTTGTGGTCCCTCTGGCCCGGGACATGGTCAGTGACGATGTGTGCTGGGTATCAACTAGAATGGCCTATGGTGGATGGGAAGCACACACACACACACACGCACACACACACACACACACACACACACTCAAGCACACATGCAGAAGCACACGCTTGCACACACACACAGATTTGCGAGGACGGATACAAAAAAAAAAAAATCACGTCACGACAACGTACTCTAATCTAACACAGCTAATGTCGACATCAACAGAGGAGGCGGGGCTTAAAGTGCATACGTGAACAGGGGAGGGCCTTGCTCGCTTTTAAGATCAGAACAGCCTTTTTAAATAACGAGCCACAGTAATCCTCCAAAAGCAATGATCTTAGTGCCACGCTGTATCTTTGCAAAACGCACATCTCTACTGTAGTTGAGCTCAAACTGTGAAATAAGGACACTGCATAGTTCACGGGGGTTAGTCTTCGATATTATTGCGGTACGATGTAGGTCCAGGTCCAGGTCCAGGTCCAGGTCCAGGTCCGGGGCTGCAGGATGGCACAGAAAGCATGTGTGTTGTAGTTTTCGCTGGGACCGGAGAAATAAATCCACCAAGAGAAGCTGCAGTTGCTTTAAATGTGGGATAATCCACGTGAGGAGAGGTGAGAAGGTGTTTCGCGCCCGATGCATAGAAGGAGTGCAGATGCTGACGCAACTCCTGGGCCCGGTCTTGGTGAAGCACCCGGTTTGGTCCCATGGCGGGGGGGACGTGGGTGGGTGGGGTCAAACAGGTCAATAAGGGGAAAATAGGAGTTGTGGGTGGGAGGTCCTGACAGGCCCGGGGGCTGGGCGGAGCAGTGCGGCAGGGAGGGACTGTGTCTGGAAGAGGCCGGGGGCGGGGCCGTGGTTGGCGATGTGGGCGTGGTTGGCGATGTGGTTGGTGCGGTGCCCGAATGCGTTGCCGAGGGCGGCGGCCACAGCCGCCAGGTGAGCGGGTAGGATCTGCGAGGTGAGAGGCGGACACAGGCGCTCCTTACCCAGGGACACGTTGACCTGGGGGGGGAGACACAAAGCAGTCAGTACACACTGCACCTCCAGGGAGGAGAAACACAACATAATGCGAGAAATTTACATACATACAAAAAGAAATGTGATTCCTTTTTTTCCATTTAAACAAAAGAACAATATTAAATGTCTTGTAAACATAAGCTGTCGCAGATAAAAAGCTAAATAATAACCGGGTAAGAAAAAAAAGATTGCAAATCTGACAGGAGATTCGATTCTAACCAATAATTTGTCAGTTAGTCAATTATATAGACAGAAAGTCACTTCCTGCTTCCTTAAATGTCAATTGAATATAAAAACATGCAATCTGAAGACGTCACATAAAGGTGGCGTCCCTCAACAACAAGGTGGCGTCCCCCAACAACAAGGTGGCGTCCCTCAACAACAAGGTGGCGTCCCTCAACAACACGGTGGCGTCCCCCAACAACAAGGTGGCGTCCCTCAACAACACGGTGGCGTCCCCCAACAACAAGGTGGCGTCCCTCAACAACAAGGTGGCGTCCCTCAACAACACGGTGGCGTCCCTCAACAACAAGGTGGCGTCCCTCAACAACACGGTGGCGTCCCTCAACAACACGGTGGCGTCCCTCAACAACACGGTGGCGTCCCTCAACAACACGGTGGCGTCCCTCAACAACAAGGTGGCGTCCCTCAACAACAAGGTGGCGTCCCCCTCAACAACACGGTGGCGTCCCCCCCAACAACACGGTGGCGTCCCTCAACAACACGGTGGCGTCCCTCAACAACACGGTGGCGTCCCTCAACAACAAGGTGGCGTCCCTCAACAACACGGTGGCGTCCCTCAACAACACGGTGGCGTCCCTCAACAACAAGGTGGCGTCCCTCAACAACAAGGTGGCGTCCCTCAACAACAAGGTGGCGTCCCTCAACAACACGGTGGCGTCCCCCTCAACAACACGGTGGCGTCCCTCAACAACACGGTGGCGTCCCTCAACAACACGGTGGCGTCCCTCAACAACACGGTGGCGTCCCTCAACAACACGGTGGCGTCCCTCAACAACAAGGTGGCGTCCCTCAACAACACGGTGGCGTCCCTCAACAACACGGTGGCGTCCCTCAACAACAAGGTGGCGTCCCTCAACAACAAGGTGGCGTCCCTCAACAACACGGTGGCGTCCCTCAACAACAAGGTGGCGTCCCTCAACAACAAGGTGGCGTCCCTCAACAACACGGTGGCGTCCCTCAACAACAAGGTGGCGTCCCTCAACAACACGGTGGCGTCCCCCTCAACAACACGGTGGCGTCCCCCCCAACAACAAGGTGGCGTCCCTCAACAACACGGTGGCGTCCCCCAACAACAAGGTGGCGTCCCTCAACAACACGGTGGCTTCCCTCAACAACACGGTGGCGTCCCCCAACAACAAGGTGGCGTCCCTCAACAACACGGTGGCGTCCCTCAACAACACGGTGGCGTCCCCCTCAACAACACGGTGGCGTCCCCCCCAACAACAAGGTGGCGTCCCTCAACAACACGGTGGCTTCCCTCAACAACACGGTGGCGTCCCTCAACAACACGGTGGCGTCCCTCAACAACAAGGTGGCGTCCCTCAACAACACGGTGGCGTCCCTCAACAACAAGGTGGCGTCCCTCAACAACACGGTGGCGTCCCTCAACAACACGGTGGCGTCCCTCAACAACACGGTGGCGTCCCTCAACAACACGGTGGCGTCCCTCAACAACAAGGTGGCGTCCCTCAACAACACGGTGGCGTCCCTCAACAACACGGTGGCGTCCCTCAACAACAAGGTAGCGTCCCTCAACAACAAGGTAGCGTCCCTCAACAACACGGTGGCGTCCCTCAACAACACGGTGGCGTCCCTCAACAACAAGGTGGCGTCCCTCAACAACACGGTGGCGTCCCCCTCAACAACACGGTGGCGTCCCCCTCAACAACACGGTGGCGTCCCTCAACAACAAGGTGGCGTCCCTCAACAACAAGGTAGCGTCCCTCAACAACAAGGTGGATTTAGAGTATGGAGGTATGTGTTTTTTTTATCGAGGGAGAACAAGAAAGAGCGACGGCCCCAACCTCCAAAAAAACAACCTAATAGGGTGAAAAGGTCGCCGAAGTTATCCGGCTTAATCTTCTGTATCAGTAATGGAAAATCTACGGTCTCAGAGCACCGGGACGGCGGCGGTTGTCATGGGTTATCAATCACTGACTCAGGCATCGTGACCCTGCGGGAGGCATTCTTTACTCAGAGAAGCTCCTCTCCGTTAACTCAGTCAATGATGGGTTTCATAAAAAGTCATTTCCCCCACACTGGCAACCCGCGCTTCGTCTCGGCAAACAGTGGCCGTGATTAATGCCGTCTTTCCGAGAGCTTCTGTAAGATGGAAAAGGGAGACGCTCCGTTATCTTCGGCTCCTTCATGCATCCTGCAGCATCTGCGTCATGTAGCACCCGTCTGGAGTGCCATGATGCCAGGTGGGGGGGTGAGGGGTGGGGGGGGAGCAGCGAGGACCAGAAAGTTAAATCAATCAGCGTCAGGAAAGTTATTTTCAGTCCACTTGTCGTATTCTGCGGTTCTGTAAACGGGTCTGACGCTATGGCAGAAAACCACACGCTGAGCCACTCTAAATAAGTCAAAACTGACATTTACAATTCCTCATAAATGGTGTTCGACTCCGGGCTGCGTTCCACCCTCCAGGAGCCTTGTTTTTGTCAATAAAGTATCAAATTAAATCCCGCTGTTCCCTGCCAGTGATCTTTAATAAAAAGCCAGGTAACATGTGATCCGCTTATATGAAAGTTGGCATTCCATTGAATTCGGTGCCGTCGGGCGGATTGAAGACACTTTGAAAGCCGTTTGTTTTTGGTGATTAAAAAAAGAACGAAAAGAAATAAATAAGCTGCTACATTTCAGAGTGATGCTTATTATTCTAATAACAGCTTCTCGCCGCTGTGACGGCTGTGATGGTTGTGATCGACACCCGAGATGTCGGAGACGTGCGGTGACTCACCGGCTGCTTGGTCGGGCCCTTCTGCGGTTTGCTGTAGGGGCTGTATTTAGGTTTGGCCGGTTTACCTGCTGCTCGGTCTTTATGGCGCCGGCTGCTGATATGCTGAAAAGGAGACAGGAAATACGTGTTTGTACAATATGGTCTCAGCATGTCATTCTACTGTGTTTTTTATAAGTATTCACGTTTTAACGAAAACATGTATAAACGGAGTAGATAGGATTAATCGTTTTTGTGATCGCCGACATAACACAGGTCAAAGGTCACAGCGGATAACCAGGAACGTGGGGGAAGGAGAAAGGCTTCCGATTGCTCAAATAAATAAATAAATAAAATACCCACAGCTCTCCGGTTTGTAATCACTGACGAGGAAGAAGAAAACCACTTGAACCGTGCACCTCTTCACAAATGGATGAATCGGCAAAAACGGCCTCGGAGAAACACAACAGTTGTTGTAATCATCAAAACATTTATTTTATATAACATTTCCTTTTTATTGCCCTCGATGGACTGGCGGCCTGTCCAGGGTGTCCCCTGCCTTCGCCCTATGTCAGCTGGGATAGGCTCCAGCGCCCCCGCGACCCTAATGAGGATAAGCGGTATTGAAAATGGATGGATGGATGGATTTCCTTTTTATGATTTACAACCCACTCGGCGACCTGTACACAGTTTGTTAGACGGGTTGCGTGTAGCCACGGCAACAGAGTTGAATGCCACACATTCAGGACAACAGCAGTGATGCAGGTGGCCCGCCTAACGTTCACTAAGTTGCAATGAATTGATTAAAAATGTGTTTCTTTGGTTGTAACTTTATGTAAATAAGGTGCCAGAGACGGAATAGAAATGAGACTCAAGATGCAAATGACATCCACGTCAGTCTGAAATGTCATCACGTCATCATTTTATCTGGTTCGACCTTTGTTGGGAAATTGTCACCTAAATACATCCATAAAAAAGCATCAGAATAGACTAATAGAACTTGTCTATGTGTGTGTGTGTGTGTGTGTGTGTGTGTGTATATATAATTAAAAAGTGCCAGACGACCCTTGAATGTCCTCAAATCCTAGAAACTAGTGTCCTTGTGCCAAGTTAATTTAGCTAAAAGGGTAAAGAACATTTGTTTTGTGCCTCAAGGTCATTCGGATCGACCGTTCATCCTGTGGAAAGCGTCTTTCGATATTTCCTTTGTGCAAGTGGCCTGACATTGGGGCTCCAAAGGAAAGATCAGGGGAGGTCACCAAAGCCATAAGATCCATCTCCAGGGGATCATGAACACCCACCCGTCTGATTTATGGATCGCTTGTCAGACAAATCAGCTGGTTGACAGGAAACTTTGACCAGTTTCGAGGCCATTTGCTGACAGTACTTTTTTTTTTTTTAAATACTGCAACTTTCTCTGGATATTCCATCGAAAAAAGTGTGAAAATTGTCATTATCTTTTATGATAGAGGTGCCTGTTACCTCGGCCTCGGTGCTGGAAGCCATTTCAGGGTAGATGGCTTAT
Source organism: Cyclopterus lumpus (assembly GCF_009769545.1). Classification (NCBI taxonomy): domain Eukaryota; kingdom Metazoa; phylum Chordata; class Actinopteri; order Perciformes; family Cyclopteridae; genus Cyclopterus; species Cyclopterus lumpus. The sequence goes on along the minus strand of NC_046990.1, from coordinate 10,927,049 downwards.
CGTGCGTTGAGGTGGGAACCGGACCAACACTAAAATACACCTCCTCTCTCAAGAAGAGGAAGTGGCTGCAGACACTCGTGGTGAAGTACAATGCAGAAAGCATTTGCCAAATCATTCAATAGAAGACCGCAGACCAGTGGCCGCGAATAAACAAAGAAAATACAGGAATCTGGAATGAAATCGACCGAAATCCTGTGCAACCTCACGCCGATGAACCACTCGGTGTGGGAACACGACGACAACGAAAGGCCCATTTCTTGCAGTGGGTTTAACAGTCACACTTTTCTTCCTCTCGTTTTAACTGATATTTTCCGCGCCGGATCCTTTTCACAGAGTACTCACTAAAAGCCGCCGCATGAAGAATTCATACAAAGCCCGTGTCTTCTCCGGGAGAGATCTCAAGGTTAGCTCAGGCGAAACCCAGGGGGTTTCAAGTATAGTGGATGAAGCCCCCCCCCCCCACACCCCCCCTACAGAGACAGAATCATCAGCAGCTACCAGAGAAGAGGATGTGTGGATGGCCTAAAGCAGCAGCTAAGATGCACATTCCTGCCAAGCCCGAGGAAAACATCCCAGACTGTTAGCGCTCAGCTTCATTTCCTAAACATCATGTCAACTACAAACCCGTTGCTTTATTTGAGGATTTGAGGGATTAGCAGAAACTTGGTTAGCGTCACTTCTGCAGCAGGAACCTAATTTCCTGTCCCGGTTTGCCGGTTACCAAGAAACGCTTTGACCTGGGGGTTTAAATATACATTTATTATTTATGTGAAAACCACTTCACAGTCTGTACTTGCTTAAATACTAGAACTTCTATAGAAAGCGGTGTCAATCTTCTCATCTAATTTGATGGCGATATTGCAAATAAGCATTTCTTCAAAGGCAAAACACACACAACAAAAGATTTGTCATGTCGGATAATCCGGTAAGAACCGGTGCAATGCCGTGACCTTGTAATACAGTCTGTTTCCAAGTCTTTCTGTTGAAGGTCGTTTGGTCAAAGTCGTCCTCCGGCCCGCTCACCTGTTTCAGCTGAGTCTCTGAGTTGACGTGCACATCACACGTCTCGCAGAAGAAGGTTTTGTTCTGCAGGCCCGTTGTCGATTTGACGGTCGTAGCCAGTTTGCTTTTGACTCCCGACCGGGGGAACGACTTGATGGAGCCCACGCCGGTCCGGGCCTCGAGCATCGTCTTGTGCTTTGTACCTGCAGGTCCAAACAGGAAGCAGCCGGTACATTAACCTCAACCAGTAGATGCTGCCTCAAGGGAAAGGTGAGATCAGACGTGCACGGCTGTTGTGAAGGTCAGTGTGGAAGGGTCAACTTGTAAATGACACGACAACGTGGAGGACCCTGTTAAACTCATTCATGGTTCCCACACATCTCTTTGTTTTGGGGGGTTATCCCTGCAGGGCAGCGTTAACATTGATGTTTAGGTCAACCTTTAAGTGAATTGCTGTGCTTAAAAGTGGAGATGTCAGTGTGTTTGTGTCTGCCACGCCCCTGTCGATGGGTTCTTTGACTTCCTCTCACGCCCCGGGGGTTCGATTCCGGTCTCGGGACTTCTGTTATCGGCCGATTGGACGGGTGCTATCAGAGGTTATCAGCCTCATGGATGTGGTTGGACGGGGGCCTGCGAACACCCACTTGATTCAAAAGGCCGTTATCATCTATCGTCTCGGTTAATTCACCAATACGAATGTAGGAAGACAACGGCGACCTTGAGTGGTCGAGGTCATTTGGACGTGAGCGGAGGAGGAAGTCAGGACACGTAGTTTAAAGGGCAACGCACCCTGTGGCCGACGCTGCAGACGGATTGGTCAAACAGAAACAGGACTTTCACCCAGGAAACCGCTGTTTCTGTGAAACTAAAAGTCTGATTTTACCGTACTTTTGTACGCCGTGTCTGTACAAATACCTTATAATTATTACAAATGGTCCACGGATAACATTTGTCTCTTACCGCTGTTGTGAGCCTCCAGCTGCGATGCAGAGTTGACCGCCACTTTGCACAGCGAGCAGTACATGAGACGTCGAGCTTTCTCCTCCTCTGATTCCGCGTCCGCCTTCCCCTCCGGTTCGGCCTCGGGGTCCAGGTCCGGTTCTGAGGGCGAGTTGACAGACGAGTCCCCCCCAGCTGCCGAGGTAGTCTCCGGGGCGCTCTGGACGATCGGCGAGGCCACGGGGGCCGGCGTTGGCGTCGGGAGGGTCGTCAAGGAGGCCAAGGGGAGCCGGAGCACGGGGGATAGCGGTGGGGGCACCGCTCCAAGAACGCCATCTGCAGCGAGGAAATAGATCATTTATTTTAAATGATATGACTTCTTTCATCATGTAGGATGCAAAAATGTTTTATTCATGTAATGTTTAGCCAACAAGTGTTCTTTAAAAACTGAGATGTGGACTTAAAAAGCAAGATTAATTCCTAGTTGAATCCAAGTGCTGTAACAAGATAGGTTTTGTTAGGATTACGTGAGAATATAAGTATTCGGTTAATTTGCACAACATGTTGGTGTTGTTTTTTTTAGTTTTAGTTTAGGACGCTGCCAAAACCACATTCAAAGGAGTGTTTGCCGGACGCAGGGCTGGGAATTGCAAATCCCCCCAAAAAATTCTTTCAAATGAAGAAAACAACATCTTCCACCTGTGCAGCATTTAGGAAATATGCGACAAAATATATACGACCAAATATAGAAACGCTGCAAGACGATACAGAAGTTTAAAAAACACAAACGGTTCCAGGGAACAGAGTTTAATTGCTGGCAGTCTCAAACACCAGAGATTAGACGTGTCCACAACAAGCGACTCTCAGAGAAAAGTACCCATAACTAAATATTGTGGATTTTGAATTTGAGGTTTATTTATCTAAATGCATCTTTCTTTCACACTTGTTGGTCGTTTTCCAGGTTCTGGATCTCATACAAGGAGATTTTAAGCTCAAGTGGATATTTACGCTCACCATAAAGTGACATAATTTACATTGTGATAAATTAATATGGAAAAACATCCCACGACTGTTGGACTGGGTTACCCAGAAAGTGTAACAAAGTAACGAAAACTGGTCCTTTTTGTACCCACATCTAGAACCTACAAATGGCAAAGTATATTAATGACGAGTTACTCATGTCGATAATTGATCACGTGCCCATACCCGACAAACACAATCGATATTATTGAAAGCGCTCTGCAAGAGACGCTGACCTTTTTAATTCACGGTTATTCCGTGAACAACACAAAGAAACGTCTGATATGTTTAGACGGCAGTCGATCGATATCTGTGACTCATAAAACAACGCCACGCGTCAGTGTATGGAATACAGAGCACTTGCTACCCCATATATATATATATATATATGAAATTTAATTTTGCCCCAGGAGCACCACCTGATCGATGCCAATGCCTCTTGAATTCGGTCACAAAATGAACATCAGCCAGCCGGGAGAGCAAATCAATAGTGAATTATGTCACGCTATTTTTTATATATATATATATATATATATATATATATATATATATATATATATATATATATATATGGCTCTTATTTATCCCAGCGGAGGAGCTCCAGGTTGCATCGTCACGGGGGTTCACTTCAGGAAAAGGTTTAACATTTCTTTTTTTTTTAAAAAGCATCAGTTTTGGAGCAGCAGGTATGTTTCTGTACTTCTTCACACAAGAAGGAGCAGATCGAGCTTCATGGATTCAAGCCGTGGCATTGAAGGACTGCAGCTCATTGACACACTGGATGAAAGCGTCAATGTGAATGTCTGTCTTTGTTTTCTTCTTCTTCTTCTTCTTTTCATCCATTAACCTTTTGAAATGGGCACATTTATGTAATACTCTCCTCTCACGAATTCCCCGTCTTGGTTTAATGAACTCTCTCGTCATTCACACCTGATCGTCCTTCATTCCCTTCACCTGGTTGTCATCTCACCTGCAGCCCATCCCCTCGTCAGTCCCTCTCTCCTTAGGTCCCCTCACTTGTCCTCGGCCAGATCGTCTTGTGTTTTCATGCCGAGCGCTCAGCGTTACGTTTGTCTCTATTCCTGATCTCCCGGTTCTGACCCCGCCTGTACCGAGTAAAGACGTTCGTCTTCGTTACCCCGAAACAATTGGCGAGCAACAAAGAGATTGAATGACGTCGATGATGGCGTTCGAGAGGGTACTTCCCTGAAGCAGGACTGGGGTGTTGGCTCTATTGACACAGCAGGCCGGTCTGCTCCGAATCAGCAACGCAAATACAACAAACAGCCAAAAACAGGACCGGCCTATAAATCTACTTCTCATCGGGGCTTGAAGTGGAAAAAAAAAAACCCCAGTGCCAACGCATCAGTCATTCACGTCCCTGTCGGCGCTATCAGCCATCTTTAGTACACTCTGAATATCTTCAGTGATTCAAGGAGATATTGGGTTCGTGTCCCATATTATTACCATAAATAGCATCGGATAATAATTGTATTATTTACACGGAGCACGATCTTGCATTGAACATTTAATTATTCTGGAAATGTCGATTTGAGGAGATTCAGAAAAAAAAGTGTATTAATATAAAAAACATTTAAATGAATTAAATTAGTTCGCTAAATAAAGAAGTTATGACTGCACATCATTTGTTACAGAGGACGTGAAGATTGTGTTTAGAAATAAGTCAAATGAGCACCGATTCTCACAACCGCACGGAACATTTGTTCAACGTTTTGCAGACGCTCCTCCTGCTCCTCCCTCCTCCTCCTCCCTCATGCTCCTCCCTCCTGCTCCTCCCTCCTGCTCCACCCTCCTGCTCCTCCCTCCTCCTCCTCCCTCATGCTCCACCCTCCTGCTCCTCCCTCCTGCTCCTCCCTCCTGCTCCACCCTCCTGCTCCTCCCTCCTGCTCCTCCCTCCTCCTCCTCCTCCCTCATGCTCCTCCCTCCTCCCCCACCCTCCTGCTCCTCCCTCCTCCTCCTCCCTCCTGCTCCACCCTCCTGCTCCTCCCTCATGCTCCTCCCTCCTCCCCCACCCTCCTGCTCCTCCCTCCTCCCCCACCCTCCTGCTCCACCCTCATGCTCCTCCAGGGAGCTCACAAGGCGTCCTCAGGCCAGATGGGAGCTACAATCCCTCTAGCGGCCATCGAGAGGCCTCCTCCTAATGTCTGGAGTACCTCCAAAGAGGCCCAGGAGGTGTCCTCACCAGATGCCTGAACCATCTCAGCTGACCTCAGCATTCCTCTCCAGCTCCTTCAGGATGTGTGAGCTCCCCAACGTATATCTGGAACGGGGATTTTTTTTTTGTTGCAAATGAAGTGCAAGAGGAAGGCAATTATTTGCGTAGCAGCATCCACTACACTGATAAAAGAGAAAGGTCAACTAAATACTCTCAACAAATTGTGTCCAGTGGGATTTTAGGCTCGTCGGGAGGAGAAAGTTATGATGGTGAGAATTCTACTAAAAGAAGAAGAATGGTGGAAAAGTTCCATTAGTTTAATGAAACCTACTGGGGAAAAAATGTGATGACAGCACACAATATGAGAGAGGAAGGGGACTCCCCAGATATAATCAATTCAATGTTTCTTCACTATATAAATTATGGATTGTGATTTTTATCAAGTTGTTGATGCATTAAAACAGTTTACAAGCAGTAATTCCTGCTCATTTACCAAATTGCTGCTGTACGTTTTATAGATTAATTATAATAATAAGAATTTAGTAACCTATGCAATGTGTTTTATATTTTGTTTTACTAAGTTAGGTAAGTCATGCAAAAAGTCAGATGTACAAAATCATTTATATGCATTTAAATTATAAACTTGATTGACATCAAGCGTTTCTTTCTTTTGGGTCGCTGCAGCAATTCTATTACACAATTTTAACAAGATCTTTCCATCACGTGACCTTCAGCAAGGTCGTGTAGATTCCTGTCGGCGATGCAATGCTGTGCAGCCACGACTAATTGACCTCTACCTGTAAATCTGTGTGTGTTCATCCTGTGGATGTAAAGAAGAACACCTGGCATTAAAAGGCCATTATTCCAGGCCGTTACACTCAATATCGTGACTGGAACATTTATTTAAAGCCTCTGTACGCTCAAATAGGGGCCCGGCGACTTCAGTTATTGTGTAATTTATGTTCCGTTTCATTTGAGTTCAGGCTGAATGCGCAAGAGACAGAAAATCCACCCATTTCTTCCAATTTACATTCATAAAAAACGGCTTAGATTTACGATCAGTTATCTAAATAACGCTTACATTTGAACTTCAGTCAAAGCGACACATGTTCATGTTATTGGGGGCACCTCAAGCCATTACCACAAGAACAATAATTAATCTGTGAACTATTTAGGATGCGTGTTGACCTTGTCACTCCCGATGAATAATGTTTACGCCACGAGCAGAGCGGCTGCGACCTCCCCCCCCCCCCTGTAATTAGCAACAACCCAGTCCCATCAAAACAACCTGAAATCACTCCGATTAGCTCGCGCTGCCGCCACACCTGCTTCTCTGGGCAGCTTTTCAATGGCACGGTCACCGGGACCGAGCTTCGGTTCCAGAGAAGAGCGAGTGGGGGTCTGGTGCTCGTGTGCGTGGGGGGGGGGGGGGGGGGGGGGGGTGGTGGGGTGGTGGGGGGGTCGTCATCGAACTGCTTTCGGCCGATGTTCCCACCGACAGAATTATCTTAAAGTAGCTTTCAGAAATCCTTTCGGCACTTTTCTGTGCCGACCTTTTTAGAGACGGCTCCTCTGGGAAGAGTCATCTGCATTCTTTTCTCACGAGGAGAATGTTTCTTCTGGCAAAGGCCGACTTCACACTGACGCAGTGTGATGAACAGAAAACACCGGTTGGGGGGGGGGGGGGGGGGGGGGGGGGGGGGGGGGGGGGGGGGGGGGGGGGGGCTGTTATTAAGGAACACTCCAACATCTTTGGCATCCTGCTTGTTTTCTCTGATATGTGGAGTGTGAAAATCAATATCAATTTCATTTTTATCAATTCAGTAGAGAGGTGGCTCCATGGTTTTGTTTAGCTTAACAAACGCTGGAGGGAGGGGGTTAAAAGTACGTGTCGTATTAAGCGTGAACGCTCAATTCTTGGACCTGGAAACGATAGTTTGACATCTTATCTCAACTTCCTACGGAGCTACTTTTTAACGGCATCTCTTCATCAGGGGCCGAAATCTTCTCAGTTTGGTTGGCGTGAGTTTGCTTCGCCAGGGATTTATTATTAGCTTAGCTTAGCATAACGACTGCAAGAACCTTGTAAAACTACAACTTGTAATTTTTTGGGGGGATTTATGATTGTATCAAAGAAACAAGATATTAATTAATTATAACTAGCCAGCTATATAGATGTTGTAGGGATCTATTTTATCTTTTGACCGAGTCAGGCCAGCTATTTCCCCCGGTCTTTATGCTAAGCTAGGCTAATTGCACGGACATGAGAGTGGAATAAATCTCAGCGATAAAGTGGATCATTGTATTTCCCACAATGCAACTTTAAACGCAGCTTTGGAGTTGTTAAAGGAAACCTTCGACACGGCGAAGATGTTCTCGTTGCTAAACTTGGCTGAACGTGTCAATGACCTGCCCCTGTAATACTAATAATAATAAAACATAAAGCGAGCGCATTTATACACAGCTTGTTGAATAAAAGTGCCTTTGTGTGCAGGCATGTTAAATCTGCTGACAGTAAGGACCAAGTCAGAGCTAATGGCTGTTTAATCTATTTGGAAAATAAGTATTAATCCACATCTTCCTACTTATTATATTGCCGCGTGGTTGGTGAGGTCGTGCCGTGTTAAGACACGCATGTCTCTGCCCTTGTGTTGGGGTGAACCCATCTTCCACGGTGTGATTAAAGAGCCATTTGCTGATGGAAGGGCAGGTGATTAAAGTGGGCCGCGGCCGGCCTAGGACGCCGGGCACTCTGGGAAGCCTCCAGTAATCCATATCCCCAGTCAGTGTGACCTAACTGGCTCTGCGAGGCCCAGTTAAGAACTCAATCCCCTCTCATTAATGGAGGTAATGACTGCGATCAATCTAAAGTTGGTATGGCCCGACAGCAAGGTGGGAGGAGAAAGAAAGAGACGGAGAGGTCAGGTAGAAGAGAGGAGAGGATGAGAAACAAGAACAAAGGAGGGCAGATGGAAAGGGGAAAAAGCAAAACTGGAAAAGTAAGCAAACAGTGGAAAATCCAGTGGGTGAAGGTGAGAGGAGAGAGATAACATTGAAGGAGAGTAATCGAGTGTGGGACACAAAGGGAGAGGAATTGAGAGGGTGGGAGTGCTGAAGGCGACAAAGACGGAGAATCAAGAGGTGCTGCGACCCGCCGAGACACGACGGACTCGTTTTATTTTTTCTCCTCCTCCATTTGTACCGCGGCCTCTCTTCACGCTCCCCCGAGATCTGCTTGGGCGATAGACAAAGAAGCGGCGCTCTGAAATCCTTCCACTCCACTTAAGCTTTCAGGCAATCACAGGACCCCCCCCCCCCCCCCCCCCCCCAGAGGTGTGATTACCTTTCTCAATGAAGCCGGATTAAGCCCTTTAATTCAAAACGATCGGGCCTTATTATACGCTGTCACAACTTGAAGGACAGAAAGCCCTCATGGCTCTTGAGTTCTGTCAAATTTCATTCGACGTTCTTCTTCTTTCTCTCTCGTCAGTATTCAGTAAATGAGAAAAGGGTCACGGTTGAATATTCCTCCACTAAAAGATTGATAAGGTGAACAATTTGCATTCTCAAATAAGCGCGCATCGACGCTCGCAATCATCTTTTTGGTTGGGGGGGGGGATTCTAAAGCGGCATTATCTCCAATATTTAACAGCGACAGGAATCACTGAATTGAATTCACACTGATTTATCTCCTTCCAATTTCATCCCAAAGCAAATGATCCGCGCCTAATTTCTGTTGGGAATTTTCTTTTGCGGTTGCACATCGTCCCCCCCCCCAAATGAGAACATTTACAGCGCCGCGCAGGTACGTAGCCAATCTATTCACACACTCGTCAGGTCTGACGTCTGTTTCCAACACGGCGCATCTACGGAGACCTTTAAAAAAAAAAAAAATTCTTCTTTTTTTCCTGGGTGGAGGTCGGGGAGGGCAGCCGATGGGGAGGTGAGGAAGAAGGGTGTGGAGGGGAGGGTTGGGGGGGGTCGTGGGGGTCCTGAGCCAGCTTCCTGCCAGCCTGCAGCCGGCTCCGCTGTACAGCTGCTGTCAGGGCTGGCGTGGCTCCCCTGACAATCTGCTCTTTAATAGCTAATATCAGGGTACATTTCCTCAGGCGCTGGACTGGAACTGAGAGATGGCGGGCTGTGCTGTGGGCTTTTCTCTCTCTCGCAAGGACACACACACACACACACACACACACACACACACACACACACACACACACACACACACACACACACACAGATTACTTGACAGGCGTGCCCTGAGTCTACCGTCCGTCCTTCTCGGAGCCGACGCGGGTTCAAAGACACAAAGTGTGCTTTATGACATTGAACGCGCTTTCACGCTGTGCAAAAAAATTAGAATTTTTTAGAGCAAATTTCTCGTTTTGTAAGTGAATTAATTAGTTAGTTAGTTTTGATTATGAAACTTGAATTTGTTGCTGCAAATCAAAACACTTTTTCTTTCAGAATAGACCTATAATATTTTTTTGGGGGCGGGTTTTCAAGTGGTGCGGATTCTGCATATTTGCTAAAATCTTGATTAAGGATGTCATCAATCCTCTTAAATCACACAATCAGGAAAATGTTATGTTGTGCTTTTGGAATAAAATTGTTCTAAAGATATGTTTTTTTGTGGTTAATTGTAGAGCCAAACGACCCCATTGAAAGCCCACTCTGCTAACGCCCACAGAGCTCGGCCTCCCTGTTGTTTTCAGCCATTATTCTTCCCAGAACTGCTTTTCATTAGCGCGATCTCGGCGCCGCTGATAAACCGTCAAATACTTCGGCCTCACAGACAACGCAGCGTTTACCCACATCCACAATTCGTTCTTCTGACATCCGAGCGCATTAATATTCATTACCCAGAGCCACTTGTGACAAACCGCCGCCCCCGCACACTGGATACACGATAGCCAGATGATGCAGCGCTTTTTGGGGGGGTTTCGTAAAGGCACTGAAATGATTAATAGCCATTTGTCTCTGTGGTTATGAAGGCAAGTTCTCCGCCCCGCGGATAATGCATGTAAAATGTATTTGGTATGTTCTGTAAGTGCCTGTTTGTAGAGTCCATAACAGATGGTGCAGTGAGAGGAGGTCTGAGAGCCAGTGTTCACCCGATATGGATGCAAGGAGTCTACTTTTAAAGTAGCTTTAGGATATGAGCAAATCTCATCCCCCCGCCTGACAGTAGCACATATAATATTCTTTATCAGCATCTTCCGTTGAGGCAATATGACGTTCATCTCTCGATAATAAAAAAACGAATCCCCTTTGAGATCTTCTCTAGAATTTACATTTTTAAACAATCTGCGAGTCTGTATTGAATGAGCTGGAGTCAAGATGCTACACAACCAGTATGCGTCACCACTAAACTACGTTTTGGCTGCACCCTGAAGAAAAAACACTAAACCTCTAAAATCAATTCCTGCAGATGATCGCCAGCAAAAACTACAAAAAGAAAGACTGATGACCAAATAATAATCAATACAAACAGCCTTCGTGGAGAATTGTGTCGCAATATAAAAACATCTCCATACTTTAGGTTCAGCATTAGTCCAAGAGACAAAAGTTTTCTAAGATTTACATCAGATTTGATTTTAAACTTGCATTCTCTCTCCTGACCAGCAGGGGGCGACTCCCCCGGATGCAAAAAGAAGGCCAATTGCATGAAGGTCTGTGCGAAAATGACCTTAACTCTCACTTGATTTATCACATTGTAAACATGAGTTTATGGTCCCAAAATAGACCATAAAACAGAGTGGGCTTTAGGGCGGGCTTACTTTGATTGACAGGTCGCTGCCGACCACCAGAGCCCGAGCCGTTCATTGAAGATCTGCACGAAATGTGATCTTTTTGAAAGTCGTACATTTACCGGAGTTGTACTTTCTCGGATCCACTGTTGCTCGAGACATCCAAGTTGGCAGCCAAAGGGTGCATTACGTCACCTGAGCGCTCATTTGCGGTAAAAGCGTGGATTAGCTCAAAGGGTTTCTTGAGTGCAAATTGCTCCACTTAACGGTCTGACGTTTGCATAGCAGCTTAGTGACTCTGCTGCCAGGTGTGACGCTCTTAAAATCACATAAAGATCAGCGTGCGACCCGTGTGAGGTTAAAAATGGAGAATTAACTACTTGGCAATACTGTTTTCTCACCTACTTTGAAACTCAACAGAGAAACATTATTAATATTTGTAGCGGAGTCCAAATCACCTGAACATCCCGATCTCTGAGGCGCGTGATAAGAATACCTTCCATTTAATAGTTCAATTTTCACCTGCTGCAACCTTTTAAGCTGCGGGCATGAATAGGTCAGACTTGACAAATGGGTCACGGTGCACCATGAGCTCCAGAAATGTGCTCCTAATTTAAATACTTGTGGAACATTGGAAGAAGTGCACGGGCGGAGGTAGAAAATAATCCCAGAGCGTGACGGCTCAATGTGTTTCCATTTTCTTCTATTGTTACAGAGGGGGAAGACTTTCATTGGGCCAGTTTCATGACATAATAACAGGCCGCTTAAGGAATATGACATCGGAGGAGACCGGCGGAGCAGATCTCCTTAGCAGACGAGGACGTCATCCTCCACAGAACCAACGCAGCAGATAAAAAGCATTTATAATAATCTGCGTCTGGTTCCCTTCAGGTGCTGCAAGTTGCCGGTTCCTGTTTGTTTACTTTTTCCAACACGTTTTAAAGCGGGGAGGTTCCACCGAGAATAAGAATGTTTTGTTTTTTGGCAGACGCCGGGCGGAGATAACCGGCTTTACACAGCCACCTGGCTGCGACGTGATGAATATTAATACAGCACCAAACAATGTGCACCGGCAACACATTTAATTAAAAAAAACAAACGGGATAACAGGCAAACGAAAAGGTACAAATCCAATATGGGAGGTTGCAACGTTTTCTTAAAAAACGGGCAGCATATTGAAGAATTCAGAACAACTGCAGCTTCAGGTTTACCTGAATGGACAGTTTACCCCATTATTACAAAAAGATGTTGTGTGCTATTTATCAATCTCGATTGTTTTAGATCATAGCGATGCCTCTCCAATATAATGGGGACAATATGGAACTCTGCTTGTGGTGCTCAAAGCATCAAAAAAAGAAGAAGCAATCATGACCCGGCTATTCGAGAACATCTACAGCAGTTTCATGTCGGAACTATGGTTGAAAGAAAATAGCACGGGCATATTATATTTGGGAGAAGGCAACTATGGCTAACAATCTAGATTGATAAACAGCAGTAATGCTCTCAAAAGCATTCGTGGTGTTGCACCAAAAAGTGTCAAAAGTAGTAGAAAAAACTGTTTCAGCGCCTTGTTTGTGCCCTTTTGTATTGATTTATATCACCTAAATGCCATACTTGCATCACAACACTTCCATAGTCATTTAAACCTAAACCACAGCACCTTTTGTAGTTTTGTTGCCTAAACCTGTGAAGACGTCATTTTATTTTGAAAAGACCGTATGCATGAAACTAGCAGAAATTGACACGTATTGCTGCACCTTCGTAGGGAAGAATGCCCTTTTAGGGATAGCGTTCAACCCATCATACAAGTGGTGCTGGAGTTCTGAAGGTTAATTCTGTCGTCAGAGATCTTGTTGTTTTATTTTTTTTGGGGGGGGGGGTCCAACATTCATTCATTCACAGAAAGGCCGGCAGCTACAAAAAGGAAGCTGGGGGGGGGAGCGTGCAGCGAGCAGGAAGACACAAACCTTCCCCGTCGGTGCCGTTGGGGACCTGCGAGGTGTTGATGCCCTTGGCGGTCTCCTGGTTGGCGGTCTCCTTGGTGACCGCTGAGCCTTTCAGCTTGCTCTTCGGAGAGTCCAGGGCTTTTAGCTTCTTGGCGTGTTTGGTCCCCTTGTAGTGGGCCAAGGCCTGGTTCTGTGAGGGGAACAAATGGAGGGCTCAATATACTAGAGGAATGCAGTCAATTAAGCACACTAAACAATAATTATCAGTCCTGCAAAAACATTTTACACAAATTATTAACACAGCCATGTAATTGGTCATTTAAGTGCTAATTTCATTGTTTTTTTCTTTGCGTACCGGAAAGGCTATATAGTATTAGTACATGCAGAATTTTTTTTAAATCACAAATAAAGAATTATTCTACAACAATAAGCTTCTTTAGAATGCCTTGATGTCTTTGTTTGCAAAATATGTCCCCGGCATCCGTAATCCAACGTGACTACGGTGCAAATTCTTTATTAACACCTGCATGCCGATGATTGAGAAATGTGTGTGTGACCCATGTATAATTTTTTGGGGGCATTGGCTGTTTGCTTCAAAGTCCGAACACGTAGCTCCACCGAGATTCACCTTCAACAGAGGTGGGACACATGCAAAGACTTTGAGCTGTCCTTGTTTACTTCTGCATACTTTTCCTGGGGCAGGAAGGACGGGAGAGAAGCCTTTTGGAATAAATATGTGCCAACCACGTGTTCCCAAAAGGCATCTGTAAGCGTCTTTATTGATGGGCCACAGTGGGGATATTCACTAAAGATGTCTGGGACAAAGAGCCCATTCCAGGTAGTCCTCTATTATATTATATATATTAGTCCTGTTTCCTTTTGTTCTTCTTTATTAGTGTCAATTTAGAAGTCCTGAGATCCAAGGGGCTGCCTCCACACGGCTCTCAACATGGCGACGGCAGCTTGCAGCTAACGATGCTAACAGAGTTCACCTGAGGGGAACCTGGAGGCTGGGTCGGCGTTATCAGCTGTAACCGACGTTATGAGGGAATAATATAATATTCGGTTGTATCGCTAACAAATTATTTTAATGTTGGAGCATTGGAGAGTCATTGCATACTCCTTTGTAGATTAATACTGCATCATATCATATAAGGATATATGTTTTTTATATAAAAAAAACAAACTATAAGTATCAGATAAATGTAGTGGAGTAATATAAAATGGAAATATTCAAGTAAAGTGCAAGTATGCCAACGTTGAGCTGAAGTACAATACTTGAGTAAATGAACCAGTTACATCCCACCACCGGTTCTAGCCAGTTAATATCATTTAATATTGATTCTGAAGTGTATCTGATGGGTTAAAAGAACGAGACCAGTAAAAAGGTTTCCGTGTGCGAGGGGAATAAAGTTGTCGGTAAAGGTTGTGAACGTTTCCCCTTCATCCTCCAAACCATCTTTGGATGGGGTGTCATTTTTTTTTTTCAAACTGAGTGCGCATCTTGTTCTTGTTCTGGCATGAAACTATTCATTTTGACCCACATTCATCACTTTTCATACCAAAGACATAACCTATTCTTTTTTTTTTGTCAGGAGACTCCGGAGATGCGGATGGGTGCTTAATGCGACTACGCCAATAATTCATCTTTCATTAGAGCAATGAAGTGGAGGAATTCCAAGTTTGACACGCGCATGATTAATAATGGGAGGGACACCGTTTATTTTCCTCGCAGGTGCTCCGCGAGGTGGAAAAAGACATTAAACGAATCGTAGTCGGCTTTTTCTAGGATTTAGAAAAGCAGCCTGGAAACCAAAAGGTCACAGTTTAAATCCCCGTGCATCCATCAACCCATGAGCAAGATTACCCGTTCTGACATGTATATAAACCAGAATGTGAGCTCCGTCCTTCCATGAAGGCTCTTGATGAGCGATGAGGTCCCACCTGGACCGACCCAATGCAGCCGCTTCCCAACCAAAAATACATCTCATGAATAAGTTCCATGAATTTGTTTGCAGAAACAAACAATGCCACGTTCTTAACGATTGGGCTCGATTGAGGCAACCCAACTACTTGGTTTACGGTTAGAAAAAAGAGGATGGTTTGAGTTAAAATAAGAACGTAACAATGTAGCGCAACGACATGTGGCAACGACATGTGGCAACAACGTGACAACACGACAACAATGTTGCACTACAATCGCAACGTCAGCGTTTACTTGAAAGAATATCCGTGCTTTGCAGAAACGTACAACGCCATCGTTATTTTTGACGGAACGCAACATTTTTTAGTCATTTTACGCAACAGATTCATGCAGATATATTTGTTTGCTCCTTGAGCTTTTGAGTGATAATGAATAGGTCAATAAGGAACTTTAGCTTGGATTGTTTTTGTTTCATTCTCACCGACTTCTTTTGTCCTGGTTTCTAATGAGAACGCTCTAAAAGCCCCTTTTACAGCTGACGTCGTCACAAATGTGCTTCCATATAATCCTCCTTTTTGTATTGAAGTGATCATGTTGTCGAGTGAAGCTCACAGACCATAACTAGTCTGTGACTCACAGACTATAACTAGTCTGTGAGTCACTGCAATCATCCGATCTGACGAAGCAACTTCAAACGTTCAGCGCAAATGAAGGAAAGCTTTGTGCAGAAGTCTGAGGAAAAAAAAGGGGATCTTTTAGTTATCGAGGCAGGAGGGGGGTTTCCAGAACATGTTCTGGTTTCATAATCGAATTAACTCAACATGATTTAAACAACATTGTGATCAATACCTTCCATAAACAACAGGTTTCTGGGGACGCTCACCAATGTTACAGCTGTGTGTGTTTTCATTGCATCGACTGCTTCTCATGAGGCACCCGTCAAAAACTCACCAACGTAATGTCACCAAATGTCCAACGCATTGATGCAATGGAAGGTAACCCATCTTAAGTCATTACACATGTGGAACAGTTTACTCCGTTTCTCATTCATTTATGAAGTTGGAGTCGTCTCCCACTTTTATTCGTGGAGTTCATGCACGTTTTGTTTCAGTCCGTCGTAAATCTTCACGACCTAGATTCACACGCCTGCAGCCTGCAGCCTGCAGCCTGCAGCCTGCAGCCAGTCGCATTGTAGAAGGACATTGTTTTTAAGGCCAGCGGAAAATGTAAATGGAAGATCATGTATCATGGAGGACTGATTCATTGTGTGGTTCAAACGTAGTTCGAAGGACGCCTCAACCAAATGGAAATAAGCACATCCTCGAACACCGGAATTTATATTTCACCCTTAATAAAGTTCAAGACCGGCCTCCATTACCGGGTACAGATGTTGGGACATGAGTCAGCCGTCACCGCGACTTCAGGAATCGTGTCCAAAGAATAAGTAAAAAGAAAAGAAAATCGTTGCGTACAATATTACGTATTACAATTGTTACGTTAAGTGAAGGTCGGTGTGTGAGCAGCGTTTGAACTACTTCACATGCAGTTAAGATGGTTGAGTGCAGTGGTTTGCAAGCTTGGGGATCAGGCACCTCCAAAAGGGTCACGTGATGATGAAGAGGAGGGGTCACGTGATGATGAAGAGGAGGGGTCACGTGATGATGAAGGCCCCGGATCAGACGGAACATTCTCGCGCTGGAGGAACTGTACCTGAAGGGGTCTGTTGAGGGGCCAACAAAGGTATACGTCCCATAAAATTATCTTCATACGTTGGACTTCTGGTTATCGGCTTCTATTATACGACAGATTGCACCGTTGGACTGTTGCAATCTTCAACAACTCAACGTAAAAACATTAATTTACCACCAGTAAAGATGCATTAAACACTAACATGGTGGATTATCCTTTTTAATTTAAGACCTGTGGACCATTTTCACGACCATCGAGAGGCCCAGAATCATCACGATTGTCCGAGAACAATAAGAACCGAACTGAAGAAAAGCTTTCAAGCCACCGGATCGCACTAAATTAATTGGAATATAACAAAATCATTCCTCTTTTTGACCAAATAATCCACAAACTAAGGCGCCACGAGAGGTGAATCAGACACTAAAAGTCACGTTTGCATTTTTTTTCCAAAGCTCTTAAAGGGGAAAACATGAGTCTTTGTGTTCTTTGTGTTTATTTCTGCTCCAATGACAAAAAAAAACAGTCTTATCAGTTTTTTTTGTGTTTTTTTTTGTGTGCGCATTTATTTAAAAAAACAATTCAATTCTAAATTATCATTAAGTTGCTTTTTAAATGATCCTTTTTGTTGATGTCTCATTTAAGTGATTTTAATTACGTTTTCGTCCCATTTCGATTTCTTTTCGTTTCACTTTCTTTGGATTTCTATTGAAGTCGAACTCCAAATAACTTTGTTCGTCCTCGTCCAGTTCACTGGTGACAGTGGCTCCCAGTGGCTCCCAGTGGCTCCCAGTGGCTCCCAGTGCTCGTTAAAAGTGCCACGGTGGGTCTTCAGAGCTCCGTGTCTGAGGGTTGATTAGCTCCCCCTTCCCTCAGCTCATGTTTCTCCAGTCTTGAAACAATAGTGTCAGTTTCTCCGCGCACATAAGAGCACATTGTGTCATTATTCACTCTTTTTTTATTTTTTACTTGCCCGTCCTGAGGTTTCTTCCTTTGTGTCCCTATTAAAGTTTGTTTTTGTTTAGAAGCTTTTTCTTTTCCTTTGCGGGACACATTGTAAAGCCGCCTGTGGCTAATTTGTTTGGCTAAATAAATGAAATTTGAATTTAATATTAAAACGCCAATCGTCTGCGTTGGACCGCTGAGCCCTGACAGTTTCCTGGACAGCAGAAAGCACCGTCTTCGTGTTTCCACTGCAGGGCTCGGCTCGGCTCGGCTCGACACGACGTTTTGGTATTTTAAGTGTCGGCCCGGGATCCCTGCTCATCGCCATGGCAACGTCTCGTAAAAAAAACCCCACAACGTGACATTTGTTGAATCCGTTCATCGGCAACCAAAACATCTGCACTGCGTCATTTGTACTGCGTAGCTTTTTTTTTTTTTGTTGCTAGGGTTGACATTTTAAAATAAAAAAAATAATCTGGGTCAAGTAAATAAAATAATAGCGGACTCCAGTCGCACAAAGTGACGCTATTCTCTGTGGAGTAATAACGTGTAACAAACTGAAGGGTTGAACTCCGGTTCCTCCCGTGGAGATGGGGGATGTTCTCGAGCGCCTTAAATGCTCCGGCCTCCTGGAAGAATTCCTCCAGAGGACATTAGACTAAAGATAGAGGTGATATGTACATTTCTTCATGTCTTTTCCAACAACATGTCCAAAAGGGAAAATCCCCTTTGGAGTATCAGCTTGTAAAAGCTGCAGGCATGCGTGTTAAACAAGTTAAACTCTGCGGTAAAGAGATAGCGGAAGTGCTTTTAAAAGGCGCTCGGTGTAAACGGATGACTCACAAATCACAGGCTCGATTCCAGTTTACGATCCCGTCTCGTAAACACGACTGCGTCTAGTAAAGCAGAAACTTACTTTAAATCTTTTGAAAGCCAGCAGCTCTTTTCTCTTTATGGTCTTCAGGTCATAAACAGACTCACCCCCCAAACCCCCCAAACCCAAACAGATCCACTTCAGCAGAACAGCAACAGGCATCAAACTGGAGAACATTGAGATGGAGACCCCGAGGGTATTGGAGACCTCCCAGCTCAACACAGCACCACCTGTTGATTGACAGGTAAAACTCGGGGTCTATCTCTCTAATGAAGCCCTAAAACAAACAGTAAACATACACCCAGATAAATGTCCATGTGTAAAACATACTAACCTCATCCTGAGTAATCACCGACGCAGTCAGCGTGCGAAATAGACGATTCAACAACATGCGGCAGCGGCAGCGATTTCCCTTTTCCAAATATTTTGATTGCTTTCAAAATGGTATGGAAATTGAGCGATCTAAAGGATCAAAACCCATCTGCTGGTCCGTCGGATTCAGGCGAGCTCGTGTCAGTGCGATGCATTTCATTATTGTGACGGATGAGACTTCGGGCTGAGCTCAGACGTGGCAGCGAGATCTATTTTGTATTGAAATGAGACCAGCGATTCAGTCATAAACATGCTACCATGAGCTAATCATGAGCTAATCGTGAGCTAATCGTGAGCTTAGGTTGGGAGGAACGCAAACGGAGCGAGAAGAGGAAGACGCTTTCACAATAAGAGCTCAGAACGAAGCGTTTCTAAATACCTCCAGTGACGTTATGAAATGTTTTGTTTGGTGTGCAGTTGATTCATTTAACACATCGGTGCAACCACAGTTGGGTGTAACCGCTTAGAAAAACACCAGTTTTATGTCCAGTTCTGCAGCGATGGTGTATTCCTGCACCGGAGACCTCGTTAAATGACATTCCAATGAGATTATTCCGTAGGATTTGGGATTAATGCAGAAAAAGAGATCTGACCCTCTCACTTTTTTGGCTGAAGTAAAAAAGCTCACGGTCACGTGACCCATCCCGGCCAATGGGTGGCAACGAACAAAGCTTCAAAATTCACAAATGGGACTATTTACTGGCGTATTTTATATATTTATATCTGAAGCTGGTGTAAACCAGACTCATTGCCTTCAAGACAACGGAAACAGAAGAGCAATAATGTTTTAGGACTCATTCCTGCAGCACGCTGCATATCTGTTATTTACCATATTGGAGATATAACAAAAAATTGCAAAACAGAAATAACCTGGTTCAATGGTTAGTTATCTCCAAAACGCAGAGTAGCCCACTTACATGATCGTGTTTGAATCAAGAGAAGGGGTGAAGGAGAGGCCAAACGTGAGAAATTAATCAGAATACAGATTTTTTGAAATAAAACATTCCCACGTCTGCAGCTCGGGGCTCAAATGTGTCCGCCTCCCTATCGTCGTGGCTCCTTACCCGTCATAAGGTTTAAGAGACGTATCTTATGCAACCGAATGTCGTGAGAGATGTTCGGAGTGAATACGGCTGCTCTTCCTTCACCTTCTGCACGCGACACAAAGGACACATCAGAGGCGCTCTGATTTATTTTCCCCTCACATCTCTCGGCGCATCGGACAAAGAAAAACCTCGAAACAGAAGTTTACAGCTTCACCTACAGGAGACTGAATACAAGGACCGTATTTCAGCTCTTATTTTTCAGTTAAATCTTCCAGTAACTTTTTTCTGTCCCCTTTTAGCTGCAAAATCGCCATGAACGACGTTTATTTCCTTATTATTCATATGCAATATGACGCAGCGTGTTCTTTTGCGTAACTCTGCACAGAAGCTTATTTTATCGTATCATTTGTGCATTGGAGCTGGCCGATGCTGCGAGATGATTGGCCGGTCTGCATTAGATGGGGGCGGGACTTAGCAAAGGGATAATTTGGTTTCATGTTTTAGTCATTCGCTGCTCGGTAAGATGGCTGCTGCTGCCTACAAATCAGTTTCAATACTCTAATAACAAGGTATAGGTCAGACTAAAAGGTTATTTAAATGCTCTTCAATGCCGTTTAAATGCTAATGCTCCACCGCTGGATGACTGCGGTTCACAGACACGACCGAAGACGAGCTGAAACCCACGAAGACCGGACGCCGACGACTTGAGCTCTCAAATACCACGAAACACAGAGGAGAGCTGAGGCCGGTGGGAATGTCGTTGTCTTCGTACCGAATTCCATATCAATCCATGGAATGAGATATTTTCGTCTGGACCAAAGCGACAAAAAGACCCAAAATAAAAAGAAGACGCCCCCGCCGTGATGATAACCACGCGAAGGACGACGCGGCCGAGCAGCTGACGCCGAATCCTTTAGCGTCCGTAATGAGCGTCGGGCGGTCGTCTCCGGTTCGTCTTTGCTCACCTGCGAGTTGAACCGCAGCCGACAAACGCTGCAGGAGACGTGCCTCCTCTTCGCGGTGGGGGGGAGGCCGAGGGTGTGATGGAGGACGGCCTTCTGCACGGGGTCCATCTGGAGACCGGAGGGAGACACACGGGGAGAGGGCTAATTAAAACAGTCGCTCAAGCTGACCTGTGAATCACCTTCAGTCCTCCATCACTCGCTGGGCTGGAGCTTTATTTTGTAGGTCTTAGATATTTACACTCGAGACACACTATCGATGTTTGAGTGCGAGGACTTTAACTGTAATGACCATCGGCCAAATCCCTCCAATGAGCACTTGGGGGACACTCCTGGCATCAGTGCGTCTCTTTATCATCACCAACAGTAAATTGAATCTACTAACAACTGAGTCTTCTGTGTAGTCACAGTCGGCGTTAACGTCACAGTGTTTGATTGCTGTTTCCCAAAAAGAAAAACGCATTAAACAGCCATACTTTTGTATTTCTTCACTGTTTTCAGTGCGTTTTATTGCTCACAGCTCATTAAATGATCAAAGCCGTGTAAAATAACAAGAACCACACGCGCCGAAGCCGACGTCTTCGTGTCAGAAAGAAGCTTTTCTCAGAGGCGGCGAACAAATGAGGTGCACGTAGATATCCGAGGAGAGCGAGAGCTGCAGCGCTCCGCTCTTCCACCTGGCCCGAGGTCACGAGGTCACGAGGTCACGAGGTCGCGGACGAGTGCCGAGCATTAAAGAGCTCTGGAGACGCGCTGCAGTCGCTGAGTTGCTTTGTGACTAAATGAACCCGTTGTTTGGATTGCGGTGAAGAAGCTCTACGTCGACTAATGCTGCTTCTGGAAGCCAG
This sequence comes from Cyclopterus lumpus, assembly GCF_009769545.1. NCBI lineage: Eukaryota > Metazoa > Chordata > Actinopteri > Perciformes > Cyclopteridae > Cyclopterus > Cyclopterus lumpus. The sequence goes on along the minus strand of NC_046990.1, from coordinate 10,905,559 downwards.
CCAAGTTCCACGGAGGCACGAGCAGCATCCGGCTGTGGCTTCACGGATCAAACCCGTTGGCAGGAGAACATTCATTGAGGCTCATGCGAGCAACAACTCGCACCTTTATTTATATATATATATTTTTTTAAGTGATTCAGATCAACGTTTTTCTTGTATCGTCTCATAGGCCTGTGGGAGTCTGCAAGGGAAACCAATCTGAATCTTAAAGTGAGTAAAGATGGAGATTGAATGTTACATAAATTCATGAAAGTGAAAAATAACAAATGAAATGTCGGCAAAATTTATATTCTGTTCATAATAGCGTATTTATCACAGCTTGTCAATTTTTATTTAGAGGTTTTATATATATATATATATATATATATATATATATACATGCATATATTTTGCACATATAAATATATATTGCACTTGATTTTATCGGCATATTTTGGCAATTTATAAAGTGTATGACTTGCATGGTGTAACATCCATCATCTGCTAGACCAGTCCTCCCCAAAGACTGGGTCTAGACCTCCAGGTGGGTCAGGAGATTTTATTAGGGTTGCTAAATAAATATGCATTGTCTTTTATTTACCATTTCAATGTGAAGTACACCCTGGAGTGTAAAAAACTGGTCAGGAACGTTCCCAAGTTATATATGAGGCCGATCTACGTTTCTGGAAGTGCATGTGACGATGCAGCGCTCACTATTAAGACGACTGACAACACTAACTTTATGTTTTGCTCCTCTGATTTGCGACAGCATCACGCCGCAGTGTGAAACTCGTGTTTTTAATAGTAGGTAACAACTTTAAAATGTTTCCACAAATGATAAAATGATCAATTTACCATCCGAACACTTGGCAAGCAATCCAAACGAGGCACATGTCTTCTCTGAAAAAACATGTGCGCATAAACGTGAGGAAAAAAAAAGAACCGGCACGTACATTTTCATCTTTTAGAATATTGCAGGGGGCTGCCGGTCGGCGCCCGTTCCCCGTGTGTGGCGACGGGGCTTTGAGGAATGAACCAACCCATCTGCCTCACAGTCAAAGTGTCTCACTCGGCTACAGCGGGAGGAGAAGGTGCCGGCAGTGTGTGGGAGGATTAATCCACCTTGACAAGCCACGCTACGCTGTCGCTTTCTGCGGAAGATGTTTTTTTTTTTTTTTGGGGGGGGGCTGAACCGAGGCCGTTTACATTTTATTTTTTTCTATTATTCTTTCAAAAGGTTTTTTTTGTGTGCAGGAGGAGGAAGAAAAAAAAAAAGAAGCAGTTTTCTGAGATATTGACCTCTAGAACAAAAGTGGGGAAAACTGCTAGCAGAAATAATCACCGTCACCCACTTTGGCAGGACAAGCGGCCAAGCGGTCCCTAGAGGAGCGAGGCAGGATGGCGAATAATCAGGTGCAGGTGACAGCAACTGCTGGAACGCCACAGTAGCTTGGAAACGCACGCGATCGGCCAAAAGAATGCCTGAAAACGGGTCTCTGTGTATACACAGTGTGACGGGTTGAATGAGGAGCAGCTGGTTTGGCGGGTGATGGGGGTCAGGTGATCTCTGGAGGAGGTAAAAACTCGCTGAGGGCAACTGGTGACGCAAATGCAAGGAATGCAAATTTCCAGAAACACAGGGTTGGAGAAGGAGAAGAAGGAAGGGGAAGAGGGGAGGCACACAGGGCAGATATCCTTTTTTGACAGAACAGAAGCTGTGCGTGCCCTCCGAGGACGTGGCTCAGAGGGACCGGATGGCGGGTTCCTGGGAGAGTAAAGAATAACCGACGTGGGCCGAGAGCCCGAGACGAACTGGAGCTGGAGATGTACTTGAAATGCCGAGACGCACCGAACCGACGTCAAAGGACGAGCGTCGCGGTGTCACGGACAAAAAAAGGTCGCGTTTCGAACGCCACGGAGACGTCAACAGCCAACGAGCGCGTGCGTCCCGCGATAGGAAATAACGTCATGCAAAGAGGGGAATGACAGTAAAGCTTTGACTTCCACCTCAGATGTTTGCTAGCGTCCCTCACTTCTCTTCTCGTGCACTGAGGCTCAAGTAGCCCGTCAGAAGGACTTCTGTCATCGGCGAGCTCGGTTGACGATTCGGCATTTCGCTCAACTGGCTGAAAACGATATTTCTTGCACTGTGTTTATTTGTCTTATCCTCCAATGTTATGCACCACAACATACTTGGCAATAAATGCCAACATAAAAAGGAGCGAGGTCATGAGATGGGTACGAATCGGACTCGGCTAGACGGACAGATACCGGCTCAGACTGATAACTGGCACGTACGCGGGATGAGAGGCAGCCATCGGCTCCGACCGAGGAGGAGAAAGAAAGCAACAGCTGGTTCTAACCGAGGCGACACATTCAAGCTCAGACAAACAGTCTGTCAGAGACCGATTGAGAAGCAGGAATCGACGTTTGCTTTTAGTTTCCCACGGGACATGAACAGCGGTCTGCTGAGTTTGTTTGTGCCGAGCTCAGAAAGGTCTCCTTAGCTGTTCAGCCATCCAACAAGCAGCTCTGAGGAAGCATTCAGAGACAGGTGCAGCATGGGAACGAGGGACGGCGGGGATGTATAGAGGATTTATTGCAGGGTTGTAATGGGTTGTTGGAGTTATGAGCTCTCCATTTTGTTCTGACTGACTTCAAATGTCATGCCAAAAAACGACTTGAAAGTAGGCTCCCCTACTGCACACTAAAGTACATAACTCCTCCCGTGTTGAATCGTCTTTCTCTTGTGTTCTGACGAGTTGCATTGAGGGTTTCTGAGAGAATTTTGTATTTCTGATTGAAAAAAAAAACGTCTCCACAGAACGTCTCGACTCCCCGGTCGGTAACGGTAACTGTTAACAAATGAAAAGGGTTAAAGGATAAAAAAAAGAGGGTTTGAACGTCTGAGGGAAAGTCCTGTGTTTGCTGGTCCCATCGGTGCTCCGCCTTTGTGGGGTTTGTGTCATTTTTCTGAGTGCACTTTGTCGTCACTTGAAAGCCTGATGGTGCCTTGTGTGTCGGTACAAAAACGTAGTAATTTGGCGCCCTGGTCGTGAGGCTGGACTGGAATAACAAGGTCCTGGTCGATAAGGAGACTATTTGTGGTTTTAAGGGTCGATTGGGAGAATGACCCAGGATCAAACTCACCAATTGCTTTCAGCTGATTCATTCTTGAAGTAGCAAAACACACAGTTCACAGCCAATAAAGTGTCATTTCATTGTCGGTGGAGACCAAAACCGAACTAAAAGTTGAACACATTTTGGGGCTTCACATTCAAATGATCATGTCTGCTGAATGTGTAATCTATCGTTCATCAGATCAGCGCTATAAAGGTGATAAGTCAGCATGTTCCACTCGGCAGAAACAGGTCCTCGAGATGCATTTAGATGTTTTGAAAAAGTAAAATTCAGAGACGGCAGGAATTAATGCAAGCAAACGGTGGCAAGGTCAAAGCCCTGTTATGTTCAAAATGGTTACACTTAAGTGAAAAATGGCAGCTATTCTGAATTGTATAGCTCATAAATGTCCAGAGACAATAAAAGCTTTTTCAGCTTCAGCAGCACTCAAAGGCCGAATCACATAACACACACACCTACTTAACAGTTGGGAAAAAACAGAAACTGGAATACATTATCGTCTTTTAATGGAGAATAAATTGACTGAAAATGAAACATTTATATTACGCCGCCGAGCATTTAGCTCATGTCACGAAACCAGGTGACCCGCTGCCATTAGACAGCCGAGTTTACATCGCTCGTCGCTACGCTATGACACGCTGCACTAAATGTGGAGGCAACAAGGTGGCAGAAAATAACTCCCACGTTCTCAGTTGAAGTGCACGTGGTGAAACGCAGCGCACTGTGCAGCCTTTCACCCCGTAGACCCCGTAGAGTCTGCGTCACATTACCAGAGCGAAGGGACTCGCCTCTGCCTGAGTTACACAACACTCTACCTTTGTACTGTAATGCACACCCAAGTCTCGGAGAAGGGGGGGTGGGGGGGTGACACATTGAGTTGGCGAGGCTCGCTGGCAGAGGGGGGGAAAAAACAAAAAAAAACGTGCTACAGCAGAGAACCAGACGCACTGCAGCCGGCTGGGAAACTGGGGCCTGAGCTCTGGGAGAGCTTACGCCAGTTAAAAACATCTGGGCCACGAGAGAGCGGATGACCTCTTGCTAGAAACACGTACCGAGCTAGAAACATGTTATCCCTCCGTCACTCTTGGGGGCAGATGCTGGGAAATGAATCTGTGGCGATGAGGCCACAAGGACACGGCGCGATCCCGCGAGATCATCAAGAGAGATTTAAGTACGAGGCAACACCGTTAATCACCAGGGTATTATAAAGAGGATTGGGAGCTCTTGGCTTGCGTTCATCTCGCTGTGCTATTCTTGGCGGCGGATTTACCCACAATTCCGCACTGAAATTCCACCTCCTATGCGTCTTTTCCGTGTATCCTTTTTAAGAAATCCCCCCCCCCCCTCCCTGCACTGGAACGCGATGAGTTCGAGCCTCGTCTGCAGAGAGCAGCTGGAGCAACGGGGACATGCATTTATATTCTTGTTGATCTCTTTAACCTGTTCTTCTTTCCTAAATTTCCCTTTTTAACCAATCGGCAACCTCCGGTTCTGCCGAGTGAAGCCAAAGCGCGTCTGGTGACCTGCATTCTCTCTACTGACCAGCAGGGGGCGACTCCTCCGGTCGCAAAAAGAAGTCAGATTGTATAAAAGTCTATGAGAAAATAACTCTACTTTTCTCTTGATGTATTCCCTCAATCAACATTATGGTCTCAATCTCTAGTTTCAAGTCTTCTTCAATACAGCGTGATGTTCATTTAGTAAATTATGGTCATTTACAGTCAAACAGACCATAAAGCAGGGGGTGCTTTAGGGCGGGCTTACTGTGATTGACAGGTTGCTGCCAAATACAGCATCTCTACGTCAGTCAAATATGGTAACTTTAGTTTATAGATTGTACAAAAATGGTTACAACTGTATTCTGAGATGGAAACGTCAAAATCAGCTCTCGAGGGTTCAGCAGTCCACAAGTCTATTTGTGTTCCACCTCCTTTAATGTTTTCTCTTTCCTTGGTTTGATGGCTTACTAAAAGTGGATTTTAAAGCTTGCCCACAAATAAAAAACGGACATTTTAATGGCTAATTTTAATTGCTGGCGTTTATCAAGAGTCAGGAAAATGGAACAACATAAGCAAACCCTTCACTTTGATCTCTCTATCTGTCGCCCTCCACTCGTCTGTCTGTCTCTGATTCCCAATGAGCAGGTTGTTTGCCGGATACCATCCGACAGCCCACAGAAGGCCTGTCCATCTCAAAGTTCAGCCCCCCCCCCCCTCCCCCCCGTTCGCCGCTGCCGGATAATGTGACAGGACAAGACAGTGATGAGCCCAGACGGCGGTCGACACGACTTGTACGACTGACGCCTGATAAAAAGGGACAGAAACGCACACACACCGGGCTTCGTCCCTGATGTCGTGACAGAAGGAGTTAGTGCGAATCAAAGACCCTCAATCTGGCATTAAAATACACGACAAAAGGATCGAATAATCAATCACGTGGCATTTTGGTTTAAGTCGGCTGCCTGAACGCTTTCTGAGGAGATTAAATCGTCTTTGAGGGAGCAGTAAGTCACATTTATGGCTCTTTTATGACGTGACGCGAGTTTGCAAAAGCAGGATTTTTGCTTGTGACACAACCTGCTTTTCACGAAGGAATAACAATCTCTAAATTATTAATTATTGATGCTATCATCAGTTAAGCAGTCAAACCGGTGTGTATTTGGTTAATCACACAATGTTGGTTTACAGTGGCCTGTAATTCTAACTTTTTTCATTATGCATGTGAATGTATATACATCATTTATGTGGTCAAACAAATTACACATCAGACTATCATGGAGGCGTACATCTCCTCTCCAGGAACAAGACTGAAACTCATCTTTTTGGATTGGACACGCGCACACTTAAAAAGGTTCATATTATTAAAAAATAACTTCGAACACTTAAAATGTACCCTGAACAGAACAATATCAATATTCACATTTAATTTCCACCGTGCGCGATCGAACACGTGGGCTGTCCCTTTTAGAAAAGGCCGACTTCCTCTTCATCATGACAGCTAACCTTAGCGTAGCGACAGAAAGAGCCCCGAGCGTCATGGCAACAGCTTTGACAAACACACATTGATTGATTGACAGGCACACGGACAAGTTTCCGGATCCCCAAGCTTGAAGCTGTCTGATCCTATGGAATTTATTCCCTCAGTAAACATTGTAAACATTGAGTTTATGGTCTCAATCTCTAGTCTCAAGACTCCTCCATGGATGCCAAATTTGAGGTTTCCACAAACCAATGTGGTGAAGTCACGTCGACGCCCACCTGTTGTACCTGTATGGTGCGACTTCACGCAGCCTAAGATGAAGGAAAGATGGCCGTCGTGGTTAAAAGACGCCGTCTGGTGTCACGCTCTCACACTCCACTGCTCCGCTATCCACGCTGACCTCGTCTCAAACGACTCTGAGAACATTGAGCTTTACAATGAGGTCTTTCAAAAGGTGCAGAGCCGCTGGAGAGCACACACCTGTCCAACAGGCGCCTGTGTTTTGATCCATTATATACACAATGTGGGTGTATGTGATGTATGTATATGACTGAGGCGTGTCGTGTTTATACTGGGGGTTCTCTTCACATGCTCCCGAGGTACCGAGGAATCTACAACATGTACATTCATATCTACTCCAATACGTGTAGAAGGAGAGAATGACCAGTCACTGAGGTCTAAATGCTCTACTCACAGCCGCCAGCCTCGCTTACTATTAACCAAAGTGGGATGAATGACCTGCCAGATGTAATCCTCCCTTCTATGTGTCTCCCAATTACCTCTGCCGCCTGGCCCGGTCCGTTAGTTCATCATCAGCCGATGTCGTAGATTGTTGCCACACGGGAAGGACTTCGGGAATTAGCAAGTCAAATCCGAGGGTGTGTGTGTGTGTGTGTGTGTGTGGGGGGGGGGGGGTCATTGGCTTATAATGAGCGAGATCAGGCTTTCAGGTGTTCGTACGAAAATAGAGGACTTTATGAGATGGGAGGGGGAGTGACCACCAAAATATTGAGCCAGCTGTGAGGTTTTGAAAGTGAAAACATCTGCGTTAAATCAGTAAAGTCAGGTCGTAATGTTCTCAGTTATTAGACTACCGATAATGAAGGTAATTACATTGGATTAGATCAACCAGCTCAGTGGATGTTTGTCTTTGTACATACAAGCAGTGCTGTGCAGTACTAGTATAGTAGTAGTTACTGTACTTAAGTAGTTTCTTTGGATATCAAATGAGACTATTAGTGTAGTAGTTAGTGAGCTGAGGATGATTTTTTTTTATACTTAAGTACAGTAAATATCAGATATTTTAAGACTTTTACTCCAGTAAAAGTCACTTTTGAGAATACTACTTGAGTTATTATTACTCAGGTATGGTTTTTGGGTGCTTTATACACCACTGCATACAAGACTCCACCTCCAGTCACTGCAAACTTCTCATTATATATGCAAAACTGTAAATGTGGTAAGGAAAGTCAATATTGCAAGAGGAAAGCATATGAATGAATAAAAATTGTGTGCAAAATTTTTTTTTAAAAGTGTGCAGTTCTGTGCAGCTTGAGGTGTTGTGAGTCCAACAGACACCCGAACACACCAGGAAGTTTCCACTTGATAATATTACACTCAGGTCAGCGGGTTCAGCAGACTGTTGCTCAAATGCAGAGCGTCTGCTCATTATTTAAGTCCAATTAGTGATGAGCAGCCAGAACACGTCGCATTGTTTTTAAGGAGCGAGGTTGCTTAGTGAAGGAATACAATGAAATGAAGGCGAAGAGACACATGAATGAAAAGAGGTGCCGCGTGGGCCAAATGGATGTTGTTGTGGTGGAAGGTCGAACGTTACACTTTATTTTCTTTCAAAGTCTTTTCTTTATATTGTCTCTTACCATGTCTCTTATAAAAATATGTTCCCATACAACTAATCCCAGATAACGGGTTTTAAACACGTCGTTTATGTTGAGAAAAATGCAACAAGTGTGCAGAAAACAGAACTACTGAGCTGGAAAATGTGTATGTTCGTTACATTATTTGAGTCACGAACAGACATTACAATAAGAGATTGACTTTTGGTCACACCTTCAATAGAAAGTTATTATGGAACGAACTTAATCCGGGGGAAATGTTTCCCTCGAAACATAATTGACAATGCAGGGTTGTTGTTTTGGAACGTAATTTCAAGAGAAACCATAGATCTTATTTCCAGGGCCAAGGAAAGACAACACACACACACACACACACACACACACACACACACACACTTTCTCCCCTTTTGCGATTCCTTCCCCATTTCTTCCCTTCCTTTGCACTTGTCTAACACGGATGTTCTTTTTGAGTGTTTTCCCATTGCTCTTCACCGCCGCACTGACCCCTCTCACGCCACTGGGCCCCATCAGGATGAAATATGGAACTGGGAGAGCTCCCTCAAGGCATTTGGCAGCCACACCGTCTGTCCCCAGTCCAGCTGAGAGGAAAGATAATAATGTGACGGCGTAGCATCAGTTCCTCCCGTAACCTTAAAGCGTCCCACTCCTCTCAGCAGAGTGGTCCAACTGGCTGCGATGCTTCCACGCAGACCGTAAACCAATCATCCATTATTATTATATTTTGGTCTATTCTCTTCGGCCTGTCGAGCAAATCACAGCTAAATCACCAAGGATACAAAAAAAGTTCTTCACAAGTATTTGATAAAGTACACATGCGTCAAATAATAATGTTTTGTCTCGAGCTGGGGCCAAATCGTTGTGGCCCACAAGAGGCGGGTCTTAAGTAGCAGTTCAGCCAATCACTGATTAAAGATATAAATGAGTGATTTACAGCCGATCCTAAAATAGGTTCAGCTTTGGCCCAAAAGCTGCACGTTCTCGCCAGGCGCCTTCTTTTCTGACAACATGACAGTATTTATATATCATATTATACTGAATATATAAATTATATGAATAAAATGTCCTTATGTCAGTGTTGGAATAAATGTTAAATATTTAACTACAAAGTAGAAATGTGTGCATTGAATCATTCTGGGATGTTTGCTGAAATTGATTGGATGTCCCTACCAAAAAAAATAATAATTCCCACCAGCCGCCACTGCTTATATGTTCTTGAATAGTGCAAAGTCAGGAGATTGAAAGTCTTTTTGCATATAAATCAGCGTCCATGCAGTGAAACTGGAGAAGATGGAGTTCGATCGTGTTTTTTTGCTAAATTCCCTCACAGGCTAATTCCTAATCCATCATTCTATCAGAGTGCTTCAGCTACACCCACAGGATGGAGGAGAGCGTCTCACTCATGACAGGGTTCAATAAAAACCAAGATTAAATGATTTATCTTCTCATAATATTCCACCATGAATATCAAACAAGGCTGATGCCGCGTTAATGAGAGAGGAGCCCGAGGAGTGTGACCATCTATTGGATTTACAAAATCGATGCCCTTGGGTAGAAAAATGCACGAGCCACCTGCACAGCCTTGATCCTAACAATGCAACAATGCAACAATGTAACAATGCAACAATGCAACGTGAATTCAACTTTCCTCGCGGGGACATCAAGTTTCTAATCCCGCTTACATTGATGTCGGTAATCTTTAGCAACACTCCTCGGCTGGATTTTGAGGGAGTTTCCTTTCTGGGTTTTTGATGGCAGTTACTTCTTCTTCACTACCAATGCAGCCGCCTCCTTCTTGTGGGAAATGATCTACAGTTGACCCTCGTTTGAGTTCTCTGTGCACATTTCTGGAACGACGCTGCTCGCGAGAGACACGCGAGGACGCTTTCCAGAGGGGAAGTGTCACCGAAGGCCTCGTAGCACTGTGTCCGCGATCAGAACACTGATTCATCCCGCAGAGTCTGTCTCTCTCGTAAATCCCCCGGATAAAAATAAGTAAAATAAAGACACCGTTGTATTCTCCCTCCGGGACCGGTGTGCTTTTCATTGTGGGGGAAAGAAAACCTGGCGTTGCAGGTGCGAAACAGGCTCGCACTCGCTCTCCAACTGGTTCCGTTTTGACAGCGGCGTGAGGTCAACGCTAACACACAGTGGAGGAGGTATGGGGGACGGATGTCAGAGCACGGAGCATGCTGGGACACTCACACACAGCTGTCTTTAAGGGTGATAACACTCTGATTTTTGCAGTGTGTGTAGACACTGTAGTTTCATTCCTGGAGGCAGAAACAACGCTTGAGTTAAACCTTTAATGGGAAAATACAAACCGCAGCTTTTCTGGCAAAGTACAGGATCAGACTCGTGCCTCCGGTGAGGCAGAAGAAGATGATTATAACATAAACTTGTGAAATGTATTTTCCAGATTCGTGCCAGCCATCCTATCTCATTGTCACCTACCTTATTAACTTGGGACCCGAGACAACTTTTTATCTCAGGTTCTATCAGAAAGGGATCTTCCTCAGTTTGTTTCCGTTGAATTCATTTCAGAACCCTGGAGACCTAAAACTATCCATACAGAAAAATAGGAGAAAGTGGGGAGGGACATATCCAGGATTTTTGCAACCGAGACAGGAGACGATGACATTGAGACGTTGTCGGGTAGGTCTGTATTTACAGTACACCTTCAGTAGCTAACGCTAGTCAAAGGGCTAACGTACTTGGCTAATGTCAGCTCCACAGAGTTAACGTAGAAACGTCTCTTTCCAACGAGTATTACGATTACACAATATTTAATATGACTCGCTCCAAATGCACAAAACCAGACTAAAAATAAACACAATCTCAGAGGATTGAATGAGAGTCTATGGAGCAGAGGATAGTCGTCGGACCCTGGTTGGAGCAGGCCAGTGCTAAACTATGATTGGCCAGTCTGTTCAAGGGGCGGGACTTAGCAAAGGGTCAATAGTTTCACTTGTGGAGCTGTTTCGGATGGTCCTCCCTTCTTTTCTTCATCCGTAACTCTCAAGTTTGGAATGAAATTCCAGATAGTTTTGTCATAAACTGTTGTTTTCCAGACTTCAACAAAACATGCCACATCTGATGTCACCAGGTTGGCATTTAAAGATGACATATTCTGTCTCATCGCTTTCAAAGAACCCCTCGAGCACGTAGCGACGCCATCAAATAAGCGAAAACAGATCTCTTCAGACCTCCAGTTGCTCTCCGACATCCAAACCCTCTGACGTGCCCTGAAACACAAACATACATCGCCGCAGTGTCCATCGGTTATCACACAGGCTGACATTTGACAGGAACACCCAGAGGAGCTTTGAGGGTTGTTAGCCTGACTGCGGCGCACAGTGCCAGTAGGTCACTCGGACGAGGAGACACCGGACTGCGACACCGGCTCAGCTTCGCCTGGGAAGTTGGCGCTAAGCACCTCCATAAAAAATCATCTTGAGCTCCACTATTATCTCTGCATTCCGCCGGAGAGAGAAGAAGAGAGAGAGAGAGCGAAAGAGAGAGAGAGAGTGGTGAGCTGGCAGCTATCCAGAGAGAGTGAAATATTATCGTGGGAGAGCACATCGAGACGAGCTCCGCCAACATGAAGCTTCCACTCAGTTCGGGGGGTTGAAAAGCCCCGGAGCGCGAGCTAAATGATAAGGACCGCGGCGCATTAGCCAGATATGCACTCCACCGCAGCAGGTGTGCGTCGCTGGAGGGGAGGCGGCTGGTGGTCCCGCTCGCTCCCCCAGCTTTCATCGTTTATTCCCCACGTGGGCTTGCACGCTTCCCCCGGGAATACAATTTATTGAGTCCATTAGATGTTTATGGGACACGTGTAAATCAAAAGAGAGTCTGCGAAAAGCGCCCGGCTCGCCGCATTTGTTCTTTTCATTTTTTATCTCCGTACAGATGATGATGTCGTTCGTCATTTGAAAGTCAACTTTGAAGAAGCGGAGAGGATAAAGGTCAAGGAGTGTGTGTGTGTGTGTGTGTCTGTGTGTGTGTGGGGGGGGGGCAGGAAGTAGTTTTACCATCCTGAATCCCTTTAGGTGTTAAAACTAACGTGTTACATGGATAACAGCTTATTTACACATCCAGCACAACAATCATTCGGAGAGGCAATATCTTGCTCTTTATATGCTATTAAAATAAAAAGTTAAGTTGAGGGCCATAAAAACAAAACAATGAGCTTAAAGGTGCTAAAATGCTTCATCGAGCTGAGCGGTACAAATACATCACGACGAGCAACAGGTGTCAAATGCACAAAGCCATCTGATCTCCATTGTTAATTTAAATATATTGATGAGTGAATCTTTAAATGTCAGTTTAGTACCGTGTCACTTCTAAACAAAAGCCATTTTCACAGCAGCGATATCAGGATCAAATGTTCCATTAGTGAGCCGGCATGCACAGCAATACCGTGGTAGATATTAATGATGACATCTGTGTTTACCCTTCAATGACATGTCACAATGGCTGCTGTGTAAAGGGCCTCTTCTGTTGCTATGCAGAGCTTCCAGGCTGAAAGCCTCTTTTTTGGGGGGTGGGGGGTTCTTTTTCTTGCCTTTTAGCTCACCAACAGGTTATTGCCTCGTCATTCACGCCAGAAAACTGTCTCTCGCACTCACTGTTCATATTTGTGATTGAATGTTTTGCAGCTTGGATAATGAAAACTGACGGCCGCTAATAAGCTTTTAAAAGACAGGAGTAATTGCCTCATGATTTGAGGGGAAGGGGGGGGGAGTCTACCTCAGTGACTCTCAAATGGGGGTACGTGAAGGCACTCCAGGGGGTACGTGAGAATTATTTTCTATTCAAAATTAGCATAAAAATCCTTTACAAATTGTTATTGAATAAATATGAATAAATTACAAGTGTGTATTGCATCTTTTTCTCTGTTTGTGGGGCACTTTATTCCAACTTCTCCAAACATCGATGAGCACGACATGAAAGCCTGCAGAATATAAATCAGAAACAAATGGGACGTGTTTTGCTAACCCATAACATTAAGAACAAATGCTTTGTCAAAGTCCACATTTCCATTACAGCCATTGATGCTAACGTTGATGCAACGCACACACACACACACACACACACACACACACACACACATTGAAATGGACTGTGACGCCCGCGTGACACCGTTGTTGCTGCTGCGGGACCACAAAGCAATTTCCCAGCGTGCAGATCTGCGCGCAGAATCGATAAATCACGATCCTGATTACTCCACGGGGGGAAATGGAGTTTGTATTGTTTCTCCAAGACAAATGTCGGCCCCGGGCGAGATAGATCTTATAAAGACAACCCAAACACACACACACGTACACACACACTTTTCCCTTTTCTCTTCCATTACACACCAAAACTGGCCCGTTGCTGTAGTTCGCGTCCACAGCTGTGTGGAAGGGATTCGGGTTCAAGGGTCAGTCAAAGGAGGTAATTGCTCCTGAAACGGTCGAGAGGATTCTTGACTTCCTTCCCCCGACGTGAAGAAATGTGACGCGCTGCTCATCCAAATGTTGTTCCCCAAAGTGAAACTTTGTAATGTTGGACAAAGCTATTTGACTATCCTGATACATTCTGAATAGTTTAAGATCAGTGATATGTTCATCTATGCAGACAATTGGAACACGGCCCCTGACTCTGAGGAGTCTAATTAGATTTGTCAGTTTTGTCGTTTTTTGGCCCGCTTCCCTGCACACAGAGCAAAAATGGGATTTTAGAAATATTAGCAAATTAATTAAGAAGGGGAGGAAAAATAAATAAATACCACATCTAAATGCCGGAAATGTGCAATGTTTCTCTTTGTCGATATGGAATATTTACGCGGGAAAAATGTTTAATTTGAACGATTCACTTTAGGCTACAACATAACGTGCAGGGGTCTGAAAGCACTGTAGATTTATTCCTGTTTTTAAAAAGTAGAAGCATTAAAAAAATTATGAAAAACACAGAATAGAGAATAATACTAACACAGCTATGAAAACAGATTGTATCAAATCAGTCAGCAACCCTTGTGATGTTAAAGGTACAGGTGGCAACCTCTGGGTAAATAACCTTAAACCTGCATTATCTCTAATGTCCACCAGGGGGCGACTCCTCTGGAAAATGGTTCATGAAAAGTTAAATGTAACATTTCCATCGTTTTAAAAATATCTCGGCGGTGCTTCTTGGTTTTATAAAAAAAAAGAAAAAAAGGAGCTGCAGCGTCGGAGGGAGATGGTGAAGCTCGGCCGGACGTGTTTTTGGACGCCATTTCCATTAACGCTGACTTCAGGGCGGCGGTCCACGAACCAATGGGTGGGGGGGGGGGGACGTCGCTTTCAGGGGTGAAGGAACAGAAGAGGATATAAAGCAGCTCAAACGGCTCCACACCTGCTAATAAAAAAACAAGACCTTCTTCTTTTCCACTCCAAACGACAACATGTTTGCAGCCTCCTTCTTCTCAAGACCACGTTACACAATGAGGTCGTTCTTTTCTATGCCTTGAAGCCACAAACATCTTTTACATTTCTGTGAATTAAGAGGCCCACAGACGGAGGACGAACATCCTTTCTCCCCCCCCCCACCCCCGGCTATAGACTCCCTCATCGCCTCACTCACTCAGCCCAGAACAAGATTGCTCAACAAGACACTTTGGAATGAGTCCCATTTCATGCAGGTGTCGACATGCACACACATTTTTTTGTTCCACTATATTTTCTTCTTGTACCACAGATGAAACGTGTGTGTGTGTGTGTGTGTGTGTGTGTGTGTGTGTGTGTTTTCCCAGTTTGAAACGTGTTCTTGTTGTGTCAACGAGAGAGCTGTCATCATCTATAGGATCATTTGGCCTTTTTAATAAAGGGAGGGCGTTGATGTTTATTGAGCCCCCGGGGGCCACATGAGCAGATCTGACCTCATCCCGAGCAGATCTGACCTCATCCCGAGCAGATCTGACCTCATCCCGAGCAGATCTGACCTCATCCCGCCGTCAGTGGGAGTTCAGACAGAAACAAACTCCGGCTCCTTCTGCAGATCACAAAAGTCTGCTGCACTCGATGGAAACAGCTGCTCGGTTTCTGTGCACGGTTCATAATCGGAGATGCACATCTTCTAATAAACTGCTTGGCTGAAGCCATATTGCCCGTATGGGGGCGGCTGATAGCGACATTTGAGTTATTTAAGAACACATATTAGTATTTACACTGGGACATCTCAAGCTGTGCTCCACATTTTACATTCAATCTCTATTTTTCTGTCTTTTTATCTTTTCTTTTTCCCATTTTCTTCTGTTCTCGTTTATGTCTTTTCCTAATTCCTTCAACCTGTCATTTTATCCCTATCGCCTTCCTCTCATATTTCTTATTTCCAACCTGCAATCCCCAGTATTCACATATATATATATATATATATATATATATATATTTACTCTGAAAATTAGCTCTCTAGCTAACTGAAATGAGCTAAATCTTCTGCATCGTCTAATCAACCTTTCCTTCCCAATGACGAATCAAAACAAAACACTATTTTACGCTCAATTTTGCTGCAATTTCTTCTTTATTTTTCCTCTAATTTTCCTCAACAACGGGGTGGCGGTGCGCCGATGTGACTTTTCATCGCTTCCGGCACCGTTTTCTGAGACGAGTAAACGATCCGTCCTCGCCCTGGAAGCCGCCCGCCGCCTGTGTGCGACACGAGAAAGAGAGGAAAAAAAAAAGCTCCTTTTTTGTTGCACCCTCGAGAACCAAAACACGCACTCGGAGAACAGAAGAGCAGGAACTTGTGTCGTGAACTCCTTCTCGTGAGAAAGAGGAACACGGTTTTTGAGGTGATTATTTTGTGTTAATCTCGTATCCGCTTTCCAACGCTTGGAGGCTTCCCGGTGGATGACTCACGACCTGCAGACGAGTCATTTAAATGGGATTCCTGAAGGTCCTCACGAGGCCATCTGTCTCCCTCTGTGTCATCTGGGCTTTTCTCCACGATGTCCCCCTCTTCTTCTTCTTCTTCTTCTTCTCCTTCTTCTTCTTCTTCTTCTTCTTCTTCTTCTTCTTCTTCTTCTCCTTCTTCTTCTTCTTCTTCTTCTTCTTCTTCTTCCTCGGTCCTTCACATGTCTCTCTTTCCCACTCGTGTATGCAGATGCGTGCCATATTTTAACGCCTCTCTTTGCAGACGAAAAAAAGAAAAAGAAGAAGGAGAAAAGAAAAGCTGTAGACTTTTTATCTCTCTGGGGTTTTTTCTTTCTTCCATTCTTTACTCGTCATATCTTTTTGATGACCTTGCTGATTTCGAGCTGCGCGAGGCCCGCACACTTCCTGATTACCTTCTGCTTTAAAAAACTGAAGATCAATAGCTCCATAGCGGCGCTACGGTAAGTGCACGTCGGGTGAGTGCTTCATTTAAAAGGCAGCGCCTCACCGACTGCAAATCCAATAAGGACTGTAGCCACCTGCTTATGGAAGATAGTTGCATTAGAGAAAGCTGTTAACAAATGGTCGATTAAAGAGCCGCTCTCTGAAACGTGACGCGCCTGTTTATAAAAAAAAAAACACACAAAGAGCTCGGAGAGAGTTATTTTACATTTCCACATCATACAGATAAATAGTAAAGCTGTGCAGTAATAATATATTTAGTAAGCCGACACCAATCGCAGCAAAGAACAGGAAGCTGTATCATGTGACCAAATGTTTATGAATAAAAGCCTGTGAGTGGACCTTTTTGTCCAATAAGTAGTATTACCACATTAGTAATATGCTTAATTAACACTTTAGAGACACACAGAAATAACGTTGGTGTTTCTTTCCAACGACAAACCAGAGAAAGAACTCTGAGGTTTGTTTCCGAATAACATCTACGGACGTTTCTGTCAAATAACTATGTGACGTGCCACTAATTGTAAAGAAAATAAGAATATCAGAGAATTTTCCGTCGTGCGCTTTTCTGTGAACAATTCCAAATGTTGTGCACATTCAGCTCACCTGCTGTTTAAGTGTTTTATTCATCAAAGTGTAACATTGTCTCTATTTTCCACAAGATGTAATCGTTCTCCCAGAGACAAATCCTGAAAATTAGTAATAAATCATGTCAGAAAAGGAAGAGCGGTCGACTAAAGCGTCGCCAAAGGCTTCGAGCTTCTTTTCAACATTTCTGCTGTGGAACATTTTTTTTTTTGCTGCTTTTCTCCAGAATGTGCACGACACATTGCACATATATATATATATATATATATCTCAGGAGGGAGGTGACACCCGTCAAGACCATCGTAGAGCAACGTGCAGCACGATTTTGCCAAACTTCTCACAGGAGATGCACTAAAAGGCATCCTCGTCCTTGCCTTGTGTGGGAAATAGAGGTTCGCAAAGAGACATTTAAAGCATCGGCACATTTCAAATACACGTCTGTAATGTTTTGGACGAGTAGAAGAGGCCAACTGGCTCTCAGCCCTTTCCACGGTAAAATATGTCTTATATCTTTATTTCTGTGTCGGAGTAAAACTAAAACAGATGTGAACGTTAGCAAGGAGTGAGGTTGTACTCGAGAGCCAAATTCCTCAAAGAGAAATAACCTGCTTTCAGTTAATGAGTTTTGATGCGAGAGCCTAAAGACACAGCTGTCAATAAATCTCTGCGATAGAGTTGAAAATGCAAACTTGTCTGTGGAGGAGAATAATAACAGTTTCCACGTATGATCTCCTGCGTCACATTTCAATCGCAGTGTACCGAATAGAGATGAGACGAGGGGGATTCACACAATGAATTAAGGTTTCTCCCACAGAAAAGATGTTCTCCTCTTAAAGATGTTCTCCTTCAAAGGCTTCAAAAGCATCGTTTCAATGGGATGTTTCAAGGGCAACTATAAGAAAGATCGTTGGCAGACGGATGTGCTCGAAGCTCACAGCCTGAAAGAAGAGTCTCGAACTGTCCGTATTTTATGGACGGATACTAGAAGACGTGGAACCCTGAACAACAGAATCCGTCTCGTCTCCCGTGAGCTAAACACCCGACCGGCATCTGAAGGAACCGAGGACGGACGAGACTCACCGCGTTGAACCGAGGGAAGAGGCGGACCGCCGCGGTGGCGTCCAATGGGAACGGGAGGAACTGCTTCATGCCCAGCGAGGTCTGGACGGCAGGCAGGGTGGGGCGCATCAAGGTGGGCATGAGGCCATTTTGACATGTGTTACCTGCGGGAGGGAGAGCAAAGGCAGCATGTTGAACAGCAGACGGCCACGGGGACCGGGGCCTCCGCCCAAAACCTCTCAGACCACGTCAAGGGAACCATATTCAATATTAACACATATATAAGTGTTAAATCAATATTTAACACAGTGAGACCTTCTTAACATTGGATCCAGAGCTGATTTAAATAATGCCATTTGGCTGTAACTCATCAAATAGCATGAAAATCCACACAATTTGAATGTTTTTTTAATTAACAATGTTGTTGTTTTTGTTTTTTATTATTTATTTGTATTCAAAAACTCCTCAAAAGTAGATTTCCTATCTCAAATGTTGAGGATATCCATGCTTTTAACATCCAATATAAAATATTTATGACAAAAAAT
This sequence comes from Cyclopterus lumpus, assembly GCF_009769545.1. Lineage (NCBI taxonomy): Eukaryota > Metazoa > Chordata > Actinopteri > Perciformes > Cyclopteridae > Cyclopterus > Cyclopterus lumpus. The sequence continues at coordinate 10,887,037 of NC_046990.1, read as the reverse complement.
TCTAAATGTAAGGTCCACTACATTTTATAAGTGGAGATTGAATTGAGACTAGTTTTAGGTCCCATTGTCAAGAATGTATTTTTATGCTCAAATTAATACGGGTTTTTAATCGGACTATTTTTGCAATGAGGCTCATTGCATAGAAATGGGTACGCGTATTAATATCCAATTTAAATACATTCAAAACCAAGATGTTTCCAAAAGCTTTCCGATCTCATCTCGGCTGACGGAGGCACGGACCCCGAGGTCGAAGAGATATTACAAATAACTCCATGAAAAACCTTGAGTCGTTTTTCAGAGATTCAGATTCTTTCTTTACAAAAACTATTTAATTACATGCTGGTCACGGGGCCCGTTTCTTCAAGAACTCTTACTTCTAACATTTAAGAGCATTTAAGTTCTTCCAAGACTTCAACCACCACGAGGAGGAGGGTCTCCTTTGGCTCAAAGGCGCGTCGGTGATGAATTGGCTGCAGGCTCATGAATTCTCTTCGCGCAATCACAATCAGACCCAAACGGCGCCAAGTGTGGGGGGCCAAACGCTTCCAAACCCCCCTACCTCAGGGGCCCCTGTGGGGGGGGGAGCCAAACCCATTCCCCAAACTCAGCTTTCATTTTGATCCTAACCACACACCTGCAAAGTTCCACGCCTCGCTTCTTGCACGGTTTTTTTGATGCTAATCACGATGACATAAGATCCGTCTGCAGAAATATATAAACGCCCGGCCAGGACCGCGTATTGGCACGACGACTCGCACGCAGACCCTCGAGTTGGAAACGATACTCGGCGAGAACAAGCGGCACACTCGGCCGACGGCGGCGTGACGGCGGCGGCGGCGAAGCGTCTCCGGAACAGATGTTGTGGTTCTGAAATCGTCCCCTCGATCTGACGCGGAGGGACGACGGCAGCCGGCCATTGAGACGACGGTCGAGAGGGGGCCCGGCCCTCACATGTCAAAAACAAACACAAAGTGAATACTTCACTTTTATTGTCATGTGAGACGACGCCAGCCGGCCGCTATATAAACCACCAGCTGCAAACAGCACACGGCTGATTTCAACAATACGTCCCAGGCCTCCAAAAACACTGGGAATTAAAGAAGCCATTTCTTAAAGCTGTAATGAGAACCAGAGGGATGATTTTTTTATCGCTGCACATTGAACAATGCATGGCTCTAAAGTGCTGGCAGCTACAGTCCCGAGACAAATAAAAACACGTTTTTGCCACGTTTCGGTCCCCAGGCAGCGGTGGGGGGTAACTGAAGACCAGAGGAGAACAGGGGGAAAACACAGACTGTCCCCCCCCCCCTTCTCCTCCCTCCCCCACCCCCTTCTCCTCCCTCCAGTCACCGGAGCGCTGCCATCTGTTGGAAAGGGAACACACGGCGTCCTCATGTGGAGGCACGTCTCCGACCCAACGTTAGCAAAGCGTGTCCTTCTGCGGGGATCATCCGACCGCGCCATCGCTCCACATGCCGGCCTGACGTCAGCCCGCAGGCACGCCGAGCGGGCCGCTCTCAAACGCCCGGCCCGACGTGTGGGATCAGTCCAAGAGCGACAACGCGGGAATGTGAATTTGTTTTGAGAGGGTCGTGTTTGCTGAGTGACGGCAGATGAAATGTGACAGCTGAGGTCTGAGAGCTTTTTTTAAAATTTATTTTATTTTTGTGTTTAGCTTCACAATAAGTATTTTTTCTTTTGACGTGGTGGTGTATTCAGGTCCTTAAGTAGATCTAAACACGCTCCGTTTACAAGTGTAAATCCTGCATGTACTTCTGGACACGGACGTTACGGTTTAATGGTAGAAAAATAAAAAATAAGAAGCAAGCGCTACGTCTGACTGCTCCGTTTAAACGACAACGATGCATGAAATCTGATCGTCTGCTTTTCATAAAGCATGCTGTGTTTTTGATACCTCTCAGTTGTCAGCTTCCATTTCACGTGTGTAACTACATTTTGTAATGTCGTATTTTTTTGGGCCGTGATGAAGAAGCTGGGATTCGCAGTTAGGAGCCCTTCGCTCGTTACGTTGCGGTTCGTCCTCGGGGGAGCATCGATGTCTGGACCAAGTTTCATCATAACTCAGAAATCATAACCCTCAAAAACTCTTGAATGAAATATGCAAGAGTTTTTCAGGGTTGAAAAACTACACTTATAAAAATAATAATAGTAATCTTTTGATTTTCACGTAACAGGGAGCTGGAATAAACATGGAAGGATGAATGTAGCCGGTTTCTTTGTGCACACGAGGAAGCGAACATTAAGATAGGAGAGCACCATCAAGTGTCTGATGGCATCAAAGGAATAAAAAGTAGCTCCGATTACAATGATTTTTTTTAAGCACCAGGCTCTTCCTCAGACCTCTCATCAGAACAGAGAGACGCCATCTTAAAATACCCATGATGCACATGTGTGGCTCAGTACAGTGGAGCACAAAGCAGCCGTCCCTCACCGGACTCGCTGTTTATGGGATTGAACCTCTCGTAACCTCGCATACCTTCCTGCAGCCCGTCTGAGGTCAGACGAGGCACCTTGAATTTCTTTTGTCTCCTGTTGTGAAAGGGCAACAATTACAATCCGGCAAACATGCCCGAACATACGGGCGCATTCCAGCCTGCAGCCGCGGAGAGAGCGTTTGTACTCGTTTTAGCCTAATCATCAGCCACCAGAAGACAAAATATATATAATTATATAAAGGCAGAGCTGGAAAAACAGAAGACCTGGCTGCTAATGTGACCTTTAACCCCGACCTCTGAGCGCCACACACACACACACCTCAAGATGCTCCAGCAGGAAAAACTCCAAAAGAAGCCAGTTGCAGCCGGCTCTGGCAGAGACGCACAGATGGCAGTCAGAATTATCACTTTTTTAGAGGTGTCAATATTTGACTTGATTTAAAAAATTCAAAAATAGCAAAAGTTAATATTTGAGTTCTATATTTCGACTGCAGAGTGCAGGGCCCAGGTGGGCTGAGTCTCTCCAGCGGTCATCTACTCTGCATGGAGAGTCGAAAAGGTCATCTCATCTCAATTAAAATAACTAGCAGAAGAATTCACACTTCCAGGAGCATTTATTGAGACTAATGGATGGATGTGCTGGTTGAACTTGAGGTGGTGAAAAAGTGGAATATTTGCATTTAAATGCCTCACAGAACGCTGCAGAGCAACAAACCTGAAGGCAACAAATCACCGGATATTCAAATGAAATACAAATGACCTATAATTGGGCCTCAGAGGGAACCAGCTGCTGTGTAACCCCCCCTCCACCAACCCCCCCCCACCCACACACACACACACACACACACACACACACATTTCTCTGTGCATTTTGTCCGGTATTCCAATGAATACTCGATTTGCATGCACGATCAATTAAAATCAGAACGAGCAGCATATGAGCGAATTACTAAAATAATTAAAATCAGATTCCCCCCCACCCCCCCTCTAAAAAACCTGACTTCTGGGCCACCTGCCCACCGACTCACGTCAGAGTCATCCAGCGGCCAAAGAGACGGATATTTAGTGGACGCCGAGCCGGAGAAGGAGAGCAAACATGAAACATGACTCCAAATGAGCGTCGTCTGCATGCGTCTGCAAACGCATTTATCCGTGTCACAGTTTAATATTTAAATGTTTTCTTCCAGAGTGGCTGAAACTAAACTAATGAACGCAGCTGCGAAGCCCTTATCGCGTCAGTAGATATTGTGCTTCGGGGGCTCGTATCCTTAAACACCGTTCTAATTAAATTACCACAAACCAGTCGACACTCACTGAACCTGCGGCTTTGCGGATGTTTTTGGTGTTTTTTTTTTTTTTTGGGGTGTTGAGTTGTCTGCTTTGCCCAGAAGTGTAATGATCTGGAACCGAGACGCGATCCGACTTCTTGAGATCTTTGAACCGGAGAGAGATCAGAATTGATGAAGAGTTTACACCCACTGGCCTTTGTTTACCCATTCCCCCGTGAGGCCGTGTTTAATGACGCGGGAACGGCGCACACGGCGTGAGACATTAAGGAGGCCGCTCATTGGACGAGACATGTTGGGTTTTTTTCACGACCGTCCTCCGCGTCGCCCTTCCTGAAAGATTCCCTCGTCTCTGCTGAAGCGTCGCTACTCCTGCGGCAGTGTGTCGAGAGAGGGAGAGAGTTAAAATGATGTCTGGAGGACGCTCGACCGGCATTAATAATTAATCAGCCTGTGCTGCTCTCCGCCGCCGCCTGCTAGCGTCCTGGACCCGGCTGCTCCTCCGATAACATCGGTCCGGAGAGGCCGAGAGAGAGAGAGCCCCCAAAGTAAAACGCCCAACCTTCCTTCCTTCTCTCGGCAAACATAAATCCAATTATAAGATAAATCTGAATATCACTGGAAGTCGTTTGTATCCGGACGTGATTAACGTGTTTTTCTTGGAGCGTGCCGATTGTATTCTTTGGTCCTCAACACGCTCTGAGATCGGTACTTTCCCTTCGAGCGAGGGGGATAAAATCATTTCACCCCTATTAAATCCAACAAAGTGAGCACAAAGGGTTGATTTCAAGCATTCTCTCTCGCTCTTAAACAAACAAACAAACAAAAAAGCCACACTTTTCACAGATTCTCTGCATTATTCTGAGACGCCAATAAATCTCCGCGTTTTGGCTTGCGGGTTTGCGCGACATGCAGATTAGCACAGCGTGGTAGCGCCGGCTAATAAACACAGCTGCCTCTGACTGAGATCCAACAACCGCTGCCCCGCTCTGTAATCTGAGGTTAACCAAAAGGACGTTTAACACGCCGCCGCACCGGATAGATTTCCTGTGCGAGGCCCAACGACACTAATAGCTCGTGTGATTGCAGCGCACACTCAGAAACCTATTAGCCTGCTGGGTTACGGTCGCTGCTCTGCCGGCTTTTGATGCATGTGCACAGCTTTTAATGCACTCTACTGCTTTGTTTATCCTTTTTTTTTTTCACCATATATATCTGTCGCCTGATATTAACCACTTCAACATTAAACGTGTTCCGGTTAACTAGCGGCAATGCAGAGCGAGAGGAGTTGTTTTTTTACGAGATACCATCTATTTACTCTGAGCAGCGCAGTCGTGCACTCAGGATTCATAAATGTTAAAACATCCTGTACGCCGACGCTGACCTTTACTCCTCTCGTTGTGTTGTTGTTCACTGAGTGCTGATGTTTCATGGTAAAAACACCAACCACAGAAACTGACCCTTTTTTTCTTTGGGGGGGTTCAAAAGGGGGATTCCAAAACCCATCGACTCAACCGGACCCGCATTCACCTCTCTGCTCTCCAGAACCTGACCGGTGGATCTCAAAGAGCAGAAGCTCGTCTCTGCACCTGACATCTTATTCATGTATCTTATAACCCCCCCCCCCCCTCCTCCTGCTCTATGTGTGGCATAACAAGAGAAAATCCTTCTTGCTCTGTAACTTCAGATCGCTTTAATCCCCGGGATGAAAAAAAAAGAGTCTTTCATTTAACAAATCACCCCCTTTGCACTCCGGATCCCTGTGTAATTATTCCTCCTATGTGACTGTAAGCCGGCCGTGAGAAGAGCACTTGACGAGGCGTTAAGTCTTCTTAAGCCTCCTCCGTAAAACAACTAATGGAAGGGGCCTTCCTCTAAAATATCCTCGACACAGAATATCAAGTGGCTCTCCACGCCGGCTCCTCCGATCGTCACCGGGCAGTCGGCTGCTCAGACGGTGGAGTCCGAAGCTCCGACAGCTGGGATTTAGTCCAATAAAGCAGGTTACCTGGTGAGCAGGTTCATTCAACAGTTCTAGGAGTTCCGCTTCACGCTTCCCTTCCTCTCTTTTACTTTGTTTTCTTTTTTAGTATTTTGTGCTCTCCTCTCCATCTTTTTTTAGTTTGCAGAACAACTAAGAGGCAACCCTGAAAACCCCGATTCAGGAGACGGAGAGTGTGTGCACTCGTACTCATTTTGACAGTGATAAAGCACATTTAGTGAACACACACACACACACACACACACACACAACCCAGGTGTGTAACTTCACACTCTTTTTTTTTTTTTTTTTCTCTAATGGAAACCAGCGCTTCTTGTCAAGCGAGAACACACACATTTGGATGAAGGAATCTGCACACACACACACACACACACACACACACGAGGATGAAATTACAACACATATGAATGCAAACTCACCAAAAAACATGCTGCTCTCCAAAGGTCCTCAGGTTCGGGGGTCTGCTGTATTTCCTGTCTGGTGCCCTGCCAGTGTGTGTGTGTCCATGGACGGCAGTCTGGGCATGTCTCATACACTCCTCAGGGGTGTGTGTGTGTGTGTGTTCAAATCCAACTGCAGCGTCAACGGCCAGCCTGCATGCTGCACTCTGCACGCCGCTGCTGTCTGTGGACCTCCGTATCTGCCTCCCTCTCTCTCTCCCTCCCTCTCTCTCTCCCTCTCTCTCCTCGTACCGGTCCTCCCTCGCCCATCCCGTCCCCTCCCCTCCTCTCTAGCTCCCCCTCCTCCTCCGTCTTCCTCCTCCTCTCCGGCCCCTGCGCACACTGGATCCCGCTTCTGTCTTTTCTCTTTTTCCGAGGTGTCTATCTACACTTGTTTGGGGTTGTTTTTTCTCCCCAGCCTCCTCACGCGTGTGCGTCTCTCTCTTTGTGTCTCATCTTTGTTTTATGTGTCAACTCTGCTTCTCTCTCACTCTCACTGCCTCACTCTCCCACCGCTGTCTCTCATTCATTTGATCCTATTCCCCTTTCCCTGCTTCCATCTCCGGCTCGCTCCTTTTTCTTTATTCTGACTGTTCCCTCGCTCTCCTCTTCCTCATCTCTCGCTCTCTCTCTCTCGGTGTGTGTTTCCACCTCGACAGGATAAATATCTTTGCAGTGTGTGTGTGTTTTCTTTTGGTCTCTTGTTGTTTTCTCCCTTTCACAAAAAACAATGTTTCTGTGAGTAAATCAGGTCATGTTGGAAAATTGGAAGAGAACCATCACCCGACTTCCCTCGGCTCATCGGGAGCGTTTTACCTTCTTTCAGCTCGTTGGTTGTTTTTTTTGTTTTTTTGTTGTTTTTTTTACGCTGTCCACATCTTTACTGCTTCGGTTCTCTCTCGCCGCTCTGCGAGCCGACTGCACGCTGCCCGGCAGACAGAGCGGCTTCAGAACTGCAGCTGCACGCTGCACAAAGTGAAGCGTGAAGCGTCTGAGAGCCGAGTTCACGCGACGAGGCGTTCAAAGTCCTCAGGTCGCTCGACCGTTCACGACCTGCGACTGAGCGGCCGCAGGAGGTCCCAGATGAGCTTGTTTAGTCTCTAAACTAAACTAAACTACGCTTTGTCGCAAAAACAAACGCGCAAGAGGAGATTTTGGTCAATTTATTTCATGCAGAACTTTCCTCGAGCTCGTGGGTGTCATCGTCATCACACATCTTTATCGTCTTTGTTCCTGCAGGTGCAACTCTCTGGTCCAAACATGCATTCCTCTGGTCACAAGCCAGGTTTCCCCTCAACCTCGTGTCTGGCGCTCTCATTGGCTGTCGCTCCCCGCCAGGTTCAGATATTCACATTGTAGATGTGACGTTTTGAAAGGAAAGGTATTGTCGTCAGGAGGAAGTCACCTGGGTGGTGGATGGAACCAAAACATTAGTTATATCACGTATTCAAAATATTTATTTAAAATGCAACAGTAAGCCGGGAGAAGTTCATGGGAACGTAACTCGTCCGCCTCCGATCCGATCCGGCTTTAGTCTCCAAAGATTGTCACACAAAGAGCTATTATACATTAGATATGTCCCCCGGGAGCTGGTGGAGACCAAAACCGAGCTAAAAGAAGACTTACATTTACCATGAATGAATGCTAATGTTGTAACCAAATGGCCAAAAAGGGTATTGCGTCAAGGATGAAGAAGTATTATTTATTCAGACGGACAGAAGTATCTCCTATTAACATCGACACAAATCTTGTTAATGTTGGTTTTGACATCATGTTTATGGAGGGTTTTTTTTGGCACGTTTTTATTTATCACCAACCTTATTTTGGGAGAGTTTTGTTTTCTGATGTTTTATTCATTCATGGTGGTGAGAAAGCAAACTCTTTGTTGATGACTCTCTCTCTTTTGTTTCCACTGTGACACACACTCGCTTCCTTCTCTCTTGTTTTCTCTCTCTCTCTCTCTCTCTCTCTCTCTCTCTCTCTCTCTCTCTCTCTCTCTCTCTCTCTTCCTGATTTTTTATTTTCTCTCTGGGTGGTTGTAATCAGACTCAACAGGAGCTGATATCAGGCTGCTGCTTCTCTGCTCCTGCAGCCATGAAACCGGGCTGCTGCTCCCCTCTATCGCTGCTGGACACGCACATGCACACACACACATGCACATGCACACGCGCATGCACACACATGCACACGCACACACGTGCACACGCACACAGGATTTTTAGAAAGCTAACACAGGAACAAAACATGTCTCAACTGTGCATCTACTACACACAATCACAGGCGCAGACGCACACATGAAGACAAGCTCAGCAAGAGATTAGCAGCATGTACAGGCTACACACACACACACACACACACACACACACACTCACAACAGTCTTGCATACTAAATTAAGACCCAAAAACATTGATAACATCCAAAAACGCACACACACACATAAACAACTGTATGTACAGTACACAGACTTTGCTAAACATTAACACCCAAATGCACATATTCTAGAATCATGTCACTCATATTTTCTGAATGTAACCGTTTTGGAGGATTACACATACTTTATAAATAAATGACGAACAAGGAAATCGATTGTCCACTTCCAGGAGCAATCTTTGTTTGTTTTATGGAATAAAAGTCTCACTTTGTGAACACACAAACCTCCTTTCAGTGGGATTTCTTTTCTCCTCCCGTCGGCGGCGCTTTGAGGAGTCTTTAAGATGAGAAATGGCTCGTCGAATGACAAGCCAGGTTGTTTCTTGGGCTTTTTTTTTTTTGGCCTTGTGTTTATCTTGCGGCTTATGTTGTGACTCAAATGTAATCCTCAATGCAAAACGATGATTACATAACAGCCGCAAACCGAGAGCCGACACGTCCGCCACTGCTTCCCACCCGACACCATGTTTACCGCATGTAATTGAAAGGAATTGTTTTGTCCGCGAGGGCGTTTTTATGTTTGTCAGCAGCCGCATTATTAATTTCCTCCTCTGGTCTTTTTTTTTGCTGGCGCAGTCGAGACACGCGGATATCTGGACCTCAATAAGCACATCGCCTCCAGCTCAAACGGCATTTTATTTTTTTAAATGACTTTTTGTGCAAAGTTAGGAGGCCTTTCAACCTTCTCTAGAATGTGGTCGGGTCGCATGGGACACCTGGCTGAGGTCACGTCCCATTCCCATATCGCACCATTGGATTGTCGTGTGCAGCGTCGACAACAGTGACCCAAATCCTCCCCAAGAGATGCTCATGGGGCACGTAGCACGACATAATATAACTTGTTCAGTGGCATCTGGAGAGCCCACCAACCGGGCTCTAAATAGAATATAACTCACACACCCCCCTCCACCCCCACCTTCACATCTGTATCTCCAGTGACGGTGGCACATCTATCGAGCGAGCCAATGAGAGCCGACTGAGCTTCTTCCAGAGGGGGTCTTAAAGAGACAGGCGCTAAAACTGAGCGTGTGAGACAGAAGGTGAATACAGGTGTATTTCAGAAAGACATAACGTGCTCCTGTAGAGACGGCAGGTTGTTATTTCAAGGTTAAATTCAGATGAATGTCATCACCTCCTGAGACCGAGTTCATAGATGTGAACCGGGGGGGGGGGGAGGGAGAAGCAGGTCCTACAACATCATTATATATATATGCGTCTCCCCACAGGTGTGTTGCGTTTGTACAGCAAACCATCCCGAAGGTCTCGGCAGGAATGTGTGTGTGTCGCTGGGGCCAATCAGACAGAGTGGGTCTGATTGGCCCCAGCGACACACACACACACACACACACACACACACACACTCTGTCTGATTGGCCCACTGTAAAGCTGCCGCTGAAGGTCAGACAGAATTGACCGCTCTCGAGCTCAGGCCGCCGGTATCGACTGCGAATGAGGTGCTTTTCTTGATCAAAGCGATGTCCACACACACACACACACAAACACACACACACACACACAAATAAATAAATAACCTACAGAATGAAATATAATAAATGTTCTCGAGTGCTGGCTGCTATCGTCCCCTTCAGGCTCCTCGGCTGCAGCCATTTTGCAGCACAGATGTTTTCAATTAATCCTGAATTCCCATTCTCCCTGTCCGCCCCTCTCCCCTCAACCCCCCCACCCCCACCACCCCCACCACCGACTCCCCCACTGCGTCCAGCTCCAGTAAATAAGTTTATTCTCTGAGATGGCAGCTCTCAGCTCTCCCTTTTCTCTTCTCCTCCCTCATTGTCCTCCCTCTGCCTTTCTTCCATCTCTAGCTCCTTTATCCCCCCCCCCACCCCCCACCCCCCACCCCCGTCCAGCCGTCCTCCGGCGGTGGCGAATATGTTTTTTAACCTTGACTCGCAGGTGTCAGTGGCAGAATGGGGCATTATTTGTCACCATAAATAGCTGTTAAGGAGCGGCGGCCCGGCAGGGAAAAAAAGCTCCAGTGCGCCGCATGCGAGTGCAGGCCGGGATACTTCATTAATCTTGCTGTCACTTCCGTGACACTTTTCATTAGTTACAGGGCTATCTGATCAACAGGCAGACTGCCGACTCTTCAAAAGCCATCAGCCGGAGAGAGGAGAGAGGAGGGAGGAGGGAGGAGGGAGGAGGGAGGAGAGAGGAGGGAGGAGAGAGGAGAGAGGAGAGAGGAGGGAGGAGGGAGGAGAGAGGAGAGAGGAGGGAGGAGAGAGGAGGGAGGAGGGAGGAGAGAGGAGAGAGGAGAGAGGAGGGAGGAGAGAGGAGGGAGGAGAGAGGAGAGAGGAGAGAGGAGGGAGGAGGGAGGAGGGAGGAGAGAGGAGAGAGGAGAGAGGAGGGAGGAGAGACGAGAGAGGAAAGAGGAGAGAGGAGAGAGGAGAGAGGAGGGAGGAGAGAGGAGGGAGGAGGGAGGAGAGAGGAGACAGGAGGGAGGAGAGAGGAGAGAGGAGAGAGGAGGGAGGAGAGAGGAGGGAGGAGAGAGGAGGGAGGAGGGAGGAGAGAGGAGAGAGGAGGGAGGAGGGAGGAGAGAGGAGAGAGGAGGGAGGAGGGAGGAGAGAGGAGAGAGGAGAGAAGAGGGAGGAGAGACGAGAGAGGAAAGAGGAGAGAGGAGAGAGGAGAGAGGAGGGAGGAGAGAGGAGGGAGGAGGGAGGAGAGAGGAGACAGGAGGGAGGAGAGAGGAGAGAGGAGAGAGGAGGGAGGAGAGAGGAGGGAGGAGGGAGGAGAGAGGAGAGAGGAGGGAGGAGGGAGGAGAGAGGAGAGAGGAGGGAGGAGGGAGGAGAGAGGAGAGAGGAGAGAAGAGGGAGGAGGGAGGAGAGAGGAGGGAGGAGGAAGGAGGGAGGAGGGAGGAGGGAGGAGACAGGAGAGACGAGAGACGAGAGGAGGAGAGAGGAGAGAGGAGGAGGAGAGACGAGAGGAGAGACGAGAGGAGGGAGGAGACAGGAGACAGGAGACAGGAGAGGAGGAGAGAGGAGACAGGAGAGACGAGAGGAGGAGAGAGGAGACAGGAGAGAGGAGAGGAGGAGAGAGGAGAGAGGCGAGAGGAGACAGGAGACAGGAAAGGAGGAGAGAGGAGACAGGCGAGAGGAGAGAGGAGAGACGAGGAGACAGGAGACAGGAGAGAGGAGACAGGAGACAGGCGAGAGGAGAGAGGAGAGACGAGGAGACAGGAGACAGGAGAGAGGAGACAGGAGACAGGAGACAGGCGAGAGGAGAGAGGAGAGAATCAAAAGAAGGGCTCCCGCTTGAGGGGAGCCACGTGAGAGGTCGGCTGACCCTTTGAGAGCAACATCATGTGATACGCTAATTTAATAAATGTGTGTTATCTGTTATAATTCCTTTTGGGTGGAACGTTTGATCCAAATCTCTCCAATTGTGTTTTAACGAGACAAAAACGATCCGTCATTGGGTTGAAACGTAAAAAAAAAAAACTACTTTAATTGAAAGCCTGCACATAAAGTTAGAATCCTTCAGGTGTTCAGATCTCTCCTCTTTTGGGTGTGTTCATGTTGGGATCACCATGTAGTCCTGAATCCTGAATCTGAATCCTGGGTCAGGACACAGGAAGCAACACGTGTTTGCAATCCGCCGTCGCTGTTTGTACTTTCCTCTCGCCGACTTCCGCCTCGCTGCTGTCGGGTTTCTGCAACAACAACAACAAAAATAACGAGTGCTCGCGGGACTTGAAATCTTTGCAACTTCACGCTCATCATCATCATCATCATCATCATCATCATCATCTTCTACCTCACGATTACCGGCCTCGTTTAGTTCATTTTCACCCTCAGGAGGCAGAAGTGCGCTGAGGACTATAGAGACCGTTGCATCACGACTACATCAGATGAGAGAGCAATCTGGCCCGCGTGGACTATAGAGCGTTGCCCCCGACGACCGCGACGGCGGCCACATTAAACTGCACCGTGTCAAATGCGGCTCGTGTGTAACCCGCCCACATGTGGTGGCCTGACGCCGCTGCGGCTTGCCTCCCTCCCACTAAGCCTTCTGGGATCGAACCTGGTCTCCCACCATTTCCTCCCCACGTGTTTCGCATCAGCGGGCGAGCGGCCGGGAGATGACCGCTCATGCCTGTATTGTCTTCGGGAGCTTTTATTTTGAAATTCAAGTGGCAGCGTCTCAAAACCAACGGTGGCATGCGAGTAATGCTCGTAACAGTTTCCAGTTACGGCGGTGAGTCATCCAGAATAGTTAACATCTTGGAGTGTTGACTGGATCTTTCAGTCGGGTTAGAAATAAAAAGGAATAGAAATGGGGTTTTCAGGTTATCTCGACCGCTCACCAAACTGTTGATCCGTCTCTCATCCCCCTCTTCTTTTCTTTTCTTTTATATTTTTTGCCTCCGACTTTCTCAGCAGAGAGGATCAAAGTGTCTTCGTAGCACTTTTCAACATCCACCACCACCGCAGTCCCCTCGCTCCCCCCAACCCCTGATGGGGTAATTGGAAACAGATAGCGCGCGGCACCCTGGATGGCGCTGTGATCGTTAGCGGGGAAGGTTTTCGGGAGCTGGAACAAGGAACCGAAAGAGAACAATGATTGCAAAGCAGTTTAAAAAGAGTTTGGCTGCTGAATAAGTGCGTCTGTGATACTTGAATTTAACAGCCTGAACATCCTGGAAGAGAAAAGTAATAAGTATGTTATACTCAAAGTATGACGCAACTGGTACTTTAGCTTATTAGCTAGATTTTCAATTTTTTTTACAACAGCGGTAACCTAGTTTAACATTATAACTTCAAATATGAGTTCAATATCATTGTCTGATGAAAAAACCCAAAGTCCAAGCCTTGGACGTCTATGCTTCATATGTTGAAGCTGCATTCTCTCTCCTGACCACCAGGGGGCGACTCCTCTGGTTGTATAGAAGTCTATGCTTTATGTGTTAAAGCTGCATTCTCTCTCCTGACCACCAGGGGGCGACTCCTCTGGTTGTATAGAAGTCTATGCTTCATGTGTTAAAGCTGCATTCTCTCTCCTGACCACCAGGGGGCGACTCCTCCGGTTGTATAGAAGTCTATGCTTCATGTGTTAAAGCTGCATTCTCTCTCCTGACCAGCAGGGGGCGACTCCTCTGGTTGTATAGAAGTCTATGCTTCATGTGTTAAAGCTGCATTCTCTCTCCTGACCACCAGGGGGCGACTCCTCTGGTTGTATAGAAGTCTATGCTTCATGTGTTAAAGCTGCATTCTCTCTCCTGACCACCAGGGGGCGACTCCTCTGGTTGTATAGAAGTCTATGCTTCATGTGTTAAAGCTGCATTCTCTCTCCTGACCACCAGGGGGCGACTCCTCTGGTTGTATAGAAGTCTATGCTTCATGTGTTAAAGCTGCATTCTCTCTCCTGACCACCAGGGTCGACTCCTCTGGTTGTATAGAAGTCTATGCTTCATGTGTTATAGCTGCATTCTCTCTCCTGACCACCAGGGGGCGACTCCTCTGGTTGTATAGAAGTCTATATAAATGCATTCCCTCAGTAAACATCAGCCTTTCATCGGCCTGTGATGTCATCCCCCTTTTGACGTGATGGAGGTTCCACTTTGTAACTCTAATCTCAGAAATCTCACTTTCTGCACACGTTTCACCCGTTCGTTTGAATCCTTCCGTTTATTTATCGGGAAGAACGTCGCAATGAGACAACGCATCGAGGAGATGCTCTGAATGCACGAACGCAGGAGGTTTCAGTCCTTCATCAGACTGTTTGAGACTTCAATCATAGTGAATCCTTAGTTTAAAGGCCTGATCTGTTCCAGAGACTCTTTACCACACAATATGTGGGTCGCCGTGCCCTGACAAGCTGCTAATCTTTAAAGAAATTCAATTAGTCAGACTTTCAAAGAAGAGCGGTCGGGTCTCTTGTTTTTTTTGTTTTTTTGGAACCCAAAACGCTGAATAGTTCCAGTGTTTTAGTATGAAAGTGGTTAACTTCAAAGATAAAGCAAGTCGGCTCCAGAAACTAGTCTGAAACATTTATTTCATTGAATTAAAATAGTGCAAAAAGGACGATCTGAAAACATCCCACTGGCCAAGCAGAAAACGGGGAAGTCACGCTCGAGCAATAAAAACCCAATTCCAGATTTACTCGGCGGCTCGGCCGTTGCGATTCCCTCCTCGACTTCCCTCTCTCTTTTCAATCTCCTCCTTTCTTTCCACTTTATCTGTCTTTACAGCTTGTAAAAAGCCGAGACGGGCAGGAAGAGACGAGCCAGAGTTATTGATCTCGGGGGGGTGGAGGGTGGAGGGGGGGGGGGGGGGGGGGGGGGGGGACCGCTGTAGTCTAACGAAAGCAAATTGGTGTCAAAAGCTCGTCACTGGACTAAAAGACGAGTCCGCCTCAGATAAATGTTTACCGGCGCTCAAAGAGATCTGAAGAAGGGGACGAGATTACCCAAAGTGCTCAGACAAAAGAGGCATCAGAGTTTAAGGATTATTAAAAGGGAAAGGCTTTGTAACAATCTAATCTTGGACCGTTTTACTCCTTCCCAAAGTGTTTAGACATAAGGTCTTGGGATGTCTGTAGCGAGCTGTGATGATCGGAGACAACGGGCGTCACAAATTAATTTGGTTCGTCTGCCCTTTGGAACCGCCAGCGCCTGTCACTCTAAACTACACCCCGGATTATTCCCTCTACCTTTGTGACACCAGAGCAAACCTTTAAACCTCGTCCTCCACACGCAGGCTTCTAATTGGATACTGATGTGTTCCCCCGCCGACCTCCTCCTCCCCGCTCCATGCCGTCATCTATTTTTAAAAACATTTTTTAGAAGCCGTCGCCGGCACTGTAACGTGTGCGAGAAGATGGCGACTGTCGAAACAGCTGTTTTTACAAGGAACAGAAAACAGTAAACTGTTGTTGTTGTTGCGGCCGGCTGCCGCCCGTAACCCCTGGAGACGCAGACAGGTAACGACGGCAAACAAAGGACGCATTCCAGGCACATTAATTAAGACGAAGTGCGGCCCGTGAAGACTGGGGGCCTGAACACGATGAAATATTACTGGCCGGCTGCCCGGCCAATCGTCTGACTCTTGTTATCTTGAACGTATTAGCTGTGGAATGTCATTAGCCGGCTTTACGAGCGCTCCAGACCGACTGTTCTACGTTGCGTGACGTTGTCGAGTCGAGCCCGATGACTAAAACTTCAAAGTGTTGTCCGAGAGGCTGCACTTCCTCCGGCTTCGTCTCTGGCTGGGACTCTTTTTGTCGTCCCCCCCCCCCCCCGGTTGTTGTTGGCCGTCTCGGAGCCTAATTGAACCTGCCAGGAACGAGGCGTTTCTCTGGGTATACGAACCGGAGAGCTCTCTGGGTAACGCACAGGAACCCCCGCAGCCCTAAAGCCGATCTGCTGCGGCCGAATCGATTGCTCAACCGAGCTTTCCGGGTGTTCTGGTCGATGCAGATCTGATTTGCATCACCGTCTTAGAAAACTGAGTTGGAAGTCCCCTTTGAAACGGCTGCTGAGTGTGTATTGAGGTCATTACGGAGGCAAGAGGAGATGACGGCTGAGATAAAGCAAGACTTATCTGTGCTGCGCCGACTGTTTGATTGCTTTTGCATCTGGATCAGCGCCTCGAAACAAATCTGTGAATTCTGCTTCTTTGTGTGGCCGGTTGTGTTGTCAGTCGGCGTCTCGTCACAAGTTTGTCCCTTTTTTGTATTTCATAACGGCCAACACCCAATTAACTCAACATAATCTCATGCACTCCTATAAACGTCATTACTATGTAAATATTTCATTCTAATTTGTCATCGTTTTTTTCCGTTTTTTTTCATTAGCTTTATCATTTATTTCATATCATGTCCTTTTCCAGCTGTTTAAATATGGAAATAATCACTTTTACTTACCGGAGAGACATTGCTGCTCATAATTAGCAGCAAAGGTATTAGAAACTAATTATACAAAACATAACGAGAACATCATCCACCCTATATATAAAATAAATGAGTAAATTAAGTTAAAATAGGTTGCCTATACATTAATGTTACACACCGGGGGTGCGACAAACAAACAGCACAAAAATGCAAATTATTCGCCTATAAAAATCTCTCATTAAAACTATTCATACCGTCAACGATGTTCATTTTTCGACAGTTGCAATACTTTTTCAATTAAAGGTTAATTCTTTCTAAAGTCCACCAGGGGGCGACTCCTCTGGTTGTATAGAAGTCTATGCTTCATGTTAAAGCTGCATTCTCTCTCCTGACCACCAGGGGACGACTCCTCTGGTTGTATAGAAGTCTATGCTTCATGTTAAAGCTGCATTCTCTCTCCTGACCACCAGGGGGCGACTCCTCTGGTTGTATAGAAGTATATGCTTCATGTTAAAGCTGCATTATCTCTCCTGACCACCAGGGGGCGACTCCTCTGGTTGTATAGAAGTCTATGCTTCATGTGTTAAAGCTGCATTCTCTCTCCTGACCACCAGGGGGTGACTCCTCTGGTTGTATAGAAGTCTACGCTTCATGTGTTAAAGCTGCATTCTCTCTTCTGACCACCAGGGGACGACTCCTCTGGTTGTATAGAAGTCTATGCTTCATGTGTTAAAGCTGCATTCTCTCTCCTGACCACCAGGGGGCGAATAAGTGAGAATACTACATTACTAGACTACATTTGACTAACTTGGGCTACTAGTAGCTACAGCTAAAGCGGATTAGCTCTTAGCTGTCACAGCAAGCTAGGAGCTCAGTTAGCTTTCTGCCCAACCAGCGACTTATACAACCCTGAGGAATTCATCAGTTGTGAATATAAATTATAGTGCGTTACTCTTTATATACCTGTATTCTTCGTACAGTTATACGATAGACACCGACAGTCTGCCGTCATACATGCGTGAAGAGAAAAGGGATAGCTCTCAAAATGGTTGTCAAATGTCCATCATCTCGTGTTGGCCAGACTGATTGTTTGTTATTCATATTTATTTTTAAATTCTAATCGATGTGCCTTCTTTCCATCAGTGGACGATTTAGCTTTCTTGGGCTCAGAACACAAAACGCGGTTTGTTGACTCTGCCTGTTGAGGTTTAACCAACCAATATGATTATTTCTGCTCCCCAAATGCAGCTGTGTTTGTACAACCAAAAACTGCAATCTGTGTCTGAGATATTGTGCGTGACGAGGGAATGAAAAACAAATGAAACGAAAAGAAAGACGCCCAGGGAAGTTCGGTCACATCGCGGCGCAGAGCGTGGGCTTGACTGCAGAGCGAGGTGGGAGACGTGCAAAAAAATCGGCATGGTTTTCAACCCCCCCTTTGGCGCGATATTAATTAAACTCGAACGTGAATAAATAAATGCTTTTTTTCTCCTTCGTCTGTGGTTCCCGGAGGGCAGCAGAGTCGCTCAGCTGTCACTCAATGTCACGCGTTGATCCCGCCCCCCCCCCCACACACACACACATGTACAGGCTTTGATCCTCCCCAGAGTGCATTGCTCTGGGTGACCTTGACTGCTGGTGGACGGTGGGGGTTCAGGTAGTTCAGGTGGAGGAGGTTTTACATTCGTCTTGTGGTGCCGTGGCAGCGCCGGGATTTATTGGGCTTTGGGTGTCATCCTGTGACAAGGTGCACATTCTTTCCATGCATTATGGGCCCAGATGATAGCCGTTTGAAGCTCCCTGTAAATAACCTCGAGGTTATGTCTTTTATTGAGTTACACATTGTGTTAAATTTATGATTGAAGCCCTATGGAAGAGAATATGAAAGAATATATGAGCAGAATTCCCAGCGGAGAGTGAACAGAGGTGGAGGAAATGCATTCGGTCTGCTTAACATGTGAAAACAATGATGTCGCAGCAAATGTTCGCCACCGACATCGGCAAAATAAATAAAAGTACAGAGACGGGTACGAAAGAAACAAAAGAAAACTCAAAGGAGACATATTGTGCCTATTTTCAGGTTCACGCGTATTCTGGGTCGCTATTAGAACATGTTTACATGCTTTAATGTTAAAGAAAGTCACATTATTATCTATTATCTCACCTGTATTATCCTCGGTTTGTCTCTCCAGTCGGCTCTGATTTGTTGAGGTTTTCGGGGTTTCGTTCTGCCGGTGAATATAAAGTTGCGACATCACCGCGTTACAAAGTCGCCGACAGCTCGTTTTACGGGCTCAGCTTCTGGACGCGGGTTGGGTGCATTTTTTTCTACACAGTATTTATATAGCAACTAGACGTGCTTTATTATTGAAATGTTTTAGGAATATATGTCCTAAAAAATAAGCAAGAGGTAAATGCAGTAAATGCAAATGAACTCACTGAACAATGAGATCTGGGTCCAATGCACTGGACCTGCTGCACGGGTCCTTTGGTTGTGAAGGACTCGTTAAGCTCGTTGATGCGTCGGCTGCATTCATTTCCTGCAGCTCCTCTTCTCTCCTCTCAGCTCGCTGATCCTGGCGATGCTGGAAAATACAGCAAACATTTTCTCTAGATGGTCCACAAAGGCAGCCCTTGTTGACCAGCCAAGAAAACTTTGGATGGGATCACAAATGCATTTTAAGCACCGCGAGTGGATGTATGACAAGCTTGTATAGGCGCTGAAACTCAGGGCATTCCTGATGTTGGGGAAACTTTTATGTTCCGAAAAAGAAGAAAAAAAACCACAGAAAGAAGACGGATTTGATCTTTTAACGCCCGGGATCTGCACCGGGTTTTGTTCTGCAACGTATAGTTTGAGAAATGGGACCCTTAAAAATGTGTGGGTATTAAACTTGCATTCTTTCTCACGGCCAGCAGGGGGGCGACTCGTTATGATGTTAATACAAGGTAATAATTTGTAGTGTACATGGATTTG
This sequence comes from Cyclopterus lumpus, assembly GCF_009769545.1. NCBI lineage: Eukaryota > Metazoa > Chordata > Actinopteri > Perciformes > Cyclopteridae > Cyclopterus > Cyclopterus lumpus. Next base: position 10,867,600 of record NC_046990.1, on the reverse strand, counting down.
GGCTATTTTGCTGCTCGTAACATTGAAAAGAAGAATCAGTGCTGCCATGAAACGAGTTAAAAAGACTTCCATAAATTGCTGTGCATCGCTTTCCGTTTGATCCTGAAACTGGACTGCCAGGTATGCTTTTCATCTTCTCCCCTTTTAGCCTGTAGCTCTGCAACCACACGGATGCAAGCTGCTCGTGTTTTGCGGCTTTCAAAACATGTTTATGTATTTGTTGCCGCGTGTTCGTGAGGCCGGCTGCCTCGCACGTGGCGGAGAGTGTGTTTCCAGCTATTCTATTTCAAGAGTTTTAATTGAAAACATTAAAGCAAAGTTAGTGAGGACGCGAGGTCGCCGCGACGATGTCATCCATGCGTTTGATGTCTCATGTCGGGCTGAACATTAGAGCAAAAAGAGAAGCTTAAGTGAGATATTAGGGAGAAATTGGTGCCATATGGATGTTGTTAAGCGAACAGAATCGACCTTGTGTGTCCAGCAGAGATTTTAAGCTGTCAATGATGAGTCTGATGGGAGGCTAAAGAGAGATTAGAATAATAACGTAATGACGATGATTACATATTTCATTATCGGTAACGAGAGAGGAACATTGCAACGCTCTGACCACAGACGCTGGCTCCGTGGTCGCCGCGGCGTGCCAATGCCGACTCGGCGCGACGCAGAAAACCACACCGGCCTCCGCGTGCATGAAAACAACGACCTAATGAAGGCGAGGAACCAATTAGCGGCGAGTTCATTCAAATGTTCAATAAAACCAAGGCCCACGAAACAGCCAGTGTACTAAAGAACAGAACAGATGTGAAGTGTTTCACCTCCAAACTCGGCTGAAGTACTTCTGTATGTTTATTTACGTGTTGTGTCCTTCGACCGTTGCAGTTTCATTTCAACCAATTTTTTTTTAGGACATAGCTAATGGAAAGTATAATACGCGTTTGTTATTTGTGTAATTTGTCCACTGAGTGACAGTTTGCAGCTGGAGGGGAAATACAGTCTTTGTGCAAATGAATCCACAGAAGAAAACAATTAAAATAAACTCAGATAACTGATTAGACCCAGAAATACACGGCGCCTCTCGACCAGCAGCTGTTAAAAGAAGCTCCTTCCATGAATCTCTCCAAAGAGCGCTTACGCAGTTCAACCAAAGATATTTCAACAAGATGGAGAACGCCATCAAATGACTCAGGAAACAATACGATGCGCCCAGTGGCGGCTGGTGGAATTTCTCTTTTGGGACATCCAATCAATTTCAGCAAACATCCCAGAATGATTCAATGCAAGAAAAAAGTATCAAACACGCATTTCTAATTTGTAGGTAAATATTTAACATTTATTCCAACACTGAACTTGATAAGGACATCTTATTCATACAATTCAGTATATTATATATATATCATATAATAATATTCAGTATAATATGATATATAAATACCATCTAATGTAAATATACAATATTGTATAATATAAATCACATTTATATATAAAATCTAATAGAAGATGTTTATATATTAAGATGCCCTATGAACCTTATTAGGGTTTTAAAGTGTGTTTCTTCACCTTAATCCTGTGTCCGTCGTCCAGCTGGTCCGCTTTGCCATTTATAAATATAATTAATATTATTATTTTTTTTTTTTTTTGTGGCTCAAGGTGGGCCCTCTATTGGCCAGCCGTCACCGTGGTGGAGACGAAGGCTTTAAGGAAGCTGCAGCCGTGTCCGACTGAAAGTCTGTGGAGCTTCATTAGTGCAGAACACCCGAATGAAGAGGAGCTCATCACAGTGGGGGGGGGGGGGGGGGGATCCTCTTTCCAGAAGGCCCCTGAGGCCTGCACATCGCCGTGGTGAACGCAGCATTTCCCTGAAGCCTAATCTGCAGCAACACTTCCACATCTGCCGACGTGTAAGCAGGGAGACGTGAAGGCGGCGCTCGTCTCGATGTGTTCAAACTTTCTTCTTCCTGTTGAATCTCCTCCTGCTCCATCAGAACGCCAACAGATGAGTTAAAGTCTCGTATGAATCACGCAACGGCACAAATGTGCTCCCCTTTTTTTTTTTCTTTTTTTTTCCAGTAGGCCTGGTAACCCCTCACCTGACAAATAGGAGCTGACAACACGGAGGCTTGTTCATTTATCAACCGAGGGGGGAACGAAGGGGGGAGAAGAAGGAGAAGAAAAAAAAATCCGTTTGCATACAGATTGCAAAGCCTTCTGGGAAAGTCACTCACCAAAGAGGCACATCTGCGATAATCTAAATCAAAACGTAGTGGTGCTGTCAACAAGTTTGATTTTATTTTTTTATTTTTTACATCACAGCAAGCAGATGTAGAACTTTCCAGCTCTGAGCAGATTTTAAATTATTTATATCTTTAAAAGACAATCTGACAAACCGAGAGGAGAGCGGATCTCGGTCCGTTTCACATCAGCACGATAGATATGTATTTCGGGGAAACCGTGTTATATCTTTCCCCCGATAGGTGCAACGTAATCTGAGAGAGCGTCTCTCCGAGTCGGTTTTTATCCCAGCGTTCATTTATCCGGGGGGACGTCGCCCCTCTTTCCTCATTCAAACCCACTTCCACTGTTTCCCAGCACAGCTGCAATCTGATGGAGCTCCTTATGAGCACGCTGCTCATTGAGGGAGCAGGAAGCATTATTAATGTATCCCCCCCCCTTTAAACAAATCCCCCAGTCAGTCCGGGAACTGGTGACCCTTCAATCACCAGCCGGATCTCCAACCTCTGCAGACGCTCTCATGAGTGCACTGAACGGCAAAGCTCCCTCTACGAATTCACTATTCCTTATGCGGGTTATATAACTGTCATAAAATGTTCTCGTTAATAAATTAAACGTTGAATTAATTAATTTGTGATTATTACTATGTGATGACGACGCCTCCGTTATAAAGGACGTGGTTCGTCATCGTCGGCCGTGCGGAGATAATGTGTTGAGAGCTGCTTCGGAGGCCGGCTTCGGAGTCCGGCTTCGGAGATCGGCTTCGGAGGCCGGCTTCGGAGGCCGGCTTCGGAGTCCGGCTTCGGAGATCGGCTTCGGAGGCCGGCTTCGGAGTCCGGCTTCGGAGATCGGCTTCGGAGGCCGGCTTCTGAGGCCAGCTTCGGAGGCCGGCTTCGGAGGCCGGCTTCGGAGGCCGGCTTCGGAGTCTGGCTTCGGAGGCCGGCTTCGGATTCCGGCTTCGGAGTCCGGCTTCTGAGGCCAGCTTCGGAGGCCGGCATCGGAGATCGGCTTCGGAGATCGGCTTCGGAGGCCGGCTTCGGAGATCGGCTTCGGAGATCGGCTTCGGAGGCCGGCTTCGGAGATCGCCTTCGGAGATCGCCTTCGGAGGCCGGCTTCGGAGGACGGCTTCGGAGATCGGCTTCGGAGATCGGCTTCGGAGATCGGCTTCGGAGATCGCCTTCGGAGGCCGGCTTCGGAGGACGGCTTCGGAGATCGGCTTCGGAGTCCGGCTTCGGAGTCCGGCTTCGGGAGCCGTGTGCCCCCCAACACACCTGAGACACCTGGATGGATGGTGAGTGAGCTTTAACCTCAGGCTTTCTTCACAAGCTGACCGTGCTGCCATTTGTATGTCCGCAGCAACGAGAGCAACCAAAGCAACGAGAGCAACTAGAGCACGAGAGCAACTAGAGCAACTAAAGCAGAGAGCAATTAGAGAAACTAAAGCAGAGAGCAACTAGAGTGACGAGAGCACCTAGAGCAACTAGAGCAACTAAAGCGACGAGAGCAACTAGAGCAACTAGAGCAACTAAAGCGACGAGAGCAACTAGAGCAACTAAAGCAGAGAGCAACTAGAGTGACGAGAGCACCTAGAGCAACTAAAGCAACTAAAGTGACGAGAGCAACTAGAGCACCTAGAGCAACGAGAGCAACTAGAGCAACTAAAGCAACGAGAGCAACTAGACCACCTAGAGCAACTAAAGCGACGAGAGCAACTAGAGCAACTATAAAGCAACTATAGAGCAACCAGAGCTGCACGGCTTTTGTTCACAGAGAAACCCGAGGAGGGAGAGAAAATAAATTAATTTGCAAACAGACGGCTCCCCTTGAGAATGGCCGGAGGGTGGGATTCAAATTAAAAGAAAATTAATTATGTGAGGGTTTTTTTTTGTTTTATTTATTTTTTATCGAACTGTGCCCTTGCGACTTATCACCAAGAGACAGAAGTGAAAGGAAAATATATTTGGGTAAATGAAAAGCTGTGTCTTCCACACACGCCGTGGGATTCGGGGTCTCGTCCTCGGTGAGAGGGGAAGGGAAGCATATTGGGGTCGTCGAAGCAGCCGTCTGGGTTTGATGAATTGGACATGAAGAAGTCTCGAGGTCCCGAGCACGAAATGGCAACGCGCTCAGCTTCGCCTCTGATCTGATGTTTCTTACCCGAACCAATCTCCATCCTCACGCCTGCTTGGCGAGCGGCGAGCGGCCCGGAAGGCTTTACGGTCGACGTGCCGTCAATGCACAAACAAAATGAGCTGCGAAGAATCAAAAAGACGAGTGTAACCCGGAGATTATTCCCATAGACTGAAGGTGTGACCAACCTCCAACAGAGCAGAGGAGGAATTGTAATTACCTGTGAACTCATATCTCATATTCACTGTATTGCCTTTGTACAAACCATGTTAAGAAATAAGTCAAATATTGAATTCACTGTAAAGAAACTAAGGTTAAATGTCCTGTAAAGACCTCCTCTAAAGCATCTAAAACGAGGTGAACTATCTGAACTCACTTCGGCAGGTTGATGCAGGCGTTGAGTTGAACCATCTTCGTGTTAGCACGTTAGCATATTTTCAACAATAAGGTAGCGTTGAGGCAGCTGCCCAGTCCGGGGATCTAACCTGCGAGGCACTGGTGTTAACCGCTGCACCACCGTGCCGCGCTTCATAAGCGTTGGATAGCATGAAACTTTGACCTGCCGCTTGACAAAAGGTGGGGTTACAGTTCCTCCTCTGGGGACAAATACATCGAATGTCATCCCATCGTTGTTGAGGTATTTAATTAAAAAAATCTATTAACTTCACGTAGAGGAAAAGGTCATCAAATTATTAGAAAGCGTTGCTGGGAACCATGAATGTCTGTGCAATCCAACGCAGATGATGGAGCTTCATAACTAAATGTTTGTTGTTACATTTGACAAAAAAAAAGAAGATCCGTCATCTGGGAACCATGAACGTCAGCATCTAAGACGTGTTGTTGGTGCGAGATGACCAACAAACTCAGCAGGGTTCATCCTCTGGAGAACATGAATGCTTGTTGACATATTACAGTCTGGACCTTCTGGCAAACTAACGTTCTTTTATGAAGACGATCGCCATTTCTTTTCCTTTTTTACATTGTTTTTTATTTACAAACTAAAATCTCACTTTCAGTCCAAAATTAAATACATTTAAAGGGCTCACTGAGCTTTTTACGGGACTTTTAAGACCAAACACGCACCGTCCCATTAATTCACTCAGAAACCCTCAGTTTGTTGGTGTTTTTTTTTGTTTTAATTGGTCACTGCTGTGTCTGGTTTCCTAAATGTTTTTTGGGGGGTAATAGAACCGCAGGTGCCTCCCAATTGTCATGGAATGTTTAACGGTCAAACCACAAGACGCAGCGGCAGGTATTTACAGATTCGGAGCATAACAAATGAACACAACGCCTAATAATATACACACAACACAGCGGAGGAGGAGTGTGTGGGAGGATTTCCCATTCCTATAAAAATGCTGGCAGCCTTCAGTGTTTCTCTGGTTCCATATTTGGTTCCGTATTGATTTTTTTTGTCCCCGAGAGGAACAGAAAGTCACTTTGAAAAACAAATGCATTGAGTTTTTGTGACCATATAATTTCACACTTTGACAACGAGCACACAGAACTATGGAATTGCGAAGACGCTCACTCGTTTGCTGGCTTCGAGGCTCTCCGTTGAGAACTGGTTCTTTCCACAATGTTCACTGGTGTCCGTGGTTTGGTTTCCAGCGCTCATCATATCACACTGGAAACACTTTAACACCAAATCAGTGAGCTGGAAGTTGTACTAAGCTGTAGACTGTTGATTTTTATTATTAATTCATTATTATCATCAAGAGTTGCTCCCGTTTCTTTTCTTTTTCAGTAGCTTCAGTCGACTAAAATAAACTCGAGGACACCGCAGGTCCATTTCATATAATTATCATATCCCGTTACGTTCACGGAAGGAATGCAATATTTGTATTATCCCATCTGTGTTGAGATTTTCTATTAATTCCCCATTAATTTGATCAGAATGTTTTCCAGATATGTAAACAACAGAGCCTGCACACGCTAATTCTTTTCATACTAATAATAGAGCGTCTTCAATCACTTCTGTGATATCTTAGGGAGAAAAACACAAAGTGACAGACAAATGCAATTTCCTGTCAGCCTCGTGAAAAGCAGCGTGACTCCAGTTCCTCCTTAAAAATTGGAGATTCCCACCACTTAACCCCCGGTGAGACGAACAAACACGCCGCTTGAGCCCAACAATTTGAGAATCTCGTGCTCTCATTGCAGAGAACGTGGAAATGGAGCTGGAATTAAACTTTTTAGCGGGATGAAAAGATTTCCATCGCTTACAGTTTGCTTTGATTTGGCTCGGATGTGGAAGGGGGGGGGGGCGGTGGTGGTGTGGGGGGGTCTGAACAGTCTGCACATCAAGAGCTTTATTCCACATTTTTAGATATCTGAGATATCAGTGTCACAAAGGCTAACATAACCCATTACAGCCCTCGTCAACGGATATTCGCTTACTATTTATTTCCAAAAAAACGATTTTTAAATAAAACTCTGAAAAGACAAGTAATAATGGCCCCACTGTGCTTGTGGTTAAAAGTGTGTAAATGGTGGTCTGGACATCATGCTGTGTTTGGAGCTGGGAAGCTTCTCAAAGCCAGCAGAGATAGATCACATGTGAAATGAAGGGTGGGACACACACACACACACACACACACACACACACACACACACACACACACACACCATTTCCTGTGTTTCTAAGCAGCGCTGTGCTCCCCCGAGCCCGTCAAAGTGAAAGCTCCATTGACGGCACACATGCTGACACATTGAACCGGGCCGAATATTAACAGAGACTCAAAACTGAAGAATAGGCCGCCCCCGTCGTCCGTTGTCGGCGATGCCGTTTTTTTTATTTTTTTTAATCTGTCTGAGAGACTCGTGAGCGATCACTTCTGCGGCTGCTGCAACACGAATGTTAACGCGGTCTAAATCGACGCAGTTCAACATTTCCATTCATTTATTGTCATATTTTAAATGGAAAGTTGATGCGTCTTTAATGTCGGGGGGCGCAAGATGATGAATACAACCAATATGAATGTGGCTCAGATCTCCTCCCCATAAATCTCTCCCTACATTTGTCTCTCCGGTGGACATTTGTCTTCTCCCCTCTCGGCCGTCGGATCATCTCACCACCACGACTCGGGCCGCGGGTCATTTGTCATCCCTCATTTCTTCTTTGATCCTGCATGCTTTTACCGAGGCTCAGGCGTCGCCCCATAATTAATAACAGGCTTCTTTTCAGGGGGGGATTCTTCTCGTTGTTTTCCCCCAAGAGCCTTCCAGCTGCGTGGGTTCGAGTCCCACAGCGACGGCTTCTCTGGCCGTCGTTGGTGCAGATTATAAGGAAACCCTTCATTTCTGTTTGAGTGGCTGCTGCGTGTGCGTGCCAGTGGGCCGGCGTGGGTTTTTATGTTTTACTGGCCCACCTTGGACCTCGGGTGATGTCATTTCCTATTAAAATAATTGTTCTTGATAGGAAACAGGAGGGCTTTGATACCCGCTTCATCCAAAAATATGAAACTAATTACCATTTGGGATCAAGTGGTTGCTTATTGGAAAAGGCAAGAGAGTATATTTCTCTCTGTTGTTCACTCACCTCCTCTGCGTATTAATCATAAACAAGGTTTTTAATAAGGAAATAAATAGAGCTCAAAGACCGCAGGGAGCAAGAAAACATTAAAAAAGAAATGTCTGTGTTTTTGCCTGGGAAGCGTGCCAGAGTGTGTAAATCAGGACTTACATTCTCATGTTGAGATAAACTTTAGTACTTGAGTTAACGACTGATCAGCTGATGAAGATCACAGGTGATGATTGATGAGGTGAATGAGGTAATGCCACGTCGAGGTGATCACGACGGGGTTCAAATGAAAATGCCACGCTCATATTTTGGATTTTTAATCCGGAGCCTACTGCTTGTCCCGGTACTCCAAACTAGTGTTTGAGCTCACACGTTTTAATGCATGATTCATAATTGATATTCTTAATGAGGTTTTAATTACTACCCATCTTTAAAGCCGGTAACGATGCAAATGTGCGACCGCCGCAACACTTTTTCAATAAAAGGTTAAAGTATATTCACACGGGCTTAACGGGATCCTGTTGACCCAGAGCAGCGTCTGGCAGTCGTTCTGAGGTCAAAAAAATGAGTAACTGGCAGATATTTTATTGACTTTTCTTTTAGCAAATTGCTCTGGGTGAATCTGAGGGCCCTCTGGTAAGTCGTTATGCAGTTAGGGCTTTTATTGTGAAAGGTAAGAACAGAAGCCCCGCCCTAAAGCATACCCTGGTAATAATATATTAAATGAACATCACGCTGTATTTAAGAAGGCTTGAAACTAAAGATTGAGACCATAAACTCATGTTTACAATGTTTACAGAGGGAATACATCAAGAGAAGTAGAGTAATTTATATAGACTTCTATACAACCAGAGGAGTCGCCCCCTGGTGGTCAGGAGAGAGAATGCAGCTTTAACACATGAAGCATAGACTTCTATACAACCAGAGGAGTCGCCCCCTGGTGGTCAGGAGAGAGAATGCAGCTTTAACACATGAAGCATAGACTTCTATACAACCAGAGGAGTCGCCCCCTGGTGGTAAGGAGAGAGAATGCAGCTTTAACACATGAAGCATAGACTTCTATACAACCAGAGGAGTCGCCCCCTGGTGGTCAGTAGAGAGAATGTAGCTTTAACACATGAAGCATATACTTCTATACAACCAGAGGAGTCGCCCCCTGGTGGTCAGGAGAGAGAATGCAGCTTTAACACATGAAGCATAGACTTCTATACAACCAGAGGAGTCGCCCCCTGGTGGTCAGGAGAGAGAATGCAGCTTTAACACATGAAGCATAGACTTCTATACAACCGGAGGAGTCGCCCCCTGGTGGTCAGGAGAGAGAATGCAGCTTTAACACATGAAGCATAGACTTCTATACAACCAGAGGAGTCGCCCCCTGGTGGTAAGGAGAGAGAATGCAGCTTTAACACATGAAGCGTAGACTTCTATACAACCAGAGGAGTCGCCCCCTGGTGGTCAGGAGAGAGAATGCAGCTTTAACACATGAAGCGTAGACTTCTATACAACCAGAGGAGTCGCCCCCTGGTGGTCAGGAGAGAGAATGCAGCTTTAACACATGAAGCATAGACTTCTATACAACCAGAGGAGTCGCCCCCTGGTGGTCAGGAGAGAGAATGCAGCTTTAACACATGAAGCATAGACTTCTATACAACCAGAGGAGTCGCCCCCTGGTGGTAAGGAGAGAGAATGCAGCTTTAACACATGAAGCATAGACTTCTATACAACCAGAGGAGTCGCCCCCTGGTGGTCAGTAGAGAGAATGTAGCTTTAACACATGAAGCATATACTTCTATACAACCAGAGGAGTCGCCCCCTGGTGGTCAGGAGAGAGAATGCAGCTTTAACACATGAAGCATAGACTTCTATACAACCAGAGGAGTCGCCCCCTGGTGGTCAGGAGAGAGAATGCAGCTTTAACACATGAAGCATAGACTTCTATACAACCGGAGGAGTCGCCCCCTGGTGGTCAGGAGAGAGAATGCAGCTTTAACACATGAAGCATAGACTTCTATACAACCAGAGGAGTCGCCCCCTGGTGGTAAGGAGAGAGAATGCAGCTTTAACACATGAAGCATAGACTTCTATACAACCAGAGGAGTAGGCCCCTGGTGGTCAGGAGAGAGAATGCAGCTTTAACACATGAAGCATAGACTTCTATACAACCAGAGGAGTCGCCCCCTGGTGGTAAGGAGAGAGAATGCAGCTTTAACACATGAAGCATAGACTTCTATACAACCAGAGCAGTCGGCCCCTGGTGGCCATTAGAAGAATGAAAGTTTAAGGCACTTCTGCATTGGCTTCACTTCTCAGAACCAGAGGTTGCCTCCTGGTTGGACAACTCTGTGTAGTTGTCCAATATAATGAGAAAAACAGGTCAAAACAATTTACTGACATGGAAATTAAATGTTTTTAGTGTGGTGTTCAAGGGACTCGTCGGGAGTTGTACGTCAGGAAACCCATTCAGGCGGCGTGGTATGATGCTGTGTCTTCTCAGTCAAGGAGAAAGGCAAACCTATATATTTAATATAAGAATGAAAAGTTTATGTCAGGAAACCTCAAAATAAATGATCAAAGAAATCACAACTGGGAACTTTGCTGAAGAAAACAAAATATTTCAAAGGCAAAAAAAAAAAAAGAGGGATCGTGACTCACCGATCTACTTTTCCATGGATATTTGTTGCTCCTCTTTACTGATTCCAGCAGTGCTTTGGCAGAACCAGAGAGAAGTCCTCACATGATCTTCAAGTGACTCAATATCCACCGACAGCTGGTCGCAGGTGTGCCGACCCACCTGAGGAGAGCGACTATTGACTATTTCTATTGCTATTATTACTATAAGCTATATAACTCCTCAAAAGTCCAAACTTATTCACATATTTGCTTTGTCCAAACATGATATTTCCCTGGAAATGTTTAAGAACAGTTTTATATAATGTTTCATTCAGTTCACTATTTATTCTACGTGAACATTATATCAAGACATTACAGCACCCTCGTTCTTTTGTTTGTTTTTTTAATCCAACATCAAACCTGAGACCACAACAAATACAACTGTTTTCTTCCCCTCAAGCCTGCAGGGAATTCATGTTTAATATTCAAAAGATGGGTTTGGGTCGAGTGTCAGTTTACAAGCTTTGATATCCAATCAAGCCCAAAAGCCAAACAATAACCAAACAACAAGAAAAGACGTGCTTCAATTCAGTTCCAATAAAAAAAGGCTGCTGATCGTCAGTGTCACGAGGTCGGAGGTTCCCACAGCTCTGAACGCACCACAGCACAAAAACAAATGTCAGCCTCGATATGCACTCACAGAGCCGCCTGCAGCAGACTTTTCAAATCAAATAACGAGTGAAAGCATGGGGAAAAGCCCTCTGAGGGTTCTTGAACATCATTATAAAAGATGCATAAATGAAGGAGGGGGGAAACAGTGAGTTCTTCAGTAGAACAATAAGACAAATGTGATGTGGCAAACACTCACTCCGGCTTATCCAAGTGGTTCTCCAACTGCAGTAATGGCTTGTAATATTTAGACTGCGGTAATTTTATCTGCACATATCGAAGTGGCTCAGCACTGAGCACATGAGGAGGACCGATTCACACCTCTTCATGGCTATTAGTGGATATTTAGCAGACGGCAACCTCTGGTTGTATAAAAGTCCATGCTTCATGTGTTAAAGCTGCATTCTCTCTCCTGACCACCAGGGGGCGACTCCTCTGGTTGTATAGAAGTCCATGCTTCATGTGTTAAAGCTGCATTCTCTCTCCTGACCACCAGGGGGCGACTCCTCTGGTTGTATAGAAGTCCATGCTTCATGTGTTAAAGCTGCATTCTCTCTCCTGACCACCAGGGGGTGACTCCTCTGGTTGTATAGAAGTCCATGCTTCATGTGTTAAAGCTGCATTCTCTCTCCTGACCACCAGGGGGCGACTCCTCTGGTTGTATAGAAGTCTACGCTTCATGTGTTAAAGCTGCATTCTCTCTCCTGACCACCAGGGGGCGACTCCTCTGGTTGTATAGAAGTCTACGCTTCATGTGTTAAAGCTGCATTCTCTCTTCTGACCACCAGGGGGCGACTCCTCTGGTTGTATAGAAGTCTACGCTTCATGTGTTAAAGCTGCATTCTCTCTTCTGACCACCAGGGGGCGACTCCTCTGGTTGTATAGAAGTCTACGCTTCATGTGTTAAAGCTGCATTCTCTCTCCTGACGACCAGGGGGCGACTCCTCTGGTTGTATAGAAGTCTACGCTTCATGTGTTAAAGCTGCATTCTCTCTCCTGACGACCAGGGGGCGACTCCTCTGGTTGTATAGAAGTCTACGCTTCATGTGTTAAAGCTGCATTCTCTCTTCTGACCACCAGGGGGCGACTCCTCTGGTTGTATAGAAGTCTACGCTTCATGTGTTAAAGCTGCATTCTCTCTCCTGACCACCAGGGGGTGACCAGGGGCGGACCCAGATGTTGACAACATTCAGGGCTCAGGCCAGACCTAGGGAGGCGTCAGAGCATTCATATGATAATAAAAAAAAAAAATATATATATATATATATATATATATATATATATATATATGTCAACCTTCCTCCTCCTGTTTCCTCCCAAACTGTCTTTCTTAAGACTCCATTATTTTCCTTATTTTAATGTTTTTAACAACCCTCATCACACAGGGCTTTATGAGGATATTATTATGAGGAGCATTTTCCCTATTTTCTTACATTTTATAAACAGTCAATTAAAAAAAAAATAACGGTGAGATTAATCTACGATGAAAATGATCTTTAGTTGCAGTCCACGGTGAAGATGGTTTTTAAATGGCACCGCGGTCGGAACACGCCACAAGCATGCGTTCAAATGTAGCGAAATTACCCATAAATGTGTTTTTTTTCCCCTCTTCCGCCCCTCAAGCGTCGCCTTTTAACACCGCGGTTGTGGCATGTTGTGGTTGGACAACCCAGAATGACGATGCACCTATCTGGTGCACAGAGGAACCAACAGGAAAATATTGTGAAGCGGTGTAAACTCGACTGGAAACACGACCGGTTTGACGTAGAAGCAGCGCGGTGGAAACTAAATCAGCGTGTGGAGGATTTCTTTTGGGGGGGGGGGGGGGGGGCGGTTCACATCAACTCTGACGTCTCCCCGTACGACTCACGCTTCTGAGTTCCCGTTCAACCGCCACGACCATTTTTTTAGGTTGGTTTCCGATGCCAGATGTGAACAGTGTGACCTTGTCTTGAGCAGAAGTGGAGGATGAAGGGAATCAGAACCTCTCCTGGTGTCACGCCCAATTCATTCCCACCTTACCACTGACCTTCACTGGACAAAGGATCCTGCTGACTTGAAGGTTCCCGTGTCCTTTGTGCATGGATGATGGACGCAGGATGACTGAAGCGAGGCAGATGGCGTAGAGTCGTCTTCTTCATGCCGGTTCTTAAATTATTCACACTGTTGAATAATGTCGTTTTCCTCCTTTTTATCTGCGCTCGCCGTGACCGCTGATCCCCAACCGATGTTCGAGCGGAGTGACGGCGCAATTTAGGGCGAGAGCGACGACGAGAAGTTCATATTTCGTGTAATGAGCTGCTCTTTGACATCGAACGGCAGCATACGGTGATGGAAGTGGTCGATGTTAACAATGTTGACTTGTTCTTAGTGCATGTGTAACCTAAGAATTAGGAATAGTAAATCGACTTCTATTCAAACTCAATTACAGATATCTTTAACTACTTTTGATGTTGTGATTCAAAGTCAACATATCCATTATAGTAAATACAAATTACCAATATTTGTAGTTTGTTTATTGTTGTTATCTCATACTTTGTTGTCATGTAGTTTACAGACAAAGTTATCACCGTTAATTGTCTTCTTGTGAACGGCATGAATCAAAGAGTTGTGACTGTTTTAGTCGTTAAAACCTCGTATTTCTTCTCCTTGAAAGACTACCGAGGGCATTAGATGAGTTTCGGCTGCACCATTCAGCAAAACGGAGACTGCTTCAAAAACAAAACCGGCTGCGGGAGAATCAAAGGCCTCGTCTAGAGATACGGAGAATGGTCCACCAGCGTCGTGTCCATCACGCCGACTTCACGGACGTCGACAGATTCGGTGTCACGGGTGAGAGCGGGTCCCCCCGGTAGGTTGGCGGTTGCTCCACGGGCGCTTTACAGCTCATGTAGGATGGGTTGGATGCAGAGGTGACATGCATTGCGTGTACCTGTCTGCATAACACCATTGTGATGAAGGTTCGAGAGCAGACGGCAACAGCTGGTGTTAATTAATCCTCATTGACGGCTGTTTGTGTGCTGGATCAAAACCCTGGATGAGTCTCTATCGGATAAAAGAAACTACTTTCCACTTCACCCTGATTGTTGCCCTTGTTGTCAATTAGCTCAATACATGGTCACGGAACATGACTAATGAAGGCACGTTATGTAATCCTCATAGAGAACAGATCATTTTCGGGGATTAGTCACGAGGATTGTGATGGAATCGCCTCCGTCTCTCTCTCTCTCTCTCTCTCTCTCTCTCTCCATCTCGGGGCACTGCCAGTATCAAAGTGCACAATCCACTGAATATAATGGATACTTGCTTCAGCTTCTGGGAAGTCTCAAGAGTCTTTGCATTGTTTTTCGTCCTCGCGAAATGCCCGTTCAAAATCAAATTATTTAGCCATGAGTCATGTCACCCATTCGGGCGAGTTAGCGGCGCCTGATTGCTATCCTCCCTCTGCGTAACAGAGCTTATTCATCGTCGTTAAATTAAATGCCTTTTCATTTGATTTTTATCTGCGATTTTAATTCTCTCAGACTGAGAAATAAAAATGTTTCCCTGAAAAAATACCGATGTGTGCAGGGTTAATATATTCGATGTCGCACCCGTGCATCCGTCCCACGGGGCCCCGTAACATAATGATGTGTTAATGTGTCTGTCAGTGCTCAGCTCGGGAATGTTCTGGTACGAGACGCAGGCATTGCTCTCTCTTGTCAACATACTTTCATAAAAAAAAAAGAAAAGGAGAGCGTGCACTTTCTTGTCTTGTCACATTGAAGAATGGCTCTCATTTTAAGTTGTTAATGCACCTTCAGAATCTTTATAAATCACTGAGATTTCACCTTTTCGGCGGAGTCAAGTAGGTCTGCTTTATGTGAAACGGAGTTCCACGCTGTCGAGCCGAGACGCTCGTAAAAATGATTTCCAGCAGTTTCTTTTTTGTACGATAGAAATATTGCGAGCCCGATTTACATTTTCTAACCTCCAAGACAATCGCGGCCTTTCCCGATTAATTAAATGATAATTGAACTCACTCCAATGTTGTATTTAAAAAGCATCTTAAGGGGATCATAGAATTGGATCTGTAGAATAATAATGAAAGCAGATTGCATTCGACAATAAATAAAGTGAGTAAACATTCACACCTGCGTCTCTGAAATAGACATCAATGTCTTGTAATTTCATGCAATATTTTATTGAGGATAATATTTCAAAAGGATCATGAAGTGGAAACATTACACAACATCGTTGAAAGTGTAGAATCTGAAAGTG
The DNA here is from genome assembly GCF_009769545.1 of Cyclopterus lumpus. Classification (NCBI taxonomy): domain Eukaryota; kingdom Metazoa; phylum Chordata; class Actinopteri; order Perciformes; family Cyclopteridae; genus Cyclopterus; species Cyclopterus lumpus. The sequence continues at coordinate 10,852,179 of NC_046990.1, read as the reverse complement.
AATCGTTTTGAGCCGCGGCTCGTCAGTTTAATTAGAAAGGATGGAGAAAATTAAACTACAAGTTTTGATATTTCTTACTGGGAAAGTTTTTCCCGATCAGCATTAAAAGTCAAAACAAGAAGTGTTTTGTGCCCCCCCTCCCCCTCCCCCCCCCCTCCCCCTCCCCGCCATGCAGGAAAATACACATCAACATTGTTTGTGGAGCATATCTCCGATCTGAGCTCTGAACACGGAGCTTGAAAGCGAAGGAATTTGAATGATGGAGGTAAAAACTGATCGAGGCATATGTCCCTTCCCAGGATAAAAAAAATGCCTCCCCGTCAACAGACGGATGTTTCCAAGGCTGCTGCCGGGAAAGCATCTGTTTTGATCATCAGATTTCTGACAGCGGCGCTGATTGTTCATCACATGGCATGTTTTCAGCTCGAGTACCTCCCTCCTCCATCCTCCCCTCTTGATTCGCCTTGCTTGCAGATTTTTTTTTTTTCCTCCGCATGCAGCACTTTGTTGGATGGCATGCATCTCCTGATCCCCCCCCCCCCCCCCCCGTTACTCGGCTTGAAAACAAGTCGAGTTGAGCCCGCAGGCTGAAACGTGTGATAATTCACCGCTGACGTCTCATACGCTCCAGAAAGAAAGAGAAACAAAATCGCCTCCAGTAAAAAGTGATAAAAGTGATCATTATTAGCGTTTTTACAACATCGGCAAAAAAAAAGTCACAAACTCAAAATCAAAGATCTAAACATATAACAATTTAGGGCATTTTAGTTTTGCATTGGGAGGGGCTTAATGCTGCTGCGCACATTGACCGAGAACATGGAGAAAGGTACTTTTTAAATGGAGATTTTCATTTAAAATCTCTACCAGACGGCGTGGTTAATAAAAGCAAAGTTATTTGTAACCACTCAAACTGCATACATGCAGTCACTCAGGTTTTTGGCCTCGAGGCTAAACAAATCCATCTTGGGCCATTTTCTCTCTGTATCGTTCCAAGTTAGAAAACACATACGCCAGGTTTGCTCAACCTGAACAATTAGAGCCGACCCACAGCCGAAGCATTCCTGGAGGTTTGGCCTGGCTTTGTCACAGAGGGAGACACAATACAGGCCGGTGACTACGATCACTACGCCGAGAGAACGACCCGCCTGGACACCGCATGCAGGGCCAGTGGGACCCTGAACCGGTTAATGTTCAGGGGCCTTTGATTGACCGCCTCCTTGGTTTGACGCCGGTGAATCCGTCCGTCGAAAGCGTCGTGTTCTTAGCTTCAAGATCAAATCTCTACTTACACTAATTACCGAACTGAGGAGACGACAGCCAAAAGCGCTCTGAGGAAAAAAAACATCCAGATTCATGCTGACGTCACGCTCCTCCATGCGACCGCTGGCTTGGCTCGGAGATCACTGTTTGCTTTCCACCTCGCGCCCTCGCCGCGCTATAACTCTTCAAAAGAGCTCATGCGCAGCAGAATGGGCTAATTGGGTGGAAATGTTGCACCGAGGCATCTCCCTGGAAGTAGCATGAGATGTATCCAATCAAATATTCAGACGGACTAAGCATGAATAAGAGGAGCTGGACACACACACACACACACACTAATGGTGCATTTGGAGAACGTCTGTCTGGGAGAAAAGACCCTTACTGTCGGCCATTTAATCAAAAGTGTTTACTGTTTCATTCGTAAAGATCAACAAAAAGGTGACTCGACACGTTGCCGTGGAGCCCACGCTGTCACAAACTGCACCACCTGGAAAGATCTCACCTGTGGAAAAAGGAGGAAGTTAAAAGATGAAGACAGAAGCCAACGAGTTGTTCCTGTGAAGCCGGGAAGGTCTTAAATTCACAAGGAGCGTGTGTTTACATTCAGTATACTTCCACAAGCTAACGTAGCACAGAAGTGCTAACGCTAGTTAATGATGACGTACTCTACTAATGTTAGATCAGCGGGTTTTTAGGTAGAAAAATCACATTTTAGAAACGTACATCTCTTTCCAACCTTACAACGTTTAACGATGACCATAATCCACTAAACCCGATGAGGCCACTCATATTCACCAAATGATCAGTATAGTACGACATGAAAGCAGCAACAAAGAAAAGAACAACAAAGACATAAAACAATGTCATCCACTGATTTCACTGATGGGTGGTGGACTCCGGCTCCTCTCAAAGCGTCTCAGATTTCAAAGCCACACGTTGAGTCACACGTTTCTCTTTCAGCATCTGTTCCTGTCCTTCGCTCGTTTTACGGCACACCGTCCTGGAATATTCTGATAGGGCCTTAAAATCCAATTCATCATTATAATGTGTTTTTACACGAACAGCCTCCGGACATTATTCAAATGGGATTGGGTTAAAACCGGAGAAACTGGAACTGATCGTGATCAGGAGCAAATACTATATACAGCTGCTGTGTGTGTATGTGTGTAAGTGTGTGTGTGTGTGTCTTAGTGTGTGTGTGTGTGTGTGTGTGTGTGTGTGTGTGTGTGTTCGGGGGGGGGGGAGGGGAGTAGCGATGAGTCGAGCTGACGGTGGCGTTAATTACACGCACCGGCGCACACGCGTAACCCGGTCTCAGACACACGGCCATCACTCACACACACACACACACACACACACACACACACACACACACTTCTCCTACTGGCAGAGACAACCCGCCTGTGATTCACCTTTCTGACTGTCACACACCTTTTTATTTTTTTTAAATGTTGTGTCTGACCCTTCACATGTGAAGTATCTTTAAAATCACACGCTTAAAACATGCAAATGAGGCCGAGTACAAGCCTTTCATTGCAATAAAAAATACTAATTGTTGCAAAATGTTATGAATTATTTGTAACAAATGATTAATAAAGAACAGGGGTTATCAAAAATACTCACCATCGCTCCCATTATGATTCCAAATGTCTGGAGCTGATGGTGTTATGCATTTTAATTGGATGGGTAAATTCTCCAGCACATTAAGATATACAGATCTATAGATTTGTATAACACCGAAACAGTGAAAGCATGTCAGGATCTGGTGTTTGTGTCTTGTTTCCTGTTTTATTTTGAAATCTCCTCTGTTTCCCTGCACTTCCTGTCCCTGTGATTGTCTTCCTGTCCCTGATTGTTTCCTCCTGTGTCCAATCACCTTCCCTGTGTATTTAAACCGTGTGTGTCTCAGATCATTAGAGATCGTGTATGTTAGTCCCGTCGTATTTTTTGTGATTCCTCAATTAAAGTCCCGTTGCAGCAGGAAACCTAAAAAAAACAAAAAATGGACTCCAAAGATCATTAAGGAGAATCTATCCCGTAAAGGCCCCTAGAAACCAATCGCCGGGGGGGTTTTGTTTGTTTCCATCGCTGCTCGCCTCCATCCCATTACAGCGGATTCAGGTCAGACGACTTGACAAATGATTTGCTGCGTCTCGGCGACCCACCGCACTGGTTGAAATTGCGGGGCAGATAATGTTGCTGGCAGACTCGTCATTAATTACTGCCCTTCTATCAATATCTAATTATACCGGCTGTCTGACTGAGCGCGGAGGAAGATGGACCTCGCAGTGGAAGTCTTTATATCGGCGACGGGGCCACCGAGCTGCGACGCCGTCCCTCTTTGAGCGGACGTTTTCCTGCCCGGGTCGTCGCTGCTCGGAGCTCTGCCCAATTTAATTTTTTTAGCCGTTTAATCAGAAGCTATTTTACTCTCTGGATGCAAACTGAATGCAATTAATTTCCATTAACCACCTGGATGGAAAACAGTCTGAGAACCACGGCCTTTAAAATAAAGCCTCTTTATTTTACTTTTGATTTCTACAGATTTGAAACTGAAAACAAAAAGCAGATCTTTTTTGCTATAGCAGAATTTATACCGTATAAACTGTTCCAAACTGTTTTTTCTGTAAACATGATTTTCCTACGTTACAGTCTGGTGCTATGTATGAAATTATGGAGGAACATACTGATTTATTCATATTTGTTTAGGTTTCTGTTTCTTGAATCAAAATAGTTGACTAACTAAATATTGAGCTTTCAGAAGCCCGACATGCCGAATATGTGTGTACGCCTCATAAACCGTCCAAATTTAGGGAAATATGAAATGCTGCAATGTCTGTTCTACCTTTTTAACATCAAGCGACCTAATTTATCTCCTCCTAGGCTCCGCCTTCTTTTTCCCCCATTGAGGATTGTACACTTGGGGCTCGTAAACTTTAAAGCGAGTGTTTTCCTGTTTTCTAAATCGTCGTCACTTGGAAAACGAAAACCAAACCGGCGCCATGAAGTCTAAAAAAATGAAATAAATACAAGTTGTAGCAATGATGTGAACGTCAGGTACTTACAGAGTAGATAATGGTCAAGAAAAACCTCTTTACACACACGTCAATAAAACAGCTGAGAAGAAAAAGATAAAAAGTTTGGACCCGCAACAAAAACCCCATTACGGTTTTAATCAGCGTGCAGGAGGAAGAGACTCGCCGCATTAGCCGAGGTACGTAGCGGCGAGCAGGCTGGTTTATTTTGGCAGTCTCACTGTTGCATTAATGTGTTTCCCTCAAGAGGACGACGCAGCTGTCCTTGAGCGAAGCACTTTGAATGCTACTGCCTCGGTAAACAGATGAAGACACTCGAGTGAGAGGAGGGCTGCGGATGGGCCGGCCCGCCGTCGAGTGGAGGTGATTTTAATAAAAAGGAATTAGCAGCGAAAAAACTCAAATGTGACTTTCTCAGGAGAAAAGAAGAAGAAGAAGAAGAAGAAGACGAGTAAGCTTTAAATCGACCACAACCACAAGATTTATTGTCGGCACAAACAGATGTTGTGGCGCGGTCTGAAATCATGTCGATTATCACGGCTTTGAAAACCGTATCGAGCAGTTTTCAATGCAGAATGGAGGAAACTTGAGCTAATAACAAATGGACCGACAGGTGGACGTCACACCGCAGGTCGTTGACCTCACCGATAACAACCGCGTGATGTTTTTGTGCTGAGATCAGATTAATTAAATCATATTTGTGTCTTTCGAGATGGACACCGTGTCCAATGAGAAGTTCAAATAGACTACTGCTGTCTTACCTTCCTGCTGTCTTACCTTCCTTCTGTCTTACCTTCCTTCTGTCTTACCTTCCTTCTGTCTTACCTTCCTGTCTTACCTTCCTTCTGTCTTACCTTCCTTCTGTCTTACCTTCCTGTCTTACCTTCCTTCTGTCTTACCTTCCTTCTGTCTTACTTTCCTTCTGTCTTACCTTCCTGTCTTACCTTCCTTCTGTCTTACCTTCCTTCTGTCTTACCTTCCTTCTGTCTTACCTTCCTGTCTTACCTTCCTTCTGTCTTACCTTCCTTCTGTCTTACTTTCCTTCTGTCTTACCTTTCTGTCTTACCTTTCTGTCTTACCTTCCTTCTGTCTTACTTTCCTTCTGTCTTACCTTTCTGTCTTACCTTTCTGTCTTACCTTCCTGCTGTCGTATTCTCCTGTCTTACCCTCCTGTCTTACCTTCCTTCTGTCTTACCTTCCTGTCTTACCTTCCTGCTGTCTTACCTTCCTTCTGTCTTACCTTCCTTCTGTCTTACCTTCCTGCTGTCGTATTCTCCTGTCTTACCTTCCTGTCTTACCTTCCTTCCTGTCTTACCTTCCTGTCTTACACTCCTGTCTTACCCTTCTGTCTTACCTTCCTGTCTTACCTACCTTCCTGTCTTACCTTCCTTCTGTCTTACCCTCCTGTCTTACCTTCCTGTCTTACACTCCTGTCTTACCTTCCTGTCTTACCTTCCTGTCTTACCTACCTTCCTGTCTTACCTTCCTGCCTTACCTTCCTGCCTTACCTTCCTGTCTTACCTTCCTGCCTTACCTTCCTGTCTTACCTTCCTGCCTTACCTTCCTGCCTTACCTTCCTGTCTTACCTTTCTGTCTTACCCTCCTGTCTTACCTTCCTGCCTTACCTTCCTGTCTTACCTACCTTCCTGTCTTACCTTCCTGTCTTACCTTCCTGTCTTACCCTCCTGTCTTACCTTCCTGCCTTACCTTCCTGTCTTACCTACCTTCCTGTCTTACCTTCCTGTCTTACCTTCCTGTCTTACCTTCCTGTCTTACCTACCTTCCTGTCTTACCTTCCTGTCTTACCTTCCTGTCTTACCTTCCTGCCTTACCTTCCTGTCTTACCTACCTTCCTGTCTTACCTTCCTGTCTTACCTACCTTCCTGTCTTACCTTCCTGCCTTACCTTCCTGCCTTACCTTCCTGTCTTACCTTCCTGCCTTACCTTCCTGCCTTACCTTCCTGCCTTACCTTCCTGCCTTACCTTCCTGCCTTACCTTCCTGTCTTACCTTCCTGTCTTACCCTCCTGTCTTACCCTCCTGTCTTACCTTCCTGTCTTACCCTCCTGTCTTACCTTCCTGTCTTACCTTCCTGTCTTACCTTCCTGAGGCACCTGCAGGTCAATCATCAACCGTAAGCAGATTAGTTCACAGTCGACTTCACAGAAACGATAATCAAGCCTTCCGGCTGGAACCACCTCGAATTATTAAAAAGACCAGAATAACTTGGAAGGAGAAATTACTCCTTTTTTTTTTTCTTCTTTTCTTTTCTTCATTTCTAGCGTTGTTCAAAGGCTTCCTGCTCCGCCAGGTGAGCCTCCCTCCTGCAGGTTTACAGGGAGGAACACCATATTCCTGTGAGCGGGGAGACGTCTGCTTTTATTTTATGTATCGACAGACACGTTCATGTGGCGCTCTTGCAAGGACGCATTTGCACAGACCTGTGCAAACAATGTAAAGATAAAACATTGTAATAAGACTCACTTAATTGACTCCCTCGGGGGGGGGGGGGGGGGGGGGGGGGGGGAACTGGGTCACTGTGGCAACAAAGAACGAAGAGCTAAAGAAAATGAATGAAAAAGCCAATTTGCGGGTATATAAATATTTATAAGCCTCCGTGGTGCATATATAAAAGTTTCCCCGTTCGAATATGAAACCTTGGCTGCAAAGGAAAAGACGCGGGAAACATTGTGAGGACGTCGTTATGAGGAAGGAAATCCATAAAGCTCCATCACATCTTATATGACCCGCTTCACTGTGTAGGTCTCTGCAGGTCTACGAGAGACGTCCACTGATGTTAATTAGAGGGTTATTTTAGATTTTTTTATTAATGTTCTCACGGGCACAGCGGTGAAGAGAAAGCCAACATTTCTCTTTTATTTTATGGTTAATGTTAGGGGAGAGCTTGTGGATATGGCAAACAACCGTCCGGTTGGCCACTAAGTACACGGGGCTCTGTTGTCATGGTGCAACAAGTCTGTTTGTGTGGTATTTATTGGTGTTCGGGGTTTTTTTATTTATGAAGCTGCCACACAAAATAGCGCTCACAAATGCACATGAACAATTTGAATTAAAGTTACAACAAGGAAACCTTAATTGCGTGTTGATTTTTGCCCATCTGGATGAAAGAGGTAGTGTCCCCTTTAGAAAAACCTACTGCATCAGGGGTCTGCAGTCCTGGTCCTGGTCCTCCCGTGTCCCCCTTCCCTCAGCGAGGCGAGAACCAGCACATCTTCTCTCTAAATATATAAACTAAATCAATCATGAACACTTTCTATTGATTGACCGTTCTCATCCATACTTATTAAGCTGCTCTTTTCTTTGGTACAACCCACCGATGAGCTGAAGACTTTGGTCTGACGACGATTGGCTGAATAAACTAAATTAAGTTATTGGATTTTAAATTGGTGCTGGCGATGCCGAGTGGCGAGAGAGGAAAGAAAGGGTGGTCGGAGAAGCCGTGACGACGCACGGCAACACTTACCGGTAATCGATGCTTTTCTTTCCCCACATGTGATAATGTGAAGGAGGAAAATCGAGAGCTGTAGCCGCCGGCGACCGAGCGCTCATTGTATTCGTGTCGCACTCAGACATGGTGTTCCTCATGATCCTGCAGACACTTGACCTTTTGGGGTGGAGGGGGGGGGGCTCGACACACCTGAAAATCCACGTCTTTGAATGTGAAAGGAGTTCCACGTGCACAGCGCGTCTCTGCTTACGCAGTCGGGCGGGTTGTGGCTCCGGGGAGCTCAGTGTAAGTTCATCGCTGTAATTAGTGCTCGATAGACAGAAATACAATAAGGACTTAGAGGGCTTAGCGGCTTGGCTCAACTGGATGTGCAATGTTGCTTAATAAATAAAGATGCATTGTAAAGAAGGAAATGGTTTCACAGGGGGTAAAAACAAATGTGCCAAAGGGTTTATGAGTTTGTGTTAAGATTATGACCGGGTCTATATATTTGCATTTTTCGGTCATTACTCAAAAACAACGCTTCACACTTTCAGGAGACGGTAACCATAGCTACGTGAAAAAAAGCCATTCATTTTTAAGGTTTTTTTACGACATGATGAGTTGATGGCGTTCTATTGCACTTCCTCTGGTAGGAGGTCGGAGATTTTAATCATAAACTGTGTGTTATGGAAATGTTTCCACAAGCAAAACAAAAGGGAAACAAGTTAAAAATCAGTTTTGTTGTGCAGCGGATAGAATACTTCTTTATTTAGATGCTGAAGAGTCTCGGAAAGACCTTCAGAACAGTGGGAAGTGTTTCTAAACGACCTTCTGGGTCGGTTAGAAACACTTCCCACTGTTCTGAAGGTATTATTAATGAAGTTATTTAATTTTATTTAAGTCAAACCCATCAGACCAAGTTTAGTCTACAAAAGCAAAGCATTTTTTATTTGACCAAAACATAAATAATTCCTTAATCTTGTCAAAGGTCTTTTGAGTTTAACAATTAATTAAATTAGATGCTTAAATAAACGTGTGCCCCCCTGAGATGTAACCTGTGACTCCTCGGAGGGGTTGCAACCCCTATGTTGGGCACCACATGGTTCACACAGTACTTCTGAACACTATTTTTCTGTGAAAGTTAAACCAGGAAAGTATTCATGTTAAACTCAAAATGACGCATTTGCATATCAATTACTCACCTCGTGTGACTGAATTATTATCCAGTATAATCAAAGTCTCCTTTATCCAGTTGTATGATCATCATTTCCCAAACAGCTCCATCAAACACCGCCTTTGATTGACGTGTGTGGGTGAAGTGTTCCTTTATCACAGAGATATGATGACTTATTTACTGTCACCTTCACGCACTCATCGCTTTCCTCTCTGCGTCGCCTCCCCTTGTTACTTACAGGCGTCTTTTAATACGGTTCATTATGTCTCCACTCGACGTGCTCTGCATGCACAGCCGCTCCGGAGGCGTGACGCACGGCGACGTGGATCACCGGGCCGGCGCGGAGGCGTCCCGGACCCGCGATGCCCCGACTCAACAAGCCCCAAGGACGAACCAGCAAGACGCACGGAGCCCGCAGCATTAATTATTCAGAGTGGAGGATGATGTCTGAGACAGATACATGTGTTTTACAATTCTCCTCTTGCACGGCCATTTAAACTGGGTGGGGGGGGGGGGGGGGGGGGAGGCGGGGGGCATTATCGTGCACTTTATCCCTTCAAATGAATAACCCCCCGAAACAAATGCAATCCGGTAAATTGAATGGCAACAGAGAGAGAGAGAGAGAGAGTGAGAGAGAGAGAGTGAGAGAGAGGGAGTGAGAGAGACCAAATTACTCATATTTACATATAAAAATGTTGTTTGCTGCAGAACGGTGTTTATTGCACCTTCCAACACCTGCAGTGCACCTTTGAGCCACATTCAGGTGTTCGTATTGTTCTGATAATTGAAGCCTACTTATGACTATTAGCTGCATGTTTATGTTTTCCTGATGAAAGTGTATATGCGTAGAGCCCCAAAAAGGTTTGTGCACTTAAACAAACTCCTCATCTTTGTGCCTGAGGAACAGAACATCGCCCCCCCCCCCCCCCCCCCCCCCCCCCCCCCCTCCAGCCAGGAGGACAGAGGATGCCCTTCCTGAAGGTCGTCATGGCCGGTCCTCGGTGACAAACCTCCGCTCTGATCCTCAGCAGCAGGGAACGTGTCTGGAGGTTTGCACATGAGGTTCAACCTCATGCTGAGGGGATGATCTGCAGAGCGGAGGTTTCTAACCAAATCCTAAACCTCCTGTCTTTGTCCTGACTACTTTCACGTCATATAAAATTACTTTATGAGGTGGCTTCTACTTCCAAGACAGCCCAATAAAAAGCCAACTGGAGCGGGTGATGTATGCGGCCCTTTTGGGCTTTTCTTTTTTTCTCAGCAAAAAAATTGAACTGCTTGAAGAAATCTCTTCTTTCTTTTTTTTGTGTCCTTATGGGGCCGCGGAGAGAGGCAAACAGCAGCCAGCTGTTCCAGAGGTGGAGCACGGGCCCGCTTCCAGCTGAGGATTCGTGTGCAGTCGCGTGAGTGCGAAGCAGGCCGTCGTGGGAAGAAAGAAAAACCAGCGTGCACGCACTCAACAAAAGGTTAATAAAACCTCTCAGCCTCATGAAGGAAACCTTGTTCTGTCTTCCAATCATATCAGATTATCCGCCCCAGTTGCCATATGGCATTCTAGTTAACTCGATGCAAACCTTCGATGTGATTGTCTTTTCATCCTTTTTTTTCATATGTGTGCTGTTGTGCAAATGAACCTGTTAAAAACAGAGTACAAAGAGAACCTGATTGTATTTGTCACCGAGGGGGGGAGTCAGCCACTGTGGTGTGTGGTGAACACACAGCTGGAGTCTGATGTGGGTTTGACTTGCTCCCCCCGCAGCACTTCAATTCTCAAAAGACTTTATTGGAATTGTGCACAACTGTGCTTTGATTGAAATTGTTTTGTCGCGTTTTGTTTGTTTTTTTGCCCAAATATGTTTTCTCTCGTGGTGACGCTGGTTCGAGCAAAAAGGGCCAGAGAGAGAGAGACATGAGCTGAGTGACACAAGCCGAGTGTTGGTTTCTGGGAAAGAATTCATCTCCAAAAGAGCCAAAAATATCACTTCATGTGGATGGGAAACTGAAGCTGCAATATTTAATGTTCTCGTTTGTTCTGTGGACTTGTGCTTACATATATAAATATATATACACGTGTGTGTGCAGAGCACATGTTTTCGTTTTCGATATGCTACTGCTGCCCCCTGCAGGGCAAACGCCAGGTTCCTGGTCTGTTTTCTTCCTTCGCCAGAAAAGTCAACATCATTTAAAAATAGATGCGGCTGAAATAGAGCGAGCGGCTTCTCCTCTGTCATGAATTATGTTTGCATGGATTTCCTCCCGTGGGCTTGTTAACTCAGCGAAAGGCTGCTTTTTGGGCCTTCCAGGGAACCAACTGATTGCAGAGAGCAGTTAGGATACCAAAAAAAATGTGTTTCTTACCGCAGAGATTCTGATCTAAATCGATCAATTTGATGGGAAACCGATAATATGGAACGTGTTATATTTGACGTGTGTTTCTGTATACAGACGTGTGTTTCTGCATGCATACAGACGTGTGTTTCTGCATACAGACGTGTGTTTATGCATACAGACGTGTGTTTCTGCATACAGACGTGTGTTTCTGCATACATCCGTGTGTTTATGCATACATCGGTGTGTTTCTGCATACAGACGTGTGTTTATGCATACAGACGTGTGTTTCTGCATACAGACGTGTGTTTCTGCATACATCCGTGTGTTTATGCATACATCGGTGTGTTTCTGTATACAGACGTGTGTTTCTGTATACATCCATGTTTTCTGCATGCATACAGACGTGTGTTTCTGCATACATCCGTGTGTTTATGCATACATCGGTGTGTTTATGCATGCATACAGACGTGTGCTTCTGTATACATCCGTGTGTTTCTGCATACAGACGTGTGTTTCTGCATACAGACGTGTGTTTCTGCATACAGACGTGTGCTTCTGCATACATCCGTGTGTTTATGCATGCATACAGACGTGTGTTTCTGTATACAGACGTGTGTTTCTGTATACATCCGTGTGTTTATGCATACATCGGTGTGTTTATGCATACAGACGTGTGCTTCTGTATACAGACGTGTGCTTCTGCATGCATACATCTGTGTGTTTCTGCATGCATACATCCATGTTTTCTGCATGCATACAGACGTGTGTTTCTGTATACATCCGTGTGTTTCTGCATGCATACAGACGCGTGCTTTTTCATACATCCGTGTGTTTATGCATACATCCGTGTGTTTATGCATGCATACAGACGTGTGCGTCTGCATACATCCGTGTGTTTCTGCATGCATACAGCCGTGTGTTTCTGCATGCATACAGCCGTGTGTTTCTCGGTGACGAACAAGGGGAATCCAAACACACCATTAATCTCCGCCATAAAAACAACCCACACTGCAAGCGTCTCCAAAATACTCTCTCCCGCTTGTTTAGACGGCGTCGTTGAGGCTGTGAGGGAGATGCGAACGATGAGGCCGCGGCGTGTATTTGCATCCAGAAGGAAAAAAGAAAAACAGAACAGTTTATTAACACACGGAGAGGACGTCTGGAGTCAGTGTGTGGATATTAACAGCGGCCCAGTGTGTGTGTGTGTGTGTGTGTATGAATAAATAACCTGAAATAGCAGCTCTCGCTCTCAATTACAGTCACAGTTGCAGCTTTTATGATTGGCCTGTAAAAGCACCTGCACTGCCAAAGTGTGAAGAATAATAAATAAACGAAGGATAACGAGAAACATATGTTAGTAGCAGTTTTCTTTTTTTTATGGAGATTGTGCTAAAAGGAAAGTACACAACTATAATGCATCACAAAGTTTATGTGTTCTAATTCAATACATGAGATCTCTGTCTGAGTCACAAACGTAGAAATCAACCTTCTGGAAACTGACCAACGCACACACGAGGAGCAATCAGATGTGATTGTGTTGGTAATTGGAGAGGAGTTGTGTGTGGCACAACACGGTTGATTGTGTTTGAATAGCCGCTGATTGATTGCAGCCTCGCAGCCGCCAAGCTGTTTAAAGAGAAATTAAAATACTGCGTTCCAGCTTCTGGACCTGACACACGAAGCTCCTTCAGGCCCCGAAGTTCAGCCCCGACCGCAGGCGCTGAAACGACTCCCTAGAAATACATTTCCAGTGTGTTTTGTAATGGAAAATGAGCGATGGGTCAGAAAAAACACTCACAGTGTTCACCTCCAATAGTTATTGCAGTAAGTAAAAGGCATAAAGTGAGATTTCACGAATCAACTTGTTTCTCTCGTGTCGTTTTCCTTGATTCAGATTCTTTAAATCAACAAACTCTGCAGTTCCCGTAGTTCGATTATGTTTAATAATCTCACTAATCCGAAGAATTCAGGATGGAAGTTGCTGACGTGTTTGATTGTTTTCCTGAGATGGTTTAACGTGTATGGATGTATATGTTTATGTATATATGCTCAGTAAAGCAATAAGCCATGAAAGCCTCTGATTCACGGGGGTTTTACAACAGCTAAGGGGCGTTGTTAAACCCTTAGCTCACAGAATCACCGCCTCAAGTGGCTTACTGCTTTTATAAAACCGTTACTACATAAACCCGTTTCAGAAAATAAACCCAGCGGGACAAAAACATGCATTCTTTTTTTTTATTGTTTAAAAATCGTCCGCCCTCGATGTAGTTCTTTCGGCAAACGTTTAGCGCGATGGTTGCGACATTAGCAGAGTACGTTAGCGCATCAGTAGCTAGCATTAGCACTTCTACTGACGGTATATTGATTGTGTTGCTTTTGCTTTTTAATGCTTTTCATAGAGGATGAAAAAGACCTGGCCCGGCTTCACAGGATCAGTGTTGTTTCTTAATGCCTTTTAGCACACTATCACTTTTTTCCTCTTTTCTTTGACTTTTCTTTTTCTATTCTCCAATCGAACCAGCATGCGGATGAGATCCAGACTCCCGCTGCCCGTTTTTACGTCTCCTTTTCTGTAACACACAGTTGGCGGCTGCAACGCGGAGAACAAGTGTGGCAATGCACCAACAAAAGGAGGCATGATGTAGAAAGAATAACAACCCTGAAGCTGAAATGTGTTCCCGGTGCCTGTCAGGGCTGCCAACGCATTTAAAATGTTTTCAAGTGTACGTTTAACGCAGTAAAACACTATCAGAGGGCTTACCCCCCATTAGAGACACTGGGGAGGACGCTTATTGGTGGAGAATGAGGAGGCGAGTGCAGATATGTGCAGGATTCCTGAGGAGCTGACTGGACAGGACTTTGAGCTGAGTCACAGTGTGTCAAGGAAGCAGAGAATTGACAGCTGAAAGGAGGAAAGAGACATTTTAAAGTCTGACGGCACATGAAATATGCATGACTACGTTAATTAAGAGCATGCACGTGAACTGTATCTGAGTTTGAAGCGAAATCCCTTTTGACGGTTCAATGTGAGCCTGAACTGCGGTGACGTAGCACAACAGATGTTTTTCTCTGGACTGGGACACCGGAGGACAGGGTCACTGGTTCGAATCCAACCCCCAGCTGCGGCAGCAGGGATCTCCTAGTTGTGGCACATGAATAAAGAAAATACAAATAAACATGCATGCTCCATAAACCTGAAGTGAAGAAACATAATTTATTCTGCGAACGCAGCCTCGGGGGCAACGAGCAGGTGAAGTTAAAACGCTGCGTGTCTCAGTTGCGATGAAGGCAACGCGAACCCCTTAATGCCAATAAAAAGGAAGAATCTTCTCACTTTGGAGCTGGAAAAGTGAGTTTTCACAGATTGACCCTGAAATAGAACAAGACAGAAAGTGAACCAGTCACACGAGATCTGTTGGCCTTGGTCGTTATACCTGAAAAGTGTAACCTTTAAAAATCAATTTTCATACCGACGTATGGCTGATTTTAAAGGACTCAATATTTTCAAAGAAAAGCTATGAAAGTCCCCTCCGTGCAAATGCCTTCCTGTGACATTTCAGGAGGGCGATTACACCTGGTAAAACAATTTAAAGCCTCGAGGGATCATTGAGCATCAAATGACTCTGGACCGGGAGTTCATTCTTCCACGCTTAAGGCACTTTGAGGGAAGCTTTCACTCTGAATAGAGCGACGATGGGTCTGAGTGACCTTGACGTGCTGCGGTTTGTCTCGTCGCAGAGCGCTAGTCCGAATCGATGTCTCCCAGACTCCAGTGGTGCCATCCCAGAGGAAAACAAGACCCCCTAGGAATCCTTTCTCACACACACACACACACACACACACTCTATCTCCCAGGTCCCGGTCACGCCTTCACCGCTGTGACATTAGGATGACAGCAGCTTCCGCCATCATCACCGCACGGGAGGAAGAGGCCTCCAGAGAGATGAGAGGCATGAGAACGGAGAGGAGGGTGATTAGCACAGGTCTCACAGCCCCACCTTGTGTTCGAAGGCAGGAAGTGATACGCACACACACACACACACATTATTATTATTTAAAACCAAATAACTCAGCTGTAGTTGCTGTGCTTGGTGCTGATTACCAAACGTTGGCGTGTTAACACACTCAATCAAAATTGTGAACATGGTAAATATGACCTGCTAAACACCTCCAATTTAGCAATTCACTGATATAACTATATACTGTTAGACAGCTGGTTTAGAAAATGATCAAAATCAATGCAGCAGAACCAGAGATATCAAACTTTACATTACACACATTGTTCTTCCTTGTCAAAATCTCCCAGAATGCAACTTGACCACCAAATCCAGGTGTTTTATGCCAGTGCAATGTGCTAATGTGGCCCTGCTGGCCTCAAGCAGAGAAGGGGAGGAGCCTACGGAGGTCTGGGATAGCTCCCTTCTTTTTAACTCCACAAGCCCCCAGATTTCTCTCCTTTTTTCTTCTTTTTCTACAACACCTGACGCCGCCTCGAGTGACATCACTTGAGGCGATTTATCAGACCTCACACAGCTCCCCCCGGAGCCACAAACGGCTTTACACAGCGCAGTGATGTTTCCCCCGAGGCCTGTAAAAGGCCGACGTGTAAAATCCCCCTTTTTAAGATGGTCGGCGTGTTCTGCTCACCGTGCGTCCTGCAGACCCCGTTGTCTTGTTTCCTTCTGCCTGCTCCTAAAGCTGATCATATCATCGCTTCATATTTAAACAGCTTTGCACAACGCGGCCCCGGAGATGTGATTGCTGCGGTGTCAGACCAGAGGGTGAATCAGCAGCACGGTGCATGAATCGTGCTCTTCGCATGAACATTACAGTCCGCAAACTGACGTGGAACAGATTCATTTGTATATGAATGGCGAGTATGTTTTTTGAACGTGTGCAGATATTTGATGTGTACGCTGGTTATACTCTTCCTGCAATCATAAACCGAGCTGCAGGGCGTATTTAACTTTCCCCTCCCGGGGGAACTTAAGGCCGGGTGGTCCCCAGACTTTTTGAAACGCTCTTCACGTGCGCCACTGTGGGACTGAGAGCCTTACTTTAGCCTGTTTCCAATTTGTGCTCCTAAGTGAGTCGTCCTGGCAACATCATATCTTGAATTTCATGCGTGTTTCTTATTATTGTTGGCTTAAAGTCAACAGCACATGAATCGATCATTCATGCACATTATTACCAATGGATTTCATTTGCCCCCTCGCCTCCTTCCCCGCAACATCTGTGTCAAATTTAAATAATACAATGTCACCCCACTCAAGCATGCTTAACACTTATCCACCCAACCTGCAGGCAGGTCCCATAACAAGGATCTGCCACGGGACTCAAAGCCTATTTCTTCTGGATTGGAGCAGGGGTGACCGGGGGGTGGGGGGGGGGGGGGCAGTGCAACACGGAGGACCAGGTTTTGGATTGTTCTAGGGGTTAAACTCTATCCACAGGATTTCCATCACAAAAGCCTCCTCAGCAGCGAGCAGACGTGACCTTGGGGCCTGCCAGGGACAAACAGAGGAAGTGAATTCACTGAAGCGTCCCCCCCATTCACGTGTAGGCCGTATAGGTCGCTGTCTATCACGCCGAGTGCCCGACCCCCCGACCCACCTCCTCCTCCTCCTACAGTCCCCTTTATTATGCTGATCTAATGACTGTGGAGGGTAATCCAAAAGACCTTCGTTAGAATGAGGGTGGCGCGTTACACACTCAGCCAGATCTGAACTGACACTGGGCGCCATACCTGCCAACTGGGGTGAGCTTCAAAAGGCAGCAGGAGTAGCAGAGGCTTTTTCTTCTTTATATAATTCATCGATTCCCTTATTTCGATCTCGCGGTTGGCAAAATACCTTTTTTATCGCTGAAACACCTCCGGAGATGCAGAGAGCGATCAATACGACGCGGACAGGAAGCAGCAGCGCGACTCGGAGATAACGCGCTTTGCAGAAGGTGTCTTTTCCTGATGAGCCGGTTAATAACACGGAGGAGATGAACATCTCAGTGGGAACAGGTGTGAGGGTTGCACAAATATTTGATTATGAATCGGATAGCGCTTGAACGTCAGTCAACGACATTGTATTTATATTCCCGGATGCTCAGTATGGTTCCGAGTAGAGTTTCAGGAAAGGAAACAGATGGAAGATACTTTTAATAAGTGTGGTTTTCTTGAGCGTGTATAATCCCCCTTGTGTTTTCGTTCCCTTAGAATGAGACATTAATATCTGTTCTTCGCAGAGTCGGCCATGTTTCTACGTCGTCCTCCCAACAGTCGGTTGCAAAAACGCACCGTTTCCGATTGCACGCCGGCCCTTTAAGACCGAGCTTCTTATCCAGCCGCGTCTGAAGGCGATGATGTCGTAATAGGAATCCAACAAGCACTGATCCCCTTACGCAATGTTCGTACAACCAACTGTAACGCCGAGGGGAGGCCGTCTGGAACGGTTACATCTGCAAAGGTCACGGGGGTCGTTGAAGAGACGGCGGGGACGCAGTGGGGTGCAGATGGCTTCAAGGAATTAGATTTTGGTGGCACTGAAATATGAGCAAACGACAACGAGCTATTCTACATTTCACACGGGCGTTTATGCTCCCCAGAGGATGAACTCTAATGTCTTATTGGTGATCCTCTGACTTTTCCTCTCGCGTTTTCAATTCAACTCAACACATCTACTTGATGGATGGCCGCAACATTTTTCCACAGACGTTCATGTTCTCCAGAGGCCGTACCCTAATTACTTTGGCAATCCCCCCTGGTCAAACTTTCAATTTGCCCAATTTTAAAACTAACGACATTCCCATCAGCCTCAGCTGTACTTTGTATTTACTGCTAATTTGAGCCTGTTTAGTAAGATTACTTCTTAACTTAGTGTTCTCTTAGTGTCGCAGCTAAACCTCCAGCCCAACAGACCATTTGGTGGGTCCGTTATTACGAGCTCACGCTGTGCAGGCGAGGTTTGCTCAAACCCACGAGCACAAGTGTGCATTCTGGTCTGGAGCCCGACGTTTTCCCAGAATACCAAGTGTGTGATTGTGAATTACAGGGAAATGTCCTCATAATGCTGCAGGAGACATTTAAATAGATTTCATGCTGCAGGCATTAAAATGAACAATGAGTGTAATACGGCGTCATTAAAAGGGGTAAGAATCCAAATACAGACTTTGCACACATCCTATGGGTTTTGAGGATAAAAATGTTATATATGAGTTTTAATCTTTTGACATTTGTAGGAAGTATTAGGTAATAATGTCTTTGTCATGTCCAACCAGACAAGAGCGGGGGAAAAGGGGCAATATAAAGCTTTAAGGACCGAGCTGCACTATTAGCAAAGTGAGTAACTGCCCCCCGGCTCCGGACCCCAAAGGCCTCATACTCACTGTGTGTCAGTTGTTTTTTGATGAATGGCCAATTAGTTTTTTGGAATGTGCACCACTGGATCACGACATCGACTCAAAACAATGAAGGGTCTCCAAGCGGGGCCGTGCATGAACACACGTCCCGTTCACCTGTGTCAATACGGCCATGTTGCATATTTTCAAAGCAAACTTGCGTCCACCTGAACTCAAGAATGAACCGATTCCATTTTGGAGGTCAAAGGTCAAGAACCTCACGTCTCTCTCTACCTCGGGAACGCGTTGAGTGAATTCTTTTTCAAATTTGGCCCAATCGTCCACTCAATTGTCAAAGTTTCCACGATCACGTGTCTCTCTCCCTCGGTCACAGGTGTATTGATGCAGCTCAATAAAAGCATGTATATCAAACAGGGATACTTTGACCCAGTGAGCATTGACTTTGGATCATTTCCCCATCCAGCTCCTATTATTTTTCTTGTCTAAAAATATGCCTGGCTTTTATTTAGTATCGCACTTCCATCATTCGGGGGGGGGTCTTTATTCCTGGCTACTTCTGGCTGTTTTATTGTCGTGTGCTCATTGTATTTCACTTTAAACGGCGTCGTTTACTGCGTAAAAAGACGAATGCACCATTTTATAAATCATACTTTGACGAATACAGATGACATCTGTTAGCGCCTCAAAGTAAAACAAACACGTCGTCGCCTGTCAGGAAAAGAAAGGCTATACGTCTCATAGTGGCAATAAACATCCTCAACCCACTAAACCTCTGTGTAAACGAAGCAGGACGAGCTTCAATCACACAGAGGGTGTTTTATTGATCCAGTCAACCCACCGTGAACCCTATTGGATAATCGTTATTCATTCATTTCCCTTTTATTTGAGGAAATTCTAGCCTAAACATGTGCATCGATGTAATTAACTGGCGCGTAACACAGGATATAGGTTTCACATGGAGTGCTGGTCTGGAGCCAGTTCCTGAACTCTTTATTCCTCATAGTTTACGCCTCGGGCGCTGCGACAGAGCTCAGAGGATTCGCTGTTGAGAAGGCAGAAGAAAAGAACCGAGGCTCCAGTCAGCCATTAGCTCCGACTACAGCGTTATTAACGCAGACACTAGAGGCTCAGGCTACAGTCTACATTTACAGCGTGGGCTTTTTACACAGTTAGAAGACGACTGGTGTCACAAGGAGGGGTAACAAGGAGGGGTAACCGTGGGAACTATTTATCCCGCTAACCAGTGCTGTGGGGGAAGAATTCAGGTCCTTTTTATTTAAATGAACGTCACAAAATAAGATGAAACTTTATTTATTTAGCTGTGCAGAGGAGTTAAAATCTAAAAGTCCACGTGTTATTTACAATACATATGTCAAAATCAGGTTTCCAGCGAGGATGGTGTGAATATGAACAGGTAGACGGTGGGGAAAAATACTTAAGTATGATTAGCAAAACATACTGAAAGTAGTACAATTCAGAAATATTACTGCTGTAATATCTTATCTTAGATTATCTAATCTTTTCTTATCATATTATATCATATTATTGTTCTTCAACCCCAAAACACAATTCTCCTTTAACTTAACTACATTAAAAAAGTGTATTAATGCTTAAGTTGGTAAGAGCGGATGTCGTATTGTTAAGACATTTTGCAGCTGTGTTCTGTGTGAACAATTTGTGACTTGATAGACTGTTAATTAATAACAACAACGTAAATATTGATAAAAAGAATACAAATGAAAAAACAACTATTTGCTCTGCTACGACAAATCAAAAAGAATTAGCAAACAAATCGTGAATAATAATTGCCCTTATTATTAGGGTACAATGCAGGTTGGTGTTGTGTTGTCCAGATTATTAAAATGCTTGAAAGTCTACATTTCTAAATATTTATTACTATAACTGGATTTCAAATGGCTATATATATATATATATATATATATATATATATACACGTCTAGTGGTGTGTGGAGCTACGTTTGAACTGAAATTACATGACAGAAGAGTGTAATTATTTACTCACCACTACAAGTATTAGAGAGTCATCTAATGGGAAGAGTAACGACTGCAAACTGGATCTATTCTTGTCTTTTTTCCCCTTAAATACAACTTGCCTTGTGGTTGTGTGGCAAAGCGTTTGAACTCGTGGTGTTAAAAGAGTTCTGCAGCTTCGTGGGTGTTTGGATGAGAGTTTCGCAGCGAGGGGGAGAGACAAATCGCATTAACTTAAAAATATTCCACGAAAGTTGTTTGAACTGCAAGAGAACCGTTGAACAAAGTATTTAATTCATTCTGTCGTCCCTATTTTTGAAAGAAGAAAGAAAGAAATGTACACTTTTATTTACCCGCGCGGGTAAATTCTTCTCTGCATTGTGCCCATCCTTAGTCATTAAGGAGCCGTGGGCTGCAGTGAAGCGCCCGGGGAGCAACTGGGGGTTCAGTGTCTTGCTCAAGGACACTTCAACAGCCCATAAGCTACAGCCGACCCAGCCGTGCAGTTCCAATGATCCCCGTCCCCGTCCCCCCCGTCCCCCATTAGGTCTGAAGACTGAAACCTCAAAGACTTTAATTGATTTCACCTGCACCGTCATTGATAATGTAATTGTCAACGCACAGTTTACCATCACACGCCCCCGCTCTGTGATTTAACAACCAATTAGAGTTATCCAATGCCCCCCCCCCCCCCCCCAAACACTATAGCCTGTAGTGTTGTGGTTTACACCCTTGAGTCTGCAGCACTTACTTTCAGCCTTGGGCCTTCGCAGACTTGTGTCAAAGTAACAGGGGACATTTATACCGGGCCCTTGAAGTGCAGGTTTCAGGCGGTGACACCCCCCCCCCCCCTGCTCGCCCACGCTTTTGTGGCAATACCTCATTCTGATTGGCTGCACTTACATTTTAAGTACCAGCTCAAAGGGCAAATTGAAACACGTTTGCACTCGAGGTGGACGATGTGATAGGTCTGCAGTCAGCTTTATGTAGTAAAAAGAAAACTGTCATATATATATATATATATATTTATATTACTTTCTTTCTTTTGCACAATGAAAACAAGGCTTTTCTCTTTTCTTTCGCCCTCCCAGGCGTCCTGGGTCGTATCAATAAGCTGCAAACATATTAAAAAGAAAGAAATGTACACTTTTAAATTCTTCTCTGCATCCTTAGTCATTAAGGAGCACGGGGACCATGTGTCAGACACCCTGTAGATGCATATGAGTGGCCATGGAGGTGGGCCATGAGTACCACCATGCAGGAGAAGAAACGCAGGGGAGGGGGGGGCATTTCCTGCAGTGTCCACACACACACACACACACACACACACACACACACACGGGACCCAGTGTACACGTAACAGGACCCAACACCTTCCAGGTTTTTTTGGGACGTTTCAATCACCGATCCAGTCCGTGCACGTTGTCCCCTACCGTCGCTTTTTTTTTTCTTTTTTTTTTTTTCCCGAATGCAGCTCACGTGCACGAGCAAGGACCGGGAGCGCGCGCGCGGAGGCGGTCCGGGGCTGCCTCCGTTTTTTCTTCTTCTTCTTGTAATCGCTTCTCTGCTGCCTGCAGTTAACTAGCGAGGACACGGGAGCGAGCGGGCGGCCGTGCGAGAGGATATATATATATATATATATATATATATATATATATATATATATATATATTTACACTTTTCTTTTTTTCCTCTCTCTCTCTCACCTTTTGGGATTACGACGCGGAACCGCACGTCGACGGCCAGCCGCCAGGTAAACGCGACGCCTCTCCGCCGCCGCTCGCGTTAGATGCGTCGGTAAAGTAAGTGAATGTCCCGAGAAAAAGTGTCGGTTTGTTTTCCCCCAGCGAAGGAGGAGGAGGAGGAGGAGGAGGAGGAGGAGGAGGAGGAGGGGAAGAAGAGGGGACGAGGAGGAGGAGGAGGAGGAGCGGGGTGGAGGTGTGGGACGGGTCTCCCTTTGTGCCGAGGCAGGGTCACCGCACTGTGGACACTCCAGAAGCGGCGAGGACCCCCGCATATCCGCGGTGACGCTAATGGAACAAAAACGCACTGCCCCCCCCCCCCCCCCGCCCCCCCCTTCCTCCTCCTCCCCCCCACCGGCCTTGTAGCGTTAGCTAGCCGTTGTCGGTCCCCCCCCCCCCCACCGGTTGACCCCTATTGCGCTTTCCATCCCCACGAACGTTGACCGACCCGGTTCGACCAGACGTCCGTGAGTGATGTCCGACATCTTTTTCTCGGGGGGGGGGGTGTTATAACTGCTACAACCCCCCCCCAGTTTGGATTACGTCGTCCAGTGTTTACGTCGCATTTCAACCAACAACATGTCCATGTTAGCCGTGTCTTTGTCGTGTGTTAAAGGGGGGGGGGGGGGTCTTCAAGTGTCCTCTGATCCGTCACCGATGGGATGCATAGATGTTCAGATCAGCCCCCCCCCCCCCCCCCCCCCCCTAAAAAAAAGAGCTATTTTTCTTCATTTGCTCATACCAATGACCCTCAAACCACAATGATATCTGTTTTAAAAGGAATTGGACATTAAAGTGGATTTAATGTCCCACAATGGATCGTTATTATATTCCATTTTAACAAAGGACCTCACGGCACCGTCTGCACATTAAATGAACCAACCGCAGGCTCCCCTCAGTTTCACATTATAACATCCTTATTGCCACCTGTGCAGGTGGGAGTTTGCTGTGTGACATTTGCTTCTCCCCCCCCCCACCCCCCTCCAGGGCCCCAACGATGTCCACTGAAGTGCAGAGACCGGACGACAGCCCCAGCACCAGCGGGGGGAGCTCGGATATCGAACAAAGGGAGTCGGCACCTCCCGAACATGAGCGAGAGCAAGCGCAGCCCAAAAAGAAGGAGACCAAGATCTCGAGTAAAACCGCCGCTAAACTTTCAACTAGTGCCAAGAGGTAAGAAAAGAGGACGCGGGACTTACACAAGGGTTGTTTGTTGAAGTAAGGGCCACTCCCCTGCCCCGAGGGTGTGAAGTTGTAAAAAAAAAAATAAGAAAAAGACGACAGTCCCACGGCATTGTCATTTCAAACATCCGCGCTATTCAGTGTGACAATAAACCCACAGAAAGGAGGTACAAAAGACATATTCCCATTCCAACACCTCCAACGCTTCCTTCCACTAGTCTTAGCACTTATTCCCCCCCCCCCCACACACACACACACACACAAAAAGACAGGAGACGACAGGGTTATTATGCAACCAGCTGAGCAAAGAGGTTGGCTGAGGCCAGCCGAGTCCTTCTTATAATAGAGACCCATGTTTCCAAGGTCTCCTTTTTTCTTTTTTTTTTACGTCCTCGCTTCAGTTCAAAGTCTCTGAGGGCCTTCGGCACAACGTGGGGGCCGCTTGACGCCGTCGCCCTTCACCGTGGTTTTTGCACGGTTATCTGGAATTTCCCACAGCGGCCACGTTCACGTTACACCCTTTAAAAAAAAGCTACAACTTTGAATGTTTTAAATTTGCATTGTCTATTATAATGAACTTGCATGGTGGCGTTTAGGTGTTGACGGCGGGCTTCAAAGCAACACTTCCCTCATTACGTTCTCCAAAACACTGACTCTGTGCACATGTTCGTTCCTTCGGCTTTTATTATCCTCCCTCCCCTCCCTCCTCCCCCCCCCTGAACATCGATTTTAACAATAAAAATCCTTCTCTTCTCCAGGATTCAGAAAGAGCTTGCAGAAATAACACTAGACCCACCTCCAAACTGCAGGTAAGAAGACGTTATCTTTTCACAGCATTGCTCTAATGACTCATAAGATGCTGGATCTGCGGTGGATGTGGCAGAAAGAGGAACGGCCACGCTGCAGTGCACCCGCTTTTGTCTCCGCGCGCGTGTAATGCCGTTGTTAGGGTTTGAGATGGTAATCTCAGGTGAATTAGGGAGACTGCAGCCTATTGTTGTTGTTGTTGTTGCTGCATAATGCACGCTGTTGAAAGCGCAGCCTGCTAGATCACAGTATTATGGTTGCTCTGAAATGGTGGAAAATGAGCAGCATTGTAACTTTTAAAAAAGCCTCTTCGATTCTTGTGTGCCCCCCCCCCCCCCCCCCTCCCCGCTCTGCTGGGGATTTACCACAGACAATGGTTATTGTGCGCTGCCGCCGCGGCTCGCAGCCCTTTGAGGAAGAGATATGGTCTTGAGCGAGTGTCACGCCACATGTGCATCGGTCTCTCTTGACATGACAAAAGGCTTCTGGGATGAAGCCAGCTCTCGTGCACACAAGGTGACTCGGCCATTGATTGCTAATGTTTTTTTATTATTTTTAATACGGCTCAATAATTACTCCCCTGAATCATTGGGTCGGTCGTGTTGAGAAACCAGGGAGAGCACAAACAGAAACAACCCAACCCAGTGTTGCCTCTTAATTAACGACAGGAGCCAGCAGCGCCCGTTCCCAACGCCGCTAAATCTAGCAACGCTGACAGCCTCCAAAGCCACTCCCCCCAAAATCATCATTAAAAGCGAAGCTAAGTACTCGTAGCTGTTCTCAGGTTGGCAGAACGTGTTCAGGCCGGTAGGCCGTCCATTTGATTGACTGATTACTGTCTTGATCCAACGAAAAAAAGGTCACAGAGGGGAGGCCAGTCTTTCTTTAATTTTGGATTGCGGACGCATTCGTTAGCAAGGCACCTGCTTAAAATAATGAAAGGAAAACACTTTGTATGACTCATCTGGCGATTTTTGGAATGACTTCACCCTGGACGGCCGTGTTTATTGCATGAATTAATCCCCCCTGCTGGGTCTCATCAGAATCCCACCATCATTAACGATAAACATTGAGCTAACCTTTTCATTCCAGCTCACAACCCGTTTTTTGTTATTGTACCGGGGGCTAAAAGAGATGTTGTTTTCCTCGAGGACTCTAATCTATTTCAATACCCCCCCTCACCACCCCACCCCCAAAAACAAAATAACTAGGTTGGCTCACATAAAGGATTTAGCTGGAGGACACAAGTAAGTAATTTGAAAGTAAAATAATCGCTAGCGGAAATTTCACAGTCACCTTCTTAGTGGGGAACTAGTTGCCTGGGAAACAATTAAGCTTCTTCAAGATAATCCTTTTCTGTGTGTGTGTGTGTTCCTTTTCTGTACCCTCCAAAATGATACCAAAATATGATGTGTTTTCTGTGATGCACCCAAATAGATTAGCCCTGTGTTAACAATGACAGGGGGAAGGAGGAGGGGCGGTATATGCATGCGTCAAACATTCAATTTCCCAATGCAAACGATGCACCGCTCAATGGGGCGGTGGAGCGAGCGTCGTCATGTCGGCCGGGTGAGCCCCGAGAGGTTATTTACTCGTTTCTCTCCTCTGCGACAAATGGAGTCACAGAGACTGCCGGCCCCCCTTCAGAAGGCAGGCGGAGAGTTAAAGAGATTCACTTCGGCTGGGATGAGGAGGCGTGGGGGGGGGGGGGGGGGGGGGGGCAGTTAGTGTGTGTCATCTGTATCTCGACTGAGTCCCACTTTGTCCCGGTTCAGAGAGAATCTGCCGTCTTCGCCACGTTAAATCTGCTCCCTAACATTCACAGCCTCTTCAGCGTCGCCTTCAGGTCTGTGTGTGTGTGTGTGTGTGTGTGTGTGTGTGTGTGTGTGTGTGTGTGTGTGTGTGTGTGTGTGTGTGTGTGTGTGTGTGTGTGTGTGTGTGTGTGTGTGTGTGTGTGTGTGTGTGTGTGTGTGTGTGTGTGTGTGTGTGTGTGTGCGTTTCTCGTCGCATTAATGGAGAGCTCTGCTTTGTGTCTTTCGGGTGTGCGAGGAGCTAGAATTTGGCATTTAGCGCCTTGGAGGTGTCGAGGATCTATTCTAGTGAAACATCTGTGGCAGGAGGTGCCCCCCCCCCCCCTCCCCCCCACAAAAAAAAAGCCTCTGGCATCCATCAAAGTTTGTTAAAGCTCGGCTGCGTTTAATATGACTAACGGTCATTACGATAACACGTCTGTGTTGATAAATCACGCGTGTCCTTGATTTTCATTCCTATGACGAGTCTAATATTAATGCTCACGTCGTCCGATTCACTTCCGTGCAGCTTCTTTCAGTGCTTTGTCACAACTTGGAGAAAAACGACATGCAAGTATTTACAACGTGTCTCCGAGCGCGACTCGCTTGTCGCCGTGGCAGCAGTCGTGCATCGAACCAACGGGAGCTCGTTGAAGCCCGGGAGGATTTGACACGGCAATTATTCTCACTGTCACGTATTTACACTTCCAAGTGTATTGTACAGCTTGTGCTTTTATTAATACGGGCGGCATCTGACAGGATTTATTTAATTTTTCTCCTGTGCCGCACGTTATATTGCAGTAATATTACTGAGAATACATTTTGGATCAGATGAGCTGAAAGAGAAACATGATGTTACTGGATTTCCAGTCATAACAATTGACAGACGTTCTTTTTAAGTAAGTAAAAAGTAAAGTTTAGAGCTGCAACTGACGACTAAGAGCCGGTTAAGTTGCGACCAGCTGTCAAAAAAATTATATAAAACACGGAAAAGCAGATGCTCACAGTTTGAGAAGCTGAAACCAATGAATGTTTGGTATTTTTTTCTTTTGCTAGATTAAAAATTATTATTACAATCATGAAAAATCGTCGAGTTCCGGCCGTTTCGCTGAATTGGTTCGAAATCTTCCGTCGACCGCAGGAACAATGGTGGTGATTCTTAAAACGGCCTTATCTTGCATTTCTTTCCCCACCCCGTCGTAAAAATTGAAATACTTCCCTCCGCTCCTCGGTTCACATTTCCACACTTATCTCTTCCATCTCGTGCTTCTGTTGTGACTTGTTACAACTTTTCAAGCAGGAATCCAAAACAAAGGCACTTTTTACGAGCTGCTGTCGTGGTTCTGGACCACGGTGCATGTTGGATGTGTTCATCATCTCCTCACAGATGGCAGATCAATGTTCAGCTCCCTGAAACGTAACGCTACATGTCAAATGTTGTTGTTGTTTTCTTCACACGCTGCTATTGTTCGCCCGATGTTTAGCAATAGCAGCAGAATAATCCATGGAAAAGAGGCAGAGACACCAATTTCTTATCCCGAGGCGGCTCAAATAGATTAAGTGCAACCCGGCCGCGACCGTGGTGCATTTTGGGTAACCGGTTCATCTCCCCCCTGTCAGACAAGTCGTTCTGGGAAATGCAAGAAGCCACTAACTGAAGTGGAAGTAGATAAGGTTACAGAATAGCTCCTGACGGAGAACACTTTAACACAATATATACATTAATGTACAGAATTGGATCATCTTTTAAGACATAAGCTAAGCCACCTGAAGGCTTTTGCGCATCAAGTCCGTATTTTGTTGCACATTTAAGATAAATAAAAACACGCTGTTTCGACTCTGAACCTTTCTCTTGCGTCGTGCCTATTTCGGAGAGCCGTTGGACCACTCGGAGACACCGTGCACGCAAACGTTCTCGTCCAAAATGGCGCCCGATGAGCTGAGTCTAGTAGAGGACACACGGATGGACTGCAGGACAGCTTGGGATCTTTTGGGGATTGTCTCAGAACAAAGGGTGAGGTGTTAGCGATGTTGTGCTCTCGGCATCTAAATGATTGCGCCGTGCTAATGCAATTCATTTATTGACCTCGTTTGGGACTAACGGCGTCCATTTAATCTTGTGTGGACTCGGTGTGCCTTTCATTGGAATGATTGGATGTCGCGAGCAGATATCACCAGCTGTAGAAAGCTGGCTGGTAAATGAAGCTCCATGACATCATTCACTCGTTCATATACGCTAGTTGAGCCAGCGTTGGCTCCGTGAGTTGGTGGAGAACGCCCGATGATGTTCATGTTCTCAGCGACCTCTCTTTGAGTCTTGCTTCAGGGGATTCGCGCTGCAATGCATCGACATTGTTCTTGTCCTGCAATGTAGAAAGCTAGTTAGCGCCTGTATTAAGATGTCTCGCGCACCGTTTGCGCTGTAATCCAAAGCGTGACCGGCCTAATTGCGGTTGCCAAGCTACAAATGCACGTTCGGGGGAGGGGTTCAGCAAACTTGTGAATTCCCTGTAATGTCCGCTTCTCGATTTAGAGCTTCGGCTGACCTCGACCGTCGCTCCTTCCCTTAGCACGGCGGTAGCGTACGGCGGGTCCTTGGAACAAGAAGCCTTCTCTGGTCCGTGAATTTTCCTCCATGTGATGTAATGCCCCACTGATGCCTAAAAATGTAGCTTTCTCTCCCCGATGACATCATGCAAGCTGCAGGGAACGGCTTTTTCTCGAAAACGCACACACACACACGCACACAGCTGGTTACCACGACGACAACGCGCCAAAGCCACGACATGAATACGGATCTCCGCCGTCATCATCGAGTTCCACCGAGGCACGAGGCTCTCTTCATTGTGGGTCCTGACCTCTAGCCCCCGTGCCTGTGATGGCTGCATATCAGTGTGTGCCGCGCCTCCCGGGGGATTCTGTGCCAGTGACACACCCAGCATCATTTCTCACAGCTTTACCATTAAGCCCAGCGGGGAGGGTTATCAATATTCATGAGGGGGGGGGGGGCGGAGGGATGTAGTCGCGGAGGCACGGGGAGGAGGGGATGGGCTACAGGAACACCTCCCGGTTGTTCCAGCCGATCGCTGCGTTGTGCATTCATTTTTGTGCGTCGGGTCTTCTTTTTTTGCAACGCGAAGCAAAAAAACAAGCGAATGCCTCTTTCTTTTTTTTATGACTTGCTTCATTTGACCTTGGAGGAGTCGACCCCTAATCGATGTCTTGTTCCATGATCACCGCCTTTTTTTTCTTTCATAAATATTGATGAGCTGCAGGCACCCGTCTGTGTCTCACGCTGGCATGTTCCTGACCTTTTCCGTGAAGGTCTTTGTTCATCGACTGCGAAAAAGCTAAAGACCTTCGTGAAGGCACCTGCTTCGGAACCCGAATCGCTTTGTCCGCCGAGCAGACACGATAAACACGAGGTCTTCTTCTTGGAGACGTTTGTGTCGAAGCGGATTAGACGTTCGCATCGTGAAAAGTCGGAGACTAACGAGGACGTTTGATCGAAATCGATGAAACGCTTTTGAAAATAATGAACGAGCCAGCGAAATGGAAACATGGTTTTATAGAATCTACACTCGGGGATACCAAAATAATACCTTCGATACGATACCTGTCATAAATATCATGCTACCACTTCACTGTCTGTGTGTCAGTGGGCTTTCCTTTCTATATATTTCTATATATATATATATGTTTGTCAACGTATAGTTCTGCTTTCGTTAAAGGTGTCCCCCATTTACTCGAGTTCATTAAGACGTTTCTCGCTCTTTCTTTTATTCTTTCATCGTGGAAGCATGAGAGAAAATGAAAGGAAACACTTAGTTATTCCTTTTTTAAACCATTGGTGATCAAAAATGTTTGGCATTTTCTGCCTTGATAATTATGACCAATGTATTATAGCGTAGATGACTAAGAGCGCCCTCCAAAAAAGGACCATAAGATGGGAAGAAATATGCAATCTGGAAAGAAAACATCACACCTATAAACACATAAAGATGTGTTCATGGAGCAGAAGGACATTACAGCACACAGATGGACGGCACCAGACTGGGTCCTGCTGGTTTGTTGCGGCCTCCATTCTCTCCCAAGTGCACCTACGAAACATCTGCTCCGAAGAAGTCTTTCGTTTTTTCCTCCTCGCACCAAGTTTCGAGCGGGGGAAAAAAACCAAAATGTGCGACGGCAGCGGGTTTAATTTCTCCTCCGTGTTTTATTAATTTTTTTTTTTTTTCCACCGCGCCACTTTGTTTGATTCATGCGTGTCATTTGAATTCTCAATGTCCTCGTTTGTGAGGTGTTTTGGCAAACGGTTGTCCAGAATGTTTGGATGAATGGGTTCGTAGGTGGGGAGGGGAAGGGGGGGGGGTGGGGGTGGGGGGGGAGCAGTTTGCGGGGGTGGCTGAATGGAAATCTGACACGAAAGAAACTTCTAAGTAAACAGTTTGCACCAGACCCCCTTTAACCTGATGGATGTCTCCAAACGGCTGCCCGGGGTGCAGAGGGAGGCTAAAGAGGGTCTCTAATTATGTCGGTTGCAGGGCTGCAAAATTAGAAAAATATTAGCATCATACTCTCGGCTAAATTAGTTTTCTAAAATTTTCACGAGGTTGCAGTTTTGTCTCCGAGGCAAATCTGTGTTTTAGGCAGTTTCCTCCCCCGAAGCGGAGAATCCTGCGACTCCCTGGACCGCACATGTCGGCACAAATTCACACAAAGCAAATGTTTATAATTACCCCTCAAATAAGGACACGCACACACTCTTTTTTTTTTTACTTTTGATGTTTTAGGAATAGGCTACTATCCGCTGCAGTTGTGATTTTAATATCACTTCAAACGTTTTTTTTTGGGGGGGGGAGGTTTTAAATTTTCTGCCAGATTGCGCCACTTTGCTCCGAGGGGTCACGCGGTCCTCGTTAATGGCGCCGACGCTTGCCGTGTCATCCCTTCACCGCGTGGTACGGCGAAGTGATGTTTCTCTACGACTCGTGATTGTTGTGCCGTTCCCTTTTTTTTTAATGCAAAGCCTGTGTGTGTGTGTGTGTGTGTGTGTGTGTGTGTGTGTGTGTGTGTGTGTGTGTGTGTGTGTGTGGTACAGCTATAATACTCTGCATTATTCATATTTAGCCAGAGGCAAACATTTGCACGGCATCAGACGCCTGCTGCGTGCAGCGCCTCAGATGCGGGGGAAGAAGAAGAAGATGCTTACCGCGTGAAATCTCTGCAGCTTTGTGCGCCATTGAAGATTCCCCCCCCCCCCTCTGGTAATGTGACTCTGAACCTCAGTGGGCACAAACCTCCTGAGCGAATGGCCGGCCCTTCAAACCCTCTCCTCAATACCGACTGCGGTTCAGCATGCGCGGTCGGCCTCCTGTGAGGATATAAAGTGTGCTATTCCCTTTCTGCTCCCTGAGCACGCAACCACATACTCAACCATCCCCCCCCCCCCCCCCCCCCCCTCCCTGCTGGATAGACCGTCCGGCCAGTAATTGCAGATTTCATTGGACACATGAACAATAAAAGGCTTGATTAAAAAAAATAAAAAAAACATGTCATTTGAGACGATAAAGACAAGAGCGCAGAGGAAGGAGGTGTCACCTCGGACCGTTGAGCTGCACAGTAATTGGTCTTGGGGCTCTTTCGCGGTCGGGGGGGGCGGGGGGGGGGGGGTGGAGATTGCTTCATTAAAGTTCCTCTCCTGATAACACGCTGATAGAATAGAAGATCTTAACTGAACGACGGCGCCATTAGGAGAGAAAGCCGCCCGGGGGGGAAACGATCCGGAATGGCGTGTAATGCAGATAATGGCTTTTTATTTGTGCTCGCCAATACACACTGATTCACATTCAATTTTTTTATTTCTCATGTTTTATTTATCAGCCCCTCGGAGCGGTTCCTGGCTCAGCCGGCTATTCACCTCCCCGTAAACAACAGGTGTGGCGCTCGCTGGCGTTCGCCGTTCTCGCCACTTTGAGCGTAACCTCGGCACATGACACGTTCTTTAGACTTAAAAAAAAGAGTTTCTGTGGTCACAACAATGTCGATCCGCGTGCTCTGTACGTTCAAACATAGTCGTGTTTCATTAAAATACACCTCACTTAACGTTAAAAGGACACGTCGGGATAACACAGTAAAGCCTCGAGGGGGCACTTCTGAATGTCTAAATGAACGTTTCTGTTCGGCTCTTTTACGACCACACACACACACACACACACACACACACATTTTAGGTTCACATGACCGCTTGTTCCCGCTCGGTTTGTTTTTTTCTTTGCAAGAGTTTATTCTGGTTTGGCGTCGAGGCGTTGGCTAAATTCCCAAAATTAAACCAGTTTGGGTTTTGAAAATGTGTTTTTTTTACCTTGTGGACCCCCCCCCCCCCCTTCCCCTCCCCCCCCCCCCCCCCCCCCCCCCCGTGTGAGTGGTACAGGCCCATCTCATGACTGCATATATTTCATCAACTTAACCCGAGCTCCGATGTCTGGGGGACAAGCTGGGTTGACGATTCTCTCTGTAGATTAGCACAGCTCTCATGCCCGTAAGATAAAGGTTATCATTTTTATTTATTTTATTTTGCACTGGCACCAATCTGCAGATTGCCCTGTCTATAAAATACAGGAGATGAGGATGATTAAATGGGCACCCTGGTCTCACATAGCGCACTGTATCGTGGGGAGGAAAGGTCATTCAATATATATGGAAATTATTGCTGCTGTCTTTTTAATACGGGGGGGGGGGCACAGCTTGGATGGTTGTCAGAAACATAGGAATGTTAAGAAAAAGTGGTAAAGCGTTCCTTTTTTCACATTTGAAGACGAACCCGTCTTCTTAATCCTCCTCTGAAAGCGGTCCAATGTTTTCTCTTCTTTGTTGAGGAGAACCGCTGAGCGAGGTCAGTGTGGGACGCCGTCACTCCACCGGCACCGCTCTACGACGCAAAGAGGGGTTATAACCACGGGTTTATTATCCGGATTATTCATCGATTTTGTTCAGCGTTCACATTTCAATCGACAGACTAAAGAAAACGTCCGTGGTGTGCTGCGTTAACTGTAAGGGGAAAGAAACTCCATTTTGGTGCTCCGCTGTGCAGGAAGCAGCCCAGCTGTCAAAGTGGGCTCCTACGATGAGTGTAATCTCTGAGGACAGGACTCTCACACACACACCCCAACGTATCCCAGATACCCCGGAAACGAAATGACCCAAATACCCAGTGAATCGAGGCGTTTGGCTGACGGCGCGCTGCAGATGTAGCGTCGCTTACGCAGAAGATCGTCCAGAGTTGAAGTGCGTTTGCTCCTCTCGACCCCTCCGTTGAAGGAGTCATCGGCTGTTTACCTCCCGTCATTAAGCGTGCATTAATTAAAGCCTGGCGAGTGGTGCAAACACTCAGCGGCGCGAAACTCAACGAGCGAGAGGCCTGTCTGATGCCCGAGCCGGTGGAAGGGGGGGGGGGGGTCTCCAAGCAACCGCCAGCGGTGGCGTGCACATTCAGCTATTGACAGCCCTTGTGCGGTTGTCGGATCCCACGACAGCAATCTGCCGCACCCGCTTATCTCCCATCTCCCCATCTCCCCATTGTCACGGCTGCAACATCGCCGGCCTCGAAAAAAAGGAAAAAAGCGGAGCGTCTGCTTTCATCGGATGGGTTTGGAAACTGAATAGTCGGGGAGGCTTTTGAAATAGTGCGTCGGTAATGGAAGTGTTGCCTCGAGGGCGTGCGTGGCACGGGAGAGGAAGATCGCCTTAGAGCGAGGAGAAAAATGTCCTTCTGTGGCGTTCTGTCAATGTATAAATGTATAAAGTGATGTTTGAAGAGCTGGAGAGGGATCGCAACCGGTTCAGCTGATATCGGGATCACGCCGCTTGGTTACGAGTCCAGCAGGACTCTCTCGAAATGAACTAGTTTGTACAACTTATCGTCCGACTACATCAGAAGTTTACAGTGGTTCTGAACGGCTTTTAGACGGGCTTTCCTCCGAGGCATTCAGAGGGTGGCACTCCTTTTTATGGGATAAAGAGAGCTCGCTGTGAGACATGGACGATCATGTTTAAACAACGGATCCATAGATCCGAAGGGGGGAATCGAACGCACAGCAGTGTTACAGTCCTCAGAGACGGTTGGACCTTAAAGCAGGGTATGCTTTAGGGCGGGCTTACTGTGATTGACAGGTCGCAACAAGATGGCGACATCCAAAACTCAACTTCTTATAGACCGTCTATGATTCACGCCGGTTGCATTGAAATAAATGGGCTGAATGAGGCTTTAGACCGATTTGGGTATTTGTAGTCGCATCTACAGCTTTTTCTTAGGCACCAAATCTAAATAAATCTGTTTGCATTCATCTGCAGAGGGACAATAAATGCTGAAGAAGCATATCTGACAGATTAATCAATTAGTCAAAGTTTATATTTGATTTTTGATTTCTCCAGTCGAGGACAGCCCCTTCAACGAGGTAATTCACTGACCATACCCGACAGCCTCGTGTCAAAACTCATCCAATGCACGATGGAAATATTGAATCCCTCCGCTCCAATTTTAAGTTCACTTAAATGCACCAGAAGAATGTCGGAGCAGCTGAACACGACCACCAGTAACTTGGCTATCAGAGGCCAACATCTGTCTCTGGGAGCCCACGAATCCTCGTCTCTAGAGGTCCATTTCCTGAACTCAACACGGTTGGTTTTTTGGGAGAGAAAACCAATGTTGTTTGGTGAGAACGAGTTCTTTTGACGGCGAGAAACCCTCCATGTTTACGTCCCAGAGACGAGGACTTTTTTTTTCTCCACTTATTTTTTGGGGGGCCTGAACGCCACACGGGTCCAGATTGACGA
Organism: Cyclopterus lumpus; assembly: GCF_009769545.1. Taxonomy (NCBI): domain Eukaryota; kingdom Metazoa; phylum Chordata; class Actinopteri; order Perciformes; family Cyclopteridae; genus Cyclopterus; species Cyclopterus lumpus. The sequence continues at coordinate 10,817,231 of NC_046990.1, read as the reverse complement.
CGTTGTATTTTGGAAGAAAATTCCCCAGAGAAGAAGTAATCATAATCGGCTCATTAAAGAAGGCTTAACAGAGGGTGGAGGGGGGGGGGCGGCGTGTGAAAAGAGTGGCAAAGTAGATTAGTCTGAATGTGCGCGTGTTGATACTCCAAAGAGGAAGGACATTATTATTATTTACTTCTTTTTTTATGGAGAACGATCTGTTTTCTTTCTTTTCTTTCAAGGGCATGCTTGAAGCCAGACGCCGCTTCTAACAGTTTGCTGTTTGAGGTTATTACACCGGAAATCTCTGTCTGAGACTATTTGTGTCTGAATAAAAGTGAACAGTGATGCAACAGCCTTGAGGGAAAGTGTGTGTGTGTGTGTACATTTGTAAGTACATGTGCCAGAAAACTACGAACACCATCGCAGGTAATTGCATGAAATCGGAGGTATTGTTCGTCGTCCCGGGCTTTGTGATCTGGACATTGTCCCGCTCTCCTCCTGGCTCGCTGCCAGCTCAGGGTCTTACCACAAACAACAGGACAGGGGGGGAGGGGGGGAGGGGAGGGGGCTTAATATGGAAATAACATTAATTACCGGGCCTAAACAACAGATGTGACCCTCGGCCCTCTTCAGCATAAATACTCATCTCATAAATGAAGACTGGCTTGTAATATGAAATCGTGTTGCGCCGCTTGGCCTGTAAATATCTCTTTGTGTGTGTGTGTGTGTGTGTGTGTGTGTGTGTGTGTGTGTGTGTGTGTGTGTGTGTGTGTCCAGTAGCAGGTAACCTAATCTTGTATTCAAAATGTAAGATAATCTAAATCCTACTAAAATAGCCCCGAACTGAAAAACCCCTCAAACCCCCCAACGGCGTCGGCGTTTCACCAGATCTCCGTCATTAACTTGTCAGAAGCCCCGCCCCCCACCCCCCCCCCCCCCCCCCCCCCCCCCCCCACTGGCAGTTTGAGCACCAGGCTGTCGAGGCCAATGCGCCGCGCCGATTAACATATCGACACGTCTTTTGTTTCAATCCTCCCAGCGCCGGCCCCAAAGGAGACAACATCTACGAGTGGAGGTCGACCATCCTCGGACCTCCGGGCTCCGTGTACGAGGGAGGCGTCTTCTTCCTGGACATCGCCTTCACCCCCGACTACCCCTTCAAACCCCCCAAGGTACGTGCGGCCGGTCGGGGGTCATTTAATGATCTGGGAAGAGACGGTGACACACACACACACACACCTGTCCGTGTGAGTGTTCTGGTCCAGGTATGACCAGACATCTCTCCAATTATCACACGAAAGAAGCCTTTAAAGGAGCATTAAAACGAAACAGTACCCCAAAAGATTAGAACTTTTATTTGTTCTACGTTTTAACGGTAAAGGTCTCGGATATAAAATAAAGTAATGCAATTGTTACTCTGGGAAAGGGGGATGGCGGCGCCCATTGAACCACAACCGGCGTCGCCGTACCTGTTCGGAATCCACACTCTTTGTTCACTCTTTGTTCACTCTTTGTTCACTCTTTTGCAGCTCGGTTTTGCACCTTTTTGTTGTTCCTTTTTTTTTTATCGTCGTGATTTTCAGCTCGAATCGACTCCGCGGCCGCTGAGTAGCTTACGGACACGCAGGCGGTCAGGGGCCCTTCGCCTAACACCCGTTCACCCCCCCCCGGACACCCCTCCCCGTGCTCGCTCGCCCTCCTCTCTCGCTCTTTGTGCTCCGTGTTTGACAGCAGACTCAAACAAATCCACGGGCTCCGGCCCATCTCTCTGTTGCCAGAGGGACTCGAGTGTTTCCGCACTTCTCCAACCCCCCAACCCCCCCTCTCCAATACACTCCTACCCCTCCGAAACACTGTGATCTGCAGCCAAAACCCCTTCTCACACACACACACACACACACCCTTCGGCCTGTAGCTGCCATGCACTCCCTCGCTGCTGCAGAGACGCTCCAGTGAAGCTCAGTTGCTGAATGCACTCAGACCCCAGGCCTCGGCAGTTTTAGATCCAGAATCCGACTCCTTTTATAATAAAAAAAACCTCCTTAAAGAGAAACAAGAGCTGACAAGCTCACCAGGTGGATGCGTTTCTGTTTGTGAACTCGGGGCCAGGAGAGGAGCTGAGGCCAGGGAAGAGAGGGGGGCGGAGGGGGGGTTATTTATAACGTCTTGCCCTTGTGTGATTTTTTGGGAATGCCGAGGCCCATTAGAGGTTTCCTGTGGTGGGTCCGGAGCGCCAGATGTTGGTGATTGGCGCAGCGGGCGCAAACGGTGGTGTCGAGTGTCAGAACCGAGACGTCAAGCTCGCGGTCTGACGGATAAACAGCGGAGGGTGTTTGGGATGAGCACCGTTAATTTCGACATCATTACCTTTTTAAAAAAAAAAATTTATATAAACGAAACCGTGGCCAGATGTGGACCGGCGAAGTACACGATACACGAAGAGCTCGGCGTTGGAACTTTTTTTTAATGGAAATTGTCATTACACTTATTTTTTATTTATTCCTCTTTGTGTTAAAAGGAAGTCCGTTTAAACACGTGGCGTCTTGAGCACTCAACTTCTTATATATTTTGTATTATTGCAAGTAATCCTATGCAAATGAATGGTCAGGTGACGGTTGTGAAGCTGTTTACTGTGACTGTACACACTTCAAGGTGGCAACAACACTGTTGTGTTGTTTTGATTGTACACCATGCTGCCCTCTGTTGGTCTGATGTATTAAGATATCATGAGTCTCATGGATACTAGAGGGAGAATACAGTCATTTCATGTGCAGCCTGTACCTGTCCTCCGCGTCTCACCTGTTGTTACAACCAGCCGACACACCGAACCGTCTTCCTTCCACTGATCTCACCTCTCCCCGTTCTCTGCAAATTGATTTTTAAATACATCCTTTTATTTGAGTTGTTTTCCTGGTTATTCTTGTGTGTGTTTATCGGCATAAAATGACTTGTCAATCATATATGCAGCAGAGAATTCTCTTTCCTTTTTTGGAAGGTTACGGTTCCCCGCGAAGTCTCTAAAACGGTTGCGTCTGTGCGTCCTCAGGTGACCTTCCGTACGAGGATCTATCACTGCAACATCAACAGTCAGGGGGTGATCTGTCTGGACATCCTGAAGGACAACTGGAGTCCTGCGCTCACCATCTCCAAGGTGCTGCTGTCCATCTGCTCCCTGCTCACAGACTGCAACCCAGGTGAGATCCGCTGCTTCCACGTTTGTTTATTGCGTTGCCGTCGGTACGTCTTTACTCGAGGGCTAATAACAACAGATTCAAACCCTCGTTGTTGCTCAAAAAATTAGATTTGTATCATAAATAAGCAAGACATGGCTCCTTGGCATGTTCCGATAGATCCACTCGACGTTGTTCTCTAACTCATCTTCACTTCACGCGTTTTACCTGCGAAGGTAAAGAAGTCGTCCGCCCAGCTGATTGATTACTTTTAAAATCTTCCCTCTCTGTGTTTGTACCTTTCAGCCGACCCTCTGGTGGGAAGCATCGCCACACAGTACCTGACCAACAGAACAGAGCATGACAGGATAGCCAAACAATGGACGAAGAGATACGCCACATAGACCACCAACCATCGCCTCCTTTACCCCCCCCCCCCCTTCCCCTGTCACTGTACCTCTCTCTACCTCTCTCTCTCTCACCCATGAGGCCTTCACACAGCAGGGGGCGTGATGTACCAACGGCACAGAAATGCGACACTCGCGTGCAAAGTACTTTGCATAAAAACTTCTCAGTTGCAACACTTTTTCAGTAAAAGGTTCTCATAGATTCACGCAGACAGACGACCAACGGCCAGGACCCTATTGATCGTTGGTCCTATTGATCACTGATCCGATTGTCTGTCTGAGGTGAACTGTTGCGTAGCCTAAACTACTGCCAGCTGTCTTTTTCAGTTTCCTTTTTAGAGTGAATTTGAATTTCCCCTACAGTTTAAATGCCTTTGGCTTTTATTGTGAAAGGTAAGGAGTGGATCTGGTCTGCCTTTTTGTCAAGGTTGAAAGGAGTCATAAAGTTCTTGGATCAGACTATGGAGCCTCCGTGCTGCTGTTTCATTAATAACTAGACTCTTTATTTGCGGTGCGAAAGCTCAGAAAATCCACTTTGTTCCGGGGGTTTAATATTCGTGTTCTGTGTGAAGATACTACATAAAATGTATATTTACATGCGAATTAATCGCACAAAAAAATACAACGCCCCCAGTGTGTGCAGGCCTTTAGTCTGTCAAAGCACACTCACTGAGTGCAACAGTAATCCTGCCCTCCTATCACCTTCCTCCTCCTCTTCCTCCTCCACCTCAACATTTTATCTACCTTTTCTGTGTTTAGAAAAGAAAAGAAGAAGAAAATCAATGGAGACATGTCCTTTTGTTCCTTGTTGACTTTTTTTTTTTATACAAAGAGTAGATTGGGATTTTTATTGTCCAATATCTGAATGTTGGAAGTATTGTATTGGAGAAAAAAAAGAAGAAAAAAAAACACAGAATATTATAAATTTCATACGCATTTGTCCTTCAGCTAGTATGTATTCTCATTTTTTTTTAGTGGCACCTGGAACAAACATGCAGAATATTATGCTTTTACTTTGTTTTCCTTGTTTTTATTTGTTTGTTTCTTTGTATTTTGTCGTCTATGTTATCTGCATGGAACGGGAAGGTTTGCGTCAATGGATCCTTCATGCTTTTTAAACTTCCTCTGATTTTGTTTGTACTGTATGTATTTTTTCAAAGGCTTTTGAGGCAGACCACAAAAGTATAGGTCTGCCTGTGAAAGAGGCAGGACTTGTATATTTACTGGCTACCCGCCACCTCTGCAATTGCAGAGTGGTTTGTTGTGCACTTGTATTACTGAAGCACCCAATAAAACACTGTGGTTGGCTTGTGAGAAGAAAAACACACACGCTCTGTCTGGGATATTGTGTTTGACTGCAGCGTCAAATATTTACACTTCTTCACTCGCTGATTCAGCCACTCCGTCACACACACACACGTAACCTTTATAGTCTGAAACGTTGGCTCAATTACAATAAAGCTTCTTTGTTTTTAAATCAGATATCTGCTTTAGTTGGGTGTGGCTCATTATGACATTATGCGATAGTTTTCATGCCGTCAGCCTCTCTGGTCTGCAGGATATCGCAGAAATAAATGGATCTCCGTGAAATTCTTCTCTTTGGAAAGACTGGCAATTAGTGACCGTGTGGGCTCCATGGTAACGTAGCGGGGACGAAGCAAAGGGTCAATTGCATTGATTGAACAAATGGGAGAGTCCTTCGGTTTGCAGCCGCTTGCCGATAGGCCACTGAAAGCGCTGCGCTTCCCATCATATGAATAAAGTAATGATTGAATTATCTTTATTTACATTCTCCATCATTGCGACGTGTCTTTAGTCAAATGCAGTGCGACAGAGTCAATAAATACGGGTCTGCGGATCAGGAATTGGTTTTAAATATGTATAGCAATATACAGACTGGGCTAAAAAGAAAAGAGCTGCAGGGAGGACCGAGTGTTGTTGTTGCTCCATATGCTCGTGGGAAACACTGTTCACGTCTCTTTTCAAGGTATTTATAATGTTTCTTTCTTAGGATTAGAATTTCAAGTGACAATGAGATGTAGACGTATCGTCATGGCAACACTCGGACTCAGTTTGCATCTGGTTGAGATGTGTGTTCTGCTGTTAGTCTCCTCCCCTTTTGGTTATCGCATGCTACTCGTGTAAGTTCACGGCAGGCGTGGTAGTCACTTGGTAGTCAAAACATTGACATTTTCATTACACCCTGACAAGAATCAAATATCTGTGGCTGTCGCAGGACACAAAATGACTAAAAAGAGATTTAACATTACAAACAGACACAAAATTACTTCAAAGAGACACAATCGTCTGCAAAAAGCCATAACATTACTAGAAGAAGGCACAAAAATACTACAAACAGCCATAAAATGACTACAAACGGACACAAAAAAAAGGCTTACCGTATGGTTCTTTACTGGTTCTCCACCTTGTTTCAGTTTAGTTCAGTTTACTGGGGAAAGAACACAACACATCAAAATAGCCGACAAACAACCGTTTTACATTCCACGACTGATCTTTTGGGAAAGTCACAGCAAAATAAAGTATTAAAAACAGAAGGAACAGGCCACTCATACTCAAATCCTCACGCACAACATGTTTCGGCTTTATGAATTAATGATGCAAAAGCTTTTAAGCAAAGCACCAAGTCCGCTCTGGGTCTGCTTATACAGATTTGAGGTTCCAGCAACAAACAAAACAACAGAAAAAGAAAGAAAAAAAACGACTTTAGATATTTATGACTGTTCTGATTAGTCTGCAAGAAAGTCATGGCTGAAGCCTAAATGTCTGATTGTTCTTCCATGATGGCTCCTTGGTTTCACTTTGCACTGTAGCTCCTCAATGAAGTGTTGCAACAGGCAGACAAGCCACATGGTCCCCCTTGAAGCTGTGAGAACGTGCTCTCAGAGGCTGCAGCATGCAATGAATGATTTCAACTCACAGGCCCTATAATAATGATGATGATGATGATGATGATGATGATGACGACACCTTGTTAGTTATGAGTCAGACGTGGTCAGGTTACGTGGTTGTTTAGTTTCTGTGGCCAGCGATGCAGCAACTTAGTCATTGCAGAAGTTCTATTAGATTAACACAATTGCATGTAAACAACACATCTCCCTCCAAATTGTCTTTAAATTATAAAACTGGCATTAAATTCGTGGCTTGTTTTAATTTTTTTTTTTTTTTTTTTTAATGCTGTAGATGCTGCCGTCTGTAAAAAAAAATGTAGTAATGTATTTATTATGCATTGGTTGTGTAACCAGGTGGCATAAATACATCCTCAAATAAAAAAATATTGAAGTTCCTGAAACACAAAGTTCACAAGTTCGACCGACATTTTTTTTAAATTTATTTTAAAGATAACATTGACCACAATGCAATGTAACGTCCACGGGCGCATGAACCCCTAATAACGTGCGTGATGCAGGCGGTCGTGTTTCCAGAGGAGGACCCGGGCCGGGCGGCTCGCTGCAGCCGCGGTAGGCTACTTCCGTTCCGCAGAGGGCGACAGCCACCAGCCAGCCGAGACTGTGGCGGAGGTCCAGACACAATAGACTGGGTAAGTTTTAATACCGGGCGAAATAGGTGGTTTAAGACCGACGTTTCACCGGGGGGGCGAAGCGTACGACTCGGTCCGCCGCCCGCGTCCGTTTCTCGGTGAAGTCGAAGGTCATTTCGTCGGCTTTTAGCAGAGATAAACAACACGGTCGTGGGGTTTAGTTGGTTTGCATGGGGGAAAAACGGGCTCCGGCTACGTGCTGGAACGGACTCCGTTCCCGGCTGCCGTCTGACGCGTTTTAATGTTTTTTTAAAAAAAACAAAAAACGTTATAAAGTACGCTCCGTTTTCTCACGAAATTAGCCGCGACGTTACGTTTAACCGACCCCCCGAAGACCAACCGACGTGAGCCTTTTGTGTCGCGGTCCCCCCCCGGTTGTCCGTTCACTTGTGAGGGATGCCTAGCAAAGCGGCTCTTCCTCCACGCTGTTCCAAGAAGTAGTCGCACCCCACCCCCCGAAGTCGTAGGGCCTGAGCGTGCGTTGCCAGTTGGACTTAAGGGGGACATGGGGGGGGGGGGGGGGTGTTATGGGTTGTTGTTGTTGTTGTTGTTGTTGTTGTTGTTGTGTGGGGGGGGGTCATGATAACACACACAGCGAAACGGCTCCATTCATTTTAATTGAAGAACCACATTGTCCGCAGTCTGGAGTTCCTCGCGTGCGGGTGTGAAACGGTTAATTGTAGCGCGTGCGGGGTGTGAACCGTGCACGTCGCTAGCTAAACTAGCGCGTGCAGGGTGTGAACCGTGCACGTCGCTAGCTAAACTAGCGCGTGCGGGGTGCGAACCGTGCACGTCGCTAGCTAAACGTCCGTCTCGGCTAACGGCGGTTCGTTCACCGGAACCCGAGAAGAGCTTAACGGCTTTTGTCTGCCTCCTCACCGCTGGAGCGACCAGTGGAACTGACTATAATTTATATTTATATATATATTTAAAATATAATATGTTTAAAATATAATATTTTAAATATGTGGCAGTTAAAAGTACAGAGAAGTGCGTCAGTATTTCTTCTCTACAATCCGCTGTGACATGAAAACATGCACCTTAACGGCCATAAATCGTGATTAAAAATGTACATTTAACGCACTAAACACTCAAATCTGAGCGTCTTTGGCTCAAGAAAAGAGTCGTTAGAATACCGGTTGTCGGCATTTCCGCTCCAGCAGGTAAACAATGCGAGTTAATGATTGTAAATAGTGATTTTTAAAATGCAAATACACTAATGTTGAGTCAGGGTTTCTTCTTAAAATCATCTTTCATCACTCATTTCTGAGTCTGTCATCGCCCGGTTTAAATACCAGACTACAGACCAGAGTGTCAGTATTTCTACAGACACCAATGAATGTTTCTGAATAGTGAAAGTGACTTTTGTTGTTGTTGTTATTATTATTATTATGAAGCCATATTAGCGTCTGCCTTGCTTGGAGCTCATTCTGCAGCTTCGGTGTGAACTTTATTTATTTGTTCGTGTGGTCCCTCCAGGTTTCCGGTTCATCTCCAATCCAAACCGGTATGTCGGATGAGGATTCCCGTGCCAGCACCAGCTCATCTTCATCGCCGCCTTCCTCCAGCCAAAGCAGACAGAGGGACATACTTTGCAAAAAGAAACGGGAGAGCAAAGCCAGCATGAGCAAGACCTCCAAGCTGCTTTCCACGAGCGCCAAAAGGTACAAATATATAAAGGAATGACTTATATTATATTCTGCTCAGGTCGTTCGTCACAATCGGACAGTTGTTTCCTTTATAATATTTTAATTGGGTTTCTTTCTTGTGGGAAAATGCCACTTCAAACACGAATACCGACCACTTGCAGAAGGAAAAAATCAACTTGTGTATTTCTATTACCTCCAAAGTGCACAATTTTTCAGCTGTTTCACAAGAAGAAATCCATCTTAGAAGAGGAACACGTGCTAATTTCTCCTCCTAGACAGCAACTTGACCTGAACACAAAGTACACGTGATAAAAACGTCCTTTTTCTCCTCTGAAAAGACAATCAAAACCATCGCTCACACTTTTTACTTTTTTGTTTTATTACAGCCAGGTTTGGGAGGGTTGCTTTAAAAATGTGATGCAACTGCGGCTGATTGTTATTATTATTTATTTTTATGTCTTGTGTGTGTGTGTGTGTGTGCAGGATTCAGAAAGAGCTGGCTGATATTACTCTGGACCCTCCACCAAACTGCAGGTGGGTTTCATCCTTTGCTCTTCGACACACACTGATCCCACGATTGTTTTCTCCTGAAACCTATTGTCGTATTAATTCCTCTGGTATTAGACTGGTAGGGTTTGATATTAAGCCGCACGCGGACCAGTATACCCAGTCTGACCACCGGGCGTCGCACTCGACTCAGCAGCCGCTGTGTTAATCACTACCGATGCGATGTGAGCTGGATTTAGAGGCCGCTGATGCAGACGGCGCTTTAATTTGACAGAAGAGGTGATGTAAGGACAAATGCCAGTTTTATATAAAATCAACCAAATCTATTTTTAGGCCTGTGTACATTTTCAGTGTTGCTCTCAAACTAGGACCTAAGAATAAAATCAACATTTGTTGTTGTTGTTTTCTTAAAAACAAACCAGTCCTACAAAAGACAAAGAAACGATTAACTTTCACCAAACTTCTCTTAACACTTTAGTAAAAAAAGATCAAACATGTTATTGATCATCTTACGTTTCTGCTTTTCTTGGTACAAACTTTATAATTTTGGGGCTTGGGACTCCATTACTTTGTGGTCTTGGAAAGTGACCATATATTTATTTTTTATTTTTTTATTATCGGTGGCTTAATCCAAAAAAAAAAGAAAATAATGGCTCGTTGCAGCTCTAAATCGATGTGGCGTTCAGCTTCAGCAGCTCGGTTTACTTCAGCGTGGTGATTTTTGAAAGGATTATCCTTTTAAAACCAGACGCTCTGGGTTCAAGCGGCCATCGCAGCCGGCTGTCCTCCCTCCGTCGGTGTCCTGAGGCGAAGCCCCGAAAGCCCTCCGTGCTCCAGGGAGCGGTTCTGCAGCAGAGCCTGACCTCTGACCTCCCTGTGAAAGGGAGAAAACAGAGGAATCTCTTCCATCATGGCTCAGTAGATCAAACGAGCCTCCTCAGGCCACAGACCATCCCAAAAATGAACCCCGTCTGGATATTTGTTGCTAACTGGAATGAAACGGTCTGGTGTTCACGGTCTCGTTGTTACTGCTGCTCGTCGTCAGACTTCCCCCTCATGTATGAAGCCGGTTTTCGGTGAAAACAATAGATGCATTCTATTGTCTCTACCTGCACCAGTACAGCCTTCATTTAACAGCCCGTCCATGAAACCAAGCTGTTCGCTGCGGGGGAGCACGCGGCATGTGTGACTGTTTAACTTCACCACGAAGCAGAGGCAAATGGAAAAAATGACTCCAGTTACTTAATCGTGTTTTCATTCGACATTTCGCTTACTTTGAAAATAGCTGCTGTCTTTTTATTGAATAAAAGCCCAACTTTACGTCCAGTTCTTGCAAGACGGTAAACAATAGAAACATCGACGGGCGTTAAAAGCTTTCCATCCTAAATGCGTCTGTCTGTCACGACTACAGCGCGATGGTGTTCTCGACTAAATTAACAGCTTAAACTCTGGATTAAGGACGGATGACTGAAGGACAACGGACGTCTTCTGCCATTTTAAAGTAAATTCACAATGGACCACCTCATTACAACAGCTTGAAGCACAACCTGTCGCAGGCCGGCTCTCTGCCAATTAAATGTGTTTTTAATGAGCACCGTGTATTATGTGATTATGTAATAACTCAAATGTTCATAATTTAAATACTTTCAAGCTTAACTCGTGCTTGAAAGAGAATGACGCATGTTGTTATCAATGAAACGGAAGTCATTCATTATTGGTTCAACTTATAACTTGTTTATTGTACAGATATAAATCAACAAGTACCAGCAATATTATTGGTCCTGCTAAGTATGATGCAGATTATTTATTTAAATTTAGTTTGTATTATTAGGGCTGCAACTAACAATGATTTTTCTTTCTCGATTTCAAAACAAAAATCTCATTATTTCCCAGAAGTCCCATTTTTAAGTTGTACTGTTTTATTTCTGACCGGCAGTCCAAAACACAAAAGTTCTTAATTTGTCAACGATATAAAACAGAGAAAAAAAAGAAATCGGCAAATTCTCATATTGGAGAAGACGCAGTCAGTAAATAAGTGATTGATAGTCGATCAATCAAACCACCAATCATTTCAGCTCTATATTTAATTAAATAAAACCCCTTCCTCTGAGTTACTGTCCCTTTAAGGGAGCTTTTATCTGAAGGGTTGTAATGGGCTGCTGCCCCTCTGGAAAACTCTTGAAGTTCAAGCTGTTGGAAGTCTTTTGGTTTATGGAAAAGGCTTCTTTGATAAAGTTTAAAGCGTATCTGATGTACTTAAACCAACATGCATCTTAAACGATATCAAAATGAATTGCTCCTGCACCCTTTAATGGATTATCATGAATGCTGATGAGACGAAACCGGTTGTTTTGAGGCTGCGTGTGTGTCCACATCAATAAAATGAACTTTCATATGGGCAAAGTTTTCATTTGTCTCATTAACACTTACATCCTTTCACGTTAGTCCAAAATGGGCGTCCTGGATCGATCCGTCTACATCGTGAAGCCGGCTGAAATCACTGAAACACGTCCGCGTTGGTGTTGATCAAAGACGCTCAGCATCTGCCCCCCCAGGCCGGTGTGGATCGATGCCGGTGTGGATCGATGCCGCTGTGTCTCGTGGTCCCCCGAGGGGTTCGAGACCCCATGTTCTGCATGTAAGAGGGAGAAAAGCCGGGGATGCTTTGAGCCAAAATCAATACAGATTACGGCGCGTCGACACATCATCTGTGAAGGGAGGCGTCTTCTGAGCGACGCACTGGGGAAATGAAACTTTTGAAGGGGGAGAGGGGGATTATAATCTTTGTGACCGCTAATCTGTGAAAGTATCGGTGTGTTTTAATCCTTATTATTGCCTAAATCCGTATGAAATGTGATGCACGTGCTATATAAAACAATGCTTTTCCCCTTGATCCCTTTTTGATCTTAAGAAACAAACAAGATATTTCATACGGTATCGACTCTCTGGCGGAAACGATTTGCTTAACTTGTAATTTGCCTCTTTCTTTTTTTTTTTTGTGCCACATGCAGCGGAGCTTGAATGAATAATGTCTCTTCTTCACAGTCCGCTTCAGAAAACGAAACGCCCACGACCTCCAGAAGGCTGCCAGGAAGCTTTTAGTTGTGCAGCCAGTCAAGCACATGAATGAATATGTGACTTTCATACTGTAACTCCATTGATGTAGATCCAGTTGCGTCTGCTCCACTCAACAGAAGCATAGCATCTGTATTGACGGTCCTCCTCGGTGTGCGTGGGTGTCTTTTCCACCGACTGTTTATTCATTATCATGCTGCATTTACTGAGACATTTATTTGTTGTTGTTTTCTCCCCTGGCGGTGTTTTCCATCCTCCGCATTACTGACGAGTAAGATGAGAGTAAACCGTTGACATTTACGATGCCGTTGGAGGTCATGAAATAAACATGTAAACATGTTGTCTGTTTTTTGTTTTCCGGCCTGCAGCGCCGGCCCCAAAGGAGACAACATCTATGAGTGGAGGTCGACCATCCTCGGACCTCCGGGCTCCGTGTACGAGGGAGGCGTCTTCTTCCTGGACATCGCCTTCACCCCCGAGTACCCCTTCAAACCCCCCAAGGTACGGATATTATGACCACGTGTCTGTTACACTCGTGCAGACTGTGAACAAAACCTAGCACATAAAATATGATCTGGGAAACTCTCTGTAGTTTACACACAGATTTACAGTTTTATTCTTTTGGAATAACACTAGTTAGTTTAAATAAAGCCTTGATGAACATTTAGCTTGTTTTCAGTTATGTAGAAGGTGCCACAGGAAGTCACTGATCACACGCAACGTGTTGGGTTTTCTCTTTCACAATAAGAGCTTTTCTTTTCTCCAGTGGAGGAAGATGCACAGTGGGTCATTTGTTTGTCCCCGCAGGTTTATTTGGACCAGTTAAGTTATATTGGGGCATTATGATGGCAATAAAAATGCCAACCTCCATTGTAAAACATTTGTTTGTTTTACCAAGGCTCATTTTCAGTGGGATGGAACACTAAAAAAAACATACAAATAGTGATGTCAGCCTAAAAAAAGCATGTTATGGAGATAAAGCTAAAGCAAAATATGTTTTGCAGCTCTGATCTGAAGGTTTTCTTCACACTGCAGTTGATTTAGTTGCAGAAAAACTTTTATACTTTTATGGATGCAGAAGTCACATCGATGGAGTTTCCTCGCATTTAAAAGTACCTCTTTTCCGCCACCAGAGGGCTATCATGTCCTGCAGAGGAATATAAATGCTGTGTGTGTGTCTAGTCACAAATCCTATTCAAATGGACAGTTCAGAGTACGTCTCATTTATTTCTCAGAAGTTGTTGCAGCGACATAATTTAATCTGGTGCTAAATTTAAGTTCCTAAGTTCCACATTAAGGCACCAAGACCTTGAGGAACTCTCCGTTCAAAAACCTTTTTAGGGTATTACCATAAAGCGAGCGTGCCTGTAAAGGGGGGGGGGGGGTGAAGAGACCCCTCACACCTTCACATTGGCTTTAAAACCGAGCATGCCGATGGGTTAAAGTTCCTACATTAAGAAGACCTATAGTTAAAGCTAAGCAGACAACGATAGTGAACTGCTTCCTGTCTGCTTGTCCTCAGGTGACCTTCCGTACGAGGATCTATCACTGCAACATCAACAGTCAGGGGGTGATCTGTCTGGACATCCTGAAGGACAACTGGAGTCCTGCGCTCACCATCTCCAAGGTGCTGCTGTCCATCTGCTCCCTGCTCACAGACTGCAACCCAGGTGAGACTCCCACTGACCCGGCTCTGCTGAGCGAGAGAGGATTTGAGTGTCTGAGGTGGAGTTCACAAGCTCTCCGTTCTATTTTAAACGTTCAGCGTGCTGCAACAAGCGGGCTTGAATGACTGTTTCGTGATCTCGAGGGAAAGCTTTTCTTTAAATGTGTCCGTGTGGAGACATTTAAAGAAGTTTGTGGATTCGGTGCAAAGATTTCTAAACGGATTCTACTTGAAATTAATTATTGTTTACAAATGAAGAGAAGCAGCAAATGATGAGAGCCAGATGTTGTTCTGTATATGAGCTATATGAGTTTCTTTGATCGTTTTCACACCAACTTAACTTATTATTTTTTGTCGTCCCCCCCCCCCCCACCCCACCCCCACCCCCACCCCCCGTTCAGCCGACCCCCTGGTGGGAAGCATCGCCACCCAGTACACGACGAACAGAGCGGAGCATGACCGGACAGCCAAACAGTGGACGAAGCGATACGCCACATAGAGCCTCGGAGGACGGCGGCGGTGGGGGGGAAGGAGGGGGGGGGGGGGAGGGGTGCTCCAGGGCATTTGTGTTGGGGGGGGGGGGGGGGGGGGGGGGGTATTTCTATCTCAGATTTGTAGTACTTTATTGTCTGGTTTATTTTTTGCTTCCTGATTAAGTTATCTCCACGAATATGGTAATAAAGGAACACAACGGAAAAGGAAATCTCGTCTTTTATTTTTTTTATTCCTTCATTGTTATTTGAAGTTTGGATTTCATGCAAACCGGCGGAACATGTGACCAATAATCACTTCCTGTAATGACGACGACGCTTCAATTGATATAACAAGTGATGTTTTACCTCGTTGACAACATTCAGAGATAATTTGTCAACACTTTACTTTAACCCTCCATATTTAGCAATCATAAGATTCATATAATCATTTAATAATCTGTGTTTTATTAATGCCTTTGCCAACAACTACTGTATATCTTCCTGTGGGCACAGTTTGTAAACATTGTAACGGTAGATAAGAACATACTAATAACTACATAATGTTACAAACCATTTATTAAATATTATTATAGTGCCTGTAAATGTTAACGGACGCCTTTTTGAAAAATAAGTCAAAACTAAATAATTTCCCGACGCTAGTGTCGCTGCCGTTTCCTCATTGATCACATTTTTTTCAAGCTGTGACCTTTTTGGAGCCCTTCTGTCTAACCTGACGACTCATTGGGCTCCATTACTGGTAACCAGTTAACAACCAGCAGCAGCGTGTGTGCTCGTTGCAGGCGTGATGTAATAAACCGTCTCTGTGTCGCTGCAGAGACGTAACTTTTAAGGTCAGAGGGACATTTCCCGCATCACGTGGGTCACAGGAGGCCAAGAAAAGATCATTTGTCCATCTGTTGGCAAATATCTGCCCTTTTTTTTCTTTCTCCACTTGAAACTTGAAACATTTGACTTTTCACATCCCTTAAAAGCGAATGTACACAGTGTTCCCCCGTCCGTGGTACTAGTACACGGTAGAGTACATGTACCATTCGGTGTGTACTGACGTCGTGACGGCAGGTGAAACCAATCTCCCGGATTAATAAACAGCTCTTGTGTATTAAGAGTAATTAAATGGAGGCACAATCAAAACATGTATTGTCAGTAAAGTTAAAGTAAACATTTGACTGACAAGTAATTTCCCACACAGACATTTTAAAGGGCGCTCCCTTCTTCTTAAAGGGCCAGGCACGGATTAAAAGTCCCTCCGCCTGCCCTAGTAGAAAGAACATTGCACAATGTTCGCCTCGCTCTCATCGAACATGATCGCGTTGACTCCGCAATGGGAGTGCATTGGGACAATGGTAATTATCCCAAATAGAAATACCGCGGTCTTTAACGCGATACACACCGACCTATTCCCAGACGTTAACGCGGAAGCTCGGTATAGCTAACGACATGGAAACAGTCAAGATAATACAGTACTTTCATGTAAACTTGACAGCGAATTTGTGATTATTCGTGAAAATATGGCAACATAATCATGCTTTTGTTATTATTAACTGAGAAAGAAAAACAACTTAAGCATCATACAAGTTGTCAATCTCCCCTGAAGGAACACTGTCGTGCATTGTTTATGCTTTTCTGTCCATCTCAGAAACTCCACGTTGAATAATAAGTATAATGTTCTTATATTCAAGAACATCCGGTTAGTCTACGCCTCTGTGCAACTTGGCCTAATTTCTGCCCAATTATTGTCCATCAATGATGAGACATGATGCATCGCGGTGCCGTGTTCCTTCGGTATGAGGAACACACACGTACTGTAATTAGTTCTGAGTCGCTTCCCACAAACAAAACAAAAAAATACAGCAACAAACCGGTTTTTATTTTTGGAAAAATCAAACTGAGCCGAGGCACAGTCAGGAAGGTATTAAGAGACAGTAAGAAAATAATAAATATATATATATATATCTGTCCCGTTGAGGCTTTTGTTGTATTTGAATATTACATATTTTAAACGGTTTCAATGTTCAGCTCTTAAAATACTTTGCAGGATTATATCTCGACGACCTGCCAAGTGAAAACTATTCAACAGAAGTCTGAACTCGGGCCAGACGGCTGAGTCGGCTCAATAAACACACCGTGGCTTGTCTCCGTAACTTCTTTCAATAATCTTCTCGTGAAAATGTCTTTTCCAGGAACCCGATGTATATACAGTATATATACTCAATAGTTAATAGTTAACTAGTGTTAGAAACACACGCAATAACAAATCGTAAAGGAGAAAAGGCCTCTGGTCAGCAGGAGTGGATGTCAATCATTCAAGGATTTAAAACCGATAACACTTGGCTAATTACAGCAATAAAACGTAGAAACGTCTTTCCTTTATTTATTTATTTGTATTATTTATATTTAACAATACAAAGTTTCTAGGTGAGTCCGGGAGCTTTAATGCTGTGACTCATGCTATAATCAGCTTTTGTCCACCACGTTATTACAAGTTATTATAACAAAGGTGACTAAATATCGGGAACAGTTTGTGCTGCCAATAATTTTAAAATAGATCTGCGAGAGTACAATTCCTGCATTTAGTTTTGATCGTACATTTTGTACGCTGTGGTTTCCAAAGTGATCCATTACAGTCATCGCATTGGAAGGTCAAGTCTTCAAGTTCAATTTTTCAACGACGAGCAAAAGTTATAATCGAGGATCCATGTTTACGTTTTATTTTATTATTATCATTACAATAATTATTGGTCCGTGTCAAATGTATGTTTAAAATATTTTCTTTCAGGGAAACAGACGTATTTTTGGGGGGAATTCAAAAGTTTCATTTGTTCTGCAGGTGTTAATTAATCAGAATCTGAATTAAATCAGCAAAACATCCATGGGTATTTCCAAATGTGATATTCAGTTGTTCTCAGAATAACGTGGTCGAGGTCTGCCTGTGATCCAATGCCTTTCTTCTCCAATCTGAGATCTGTGATGACTCTCAGCACGTTTCCACGGCACTTCAAGTCACATCGAAACCTCGACCGCTCACCTTCACGTCCTCTCATCAATTCCTTGAATTTCGGGGGGAGTTTGGGGGATTTCCGGCGTGACGTCTTGTAATTTCACTTTCACTTCTTAGAAGCCAGACTGAGTTCACTTGGACACTGCCAAGTCTTGTACAGGTGTCATCTCGTGTCCGTAATGGAGTCATTAAAGCTCAGTGAGAAGAGACGCTGATGTCAGTCTGCCATGTATATTTCCAAGTAGCCGACACAATTAAGATATTAATTGAGCTTGCGTGGTTGTAAAGGAAAGATACACATGTGGCAAGCTGCTGTCAGCCGCCAGAGATGATAAAAATCCACATCCAAATCCACCAATATGAGACAAAACATGCTCAACTTTAACTTAAAGCTACTACGGGGAACTTTCTGCGCCCCCTGTGGACAAAAGTGGTAGTGTTTCCAAACAGAGTCTCTTTAGATAACCTCTCATTTTACTATCAGAAACTCCTTTTAACTAGCTAACAACAAAAAACTGTGTGTCCTTCTTCTTCTTCAGTGTTTATTGGCGGCGGTTCTTCCGGTTGTGTTGCACATGGTTACTTTAATTACGACAGGCTGCTTAAGTACATGTACTTAGTTAAACTTCACGATACAGTTTGTTACAGTGAAGTAAACCAAGTTATTGTCCCGTATCTGTCAATATATTTGTGTAATGGGATGACTCCGCCTCCTCCCCTGACCTAATTACATTATGTACACACTTACCTGGCCGGCTGCACCTGTTTCAATGGTCCAGGGCTACCCTGATTGCAAATGCCTGACTGCTGACACTGGTCTATACCTATATATATAGTTTTCGCTTGTATTTTACACGCCCTGAAGACTGTGGGTTGAAAAGGGATCGTCAATTGTTGAAGGTACGAGGTCAGAGTGCGTTTTGATGGTGGACATTTCGTTAAAAAAAGAGTTGCGCAACAACATGCAGTTGTAGCTAATTTGTTACAAAAGAAAAACATGACAAAAAAAGCCAGATTTCTTTTTATTTCCTGCAATGAGCATATTTGAGTGTATTCTTTAATATGCCTGCGGTGCTCCATAAACACAAAGAGACAACAAATTAAGACAGAAATGTAGTGAAATTCATGGTCGACACTGGATTCAGTTGCCCTGGTATATTACTGTAATAAAATAATGAATATAGTATATTACTATATTATATTACTGGATTAAATCCAAAGTGGCGGACACGAGAAACAAACCGACACAGAGGTCGCAGGTGAAAAAGCCGCAGCTCCAATTTTCTGTTTATAATATTTTGTTCCTGTAAAAATGTGTGTGTGAGTGTGTGTGTGTGTGTGTGTGTAGGGGGGGGGGGCTGTTGACAGTATTTTCCATATATATATACATATATATCCCCCCTTCTTCCACCACTGTACTGTATTGTAAGTAAATGTACTTTATCACCTGTAACATTGAACGTTTACCCCCCCCCCCCACTGCTCCATGTGCGTGCTTCTTGCACGTGTGCCGCCGCAGCTCGTTACCGACTGAGTGAAGCGCCCCGGTCCCCCCCCTCTTGTTCAGCGTGCACGTTGCGCCGTGCAACGTGACCGTGTTACCGTTCCTCTCCGCACAATCCACCCTCCCTTACGATGTCCTGAAAGTGTGTCACTGGGTTAAAGTGGCTCGAGACTCAAGGGCGGAGGAGGGGGGAGGGGGCGTGTCCGACAAATAGGTCACATGGGCGAGCCCACGATCGAGAACATTTAGTTCTCCAGAGGAGCTGCTGCTCACACAATAAGAGGGAGCTGCATCCACCCGGACGCGTCTCACTCCTCGCGCAGCCAGAAGAGTGTCGTGCACACCTCACCTTTAGTGGACCCTTCTCTTTTGTTTTTTGCAGACGTCGTGACAAGACAAGACCGGTTGAATCATCTGTTTTGGGAGATTCTTCTATTTAAAATTTCTCTCCTGTTTCCTCGATCAGAGATGCCCGAGGACATGGGGACAACCAAGCCTGGTAAGAGCACCCTGCAGAGGTTTCACGATTCATGCAGCGACATGTTGTCATTCATGTTGTCATTCATGTTGTCGTTCATGTTGTCATTCATGTTGTCGTTCATGTTGTCGTTCATGTTGTCGTTCATGTTGTCATTCATGTTGTCGTTCATGTTGTCATTCATGTTGTCGTTCATGTTGTCGTTCATGTTGTCGTTCATGTTGTCGTTCATGTTGTCGTTCATGTTGTCGTTCATGTTGTCGTTCATGTTGTCGTTCATGTTGTCATTCATGTTGTCGTTCATGTTGTCGTTCATGTTGTCGTTCATGTTGTCGTTCATGTTGTCATTCATGTTGTCGTTCATGTTGTCATTCATGTTGTCGTTCATGTTGTCGTTCATGTTGTCGTTTATGTTGTCGTTCATGTTGTTATTCATGTTGTCATTCATTGCACGCGCTGACCTGACGTTTTAAAAGGAAATGCACAGTCCAAAAAATCCATTCTTAAAATTACATCAAGTTGGAGGATTTTGTTATTTATGGTGCTCGTGGAAAAGGACGTTATCTGTCTCGTGTTATGAACATGAACATATATATATATATATATATATATATATATAATCTTACCTGTTGAGGCTTTTGTTGTATTTGAATATTACATCTTTATAATGCTTTCAATGTTCAGTTCTTAAAATACTTTGGAGATATATATATATATATATATATCCTCCAAAGTATTTTAAGTAGTGTGTGTGTTTCTAGGAAGGCAGCACACAAATGAATGGAGTCCTGCCATTGAAACTTATTTTTATTTTCCTGCTTTTATTTTCGCCGCGTGACTGACCCGCAGTGACGCGGCTGATGCACCCCGGAAGCCCCGGGCCGCACATAGAAAGAACGGGGTCAGGGGGGGGGGCCAGGGCTCCATTCAACCCGGCACAACAACGGTGTTTATCTCCGCTGTCCCCGCTCACGTGGACGGCGTAGCGGAGGCCACGTGTTCCGTGTGTACACGCTTCTCAGAGAACACGCTTCCGATTGGCCGAGGGGCGTGTCCTCCGCGCGCAGGCTTTCTCGGGTTTGGAACTCTGCTACGGATTGGCTGCAGGGGGAGCCCGTGACGCACGACGTTGCATAAAACCACGTGGTGCACAGGGCAGCTTGATGCGAGGCTGTACACGTGAGACCGAGGAGGGGGGGGGAGGAAGGAGGGGGGGGGGGGGGACAGCACCAGCTGACCTAGATTTCTTTTCCTGCCCCTCGCGCTTCGGTTTCGCAGAAATCCACGACAGGTCCACGTGTGGGTGGGACGTAAAAAAACAGGTCGACGTTAGGTAATCAGCTGCTTTGTGCCTCTAAATGGTGTTTTATTAAAAGCAGGCTTTTACACAAAGGTAACAATTAAAACGTATATTTAATAATGGTTTTTTTTGGAATGGAAACTTTAAAAGCACATTTGACCTGTTTTTTTTTTTTAAAGCAATAAATGAAATGCCCTACATCAGATCCTTCAGGTAACCTGGAGCAAGTTCACTAGGACATTCTTTAGGGTTTTAAATATAATAAAGGTTTTTGGAGAAGCCATGGGAATTCGCTTCACTGATGACTTAATGTCAGAATACAGGAGGGGAACAAAATACATTTGTCAAAACAATACTTAAAATGTGTCAGGGCAGGGCATGTGCGTCACGTTGGTGTACAAAGGCCCTCTCTAAAACAACTTGGTGCATCTCTCACCAACAATCCTCCACACACCACATTCCAGATGCATGCAACCAAACCGCCACCGGTCAAACCCGTCGCTGCGTAACGACCGGTTGGTGGTGCTTCCTCCTTCCTCCTCTTCCCACGGCTGCTTCTGTTGCTTCCTTTTGGCCGCGCTGGAGTCCACTCCCATCGCGCGGAGACCCCATGTTTGTTACGCAACGCTGTTATCCAACCGCAAAGCACCCTGGGTGATAAGAGCAGGTCTATCTGAGCAAACAAAAAACAGAGGGAGAGAAAATAAAAGCTTTTGCTTGTCTAGGCGTGTCGGTTAAACATATTTACTTAGAGTACTGGATGTTCTGCCAAGTGTAATTTGCCAATACCTGTAATAATCTCTTGGGACACAGTGACTGTGGCATACATACTTTGAATACTCTGCATGTCGATATGGGTGTGTTTTTTTGGTAGTTAACCTGCTATAAAGGTGTTGCCGTCTCTCCACAGGAGGAGTCATCGCCTATATTTCCTCCGGCTCAGCATCCAGCCCGGAGTCCTTCATGTTTAGCACCAGCCCCAGCAGAGGCTTCCTCGCCACGGCGCAGTCGGCGTCCCGCCCGGCGCTGCCCAGCAGGGCCGTGGGCATGGTGGTGGACATCTCCCCGCCGGCCAAGCGTTGCCACGGCGCCGAGAAGGCCGGTCGCTCCTCCACGTCGGCCAAGAGCAGCATTACCAGTAAGCACGGCATCAAAAGCCTTCTTCATTGTATCGTTACTGAGAAAGCTGTTGCGTATATATCTAATCCGGTGACGAATAAATAAACACAACATGTTCTCCCCCCTCGCAGAAATTAACGGCATGGTGCTGTTGTGCAAGGTGTGTGGAGACGTGGCCTCGGGCTTCCACTACGGCGTCCACGCCTGCGAGGGCTGCAAGGTGAGACACGTTCCCCAGAGAAAAGTCCAGTCTCTTTACACGACTCGTGCTCACCTCCCTTGTGTTTTATTTTTATTTTTACTCAGGGCTTCTTCAGGAGAAGCATCCAGCAGAACATCCAGTACAAGAAGTGTCTCAAGATGGAGAACTGCACCATCATGAGGATCAACAGGAACCGCTGTCAGCAGTGTCGGTTCAAGAAGTGTCTGGCCGTCGGCATGTCCAGAGATGGTGAGCAGTGCTTTCCGTTTTATTTACTCCATAGCTCGTTTAAATGTCCTCTTTTAAAATCACGACACTAATGGTAGTTTTTTTTACTCGCAGCTGTCCGATTTGGCCGCATCCCAAAGAGGGAGAAGCAGAGGATGCTGCTGGAGATGCAGAACGCCATGAACAACATGATGAGCAACAACAGCCAGCTGCACAGCATGCTGCACGGCCACCAGAGCCCCGTGGAGGCCATGACCAGCGACGCCGGCTCCTCGCCTTCCTCCTCCTCCACTTCCGACTCCCCGTCGTGCTCCAACCCGTCCTCCCCGCAGTGCCCCCAGGACTCTGAGTCCGTGGTTTCCATGGACACCAACTCCAGCTCAGCCTCCTCCTGCGCGTCGGACAGCGGCGAGGACGAGGCTGTGACGGCAAGCAGGCGGCAGCAGCAACAGCAGCAGCAACAACAACAACAACAACAACAACAACAGCTGCAGCGCCGCGATGCCTTCGCGTACAGCCAGCAGAGGTCGCCCTCGTCGGGGACCGTCGCCCTTGAGACGGGGTGTGACGGCCGGCTGGAGGAGCAGAGGAGTAGCTGGAGCTGCTGGAACAACAACGTGGTCATCGGGGGTCACCAGCACGTCGCCAACACCGCTTACAGGGAGGATAGGGGAGTTTACCAGCAGCAGCTCGCCAGCACCCCTAGCTGTAAAGCATCAGAAGGCGGCCAGAGACAATATGGCTGCAACACACAAACTGCCTCAAGTGGACCAACCAGCTGCGTGAACAACAGAGCGCACTTGGTGAGTCATTTATTTATTTAGTCTTTTTAGTTCTCGACATTTATTTAAATATTTTTGACTCTAAAAGTAAAGTTCGGTGCCTCCTTCCCCGATTTGACCGCCTCGACTTGTTTTTTTTCATATCCAGGTGTGTCCCATGAACACGTCGCCCTTCGTGGACCCCCGCAAGCCGAGCCAGGAGGTGTGGGAGGAGTTCTCCATGAGCTTCACCCCCGCCGTGCGGGAGGTGGTCGACTTCGCCAAGAGGATCCCGGGCTTCCGCGACCTCCCCGAGCACGACCAGGTCGGCCTCCTGAAGGCCGGGACCTTTGAGGTGCTGATGGTCCGATTCGCCTCTCTGTTCAACGTGGTCGAGCGCACGGTGACCTTCCTGAGCGGCAAGCGCTACAGCCTCGACACGCTGCGGTCGCTGGGCGCCGGCGAGCTGCTCAACTCCATGTGCGAGTTCAGCGAGAAGCTGGCGGCGCTGCGGCTCGACTCGGACGAAATGAGCCTCTTCACGGCCGTGGTGCTCGTCTCAGCCGGTAAGAAAACCAGCAATGTGACGTATTTCAAAGCGAAACGTCCCTTAGTCTTAGGATAGGAAACTCATTCCCAAAGCCCCCTCTGGCCTCCGGCATTAACCCTTTCTCGCCCTCTGTTCTTGTGGCACAGATCGCTCAGGGATCCAGGACCTGAACGCCGTCGAGGCCCTGCAGGACAAACTGATCCGGGGTCTGAGAAACCTGGTGATGCAGAACCACGCCGAGGAGTCGGCCACCACCTTCACCAAGCTGCTGCTCAAGCTCTCCGAGCTGCGTTCCCTCAACAACTTGCACTCGGAGGAGCTGCTCTCCTTCAAAGTGCACCCCTAAAAAATGCTTCCTGCAGGGTGGGGGGGGGTCCACCATATATCCACACACCTCCACCATATATCCACACACCTCCACCAGGACCTGCCTCCTCCGTACCCGACCAACCCAGCTGCGTGTTCCTTTCTAGAATGTATCCAGAGTTATTTTTTGTTGAGTAGACACAAAGAGAGAATAGAATACGTGACGTGCGGCATCTGTAGGGCGCTAACGAAGAGTACGCAACCGGCTTTCTGGAAAAAGAAGCCGTTTGATTCCAAAGCCAGAGACAGTTTTGCATGTTTGTTTGGTCCAATGTTTTTTCTGACTGTCTGAAAGACGACCGTGTGGCGACCGCTGGTAATGCATGGCTGCACTGAGCGCGAGCAGTTTGGACTTGGATCTCCTCCCTCTCGTCTCAGAAAGCATCAGTTCACTGTAAATAGTGTTGAATGTTTTTATTTAAATGCATTTTATTTTTTATGTTCCATGTCAACTGCCTGCACACTGTCTGCTGATTTCTTTCTGGGGGGGGGGGGGGTTGTGTTATTTGCAATTTTATTTTCAGAAACACTACATTTGCAAAATCTTCTGGAGCAGAAAAACCAAGTAACATGTCAACGCTCCATGTCATCCATGTCACACACGTGTTGCTGCTGTTTTCACACTTGTTTTTTTTGTATTTACAGTATATACTTTTTATTTTTGATTGAGCTTTATGTGCTTTCAGCATATCACTGAATTGTAATGTTTGTCATCCATTTTGTTGATATATCTGTTTTATGGCAACAAGCCATATGTAAATAACTATATAAATATATATAAATATCGAATGAACATAGAATATAAATGATATAGTATGAATAAATACGTGAAGAATACTCTTTGTACTTTGTGTTAATTGACAGGTATATTTGAATGAATGAAGCTGACCTGAGATCAGCGCAGGAAGAATCTAAAGTGTTGGAGTTGTTCTCCACCAGGTGGAGCTGTTAACTCACTTTCTACTTTGAAACCTTGACATCAACAGTTTGTCTTTGCACATTTTGCACGGGGATTAATCAGGAAAAGTAATTTGGAAAATAAAAAGTGAGAAGTTGCATTTTAAAAAGGTAAATGAGTAACGGCTAAACGGGTTGCTCACTGTCGCTATGGGGCGGATAGGGGATCCACCTTAAGAGAGGTCCTTGTAAGGAGTCGTAGTAGTCTAGAAAAGATCTCCATGCTTAACTAAAGGTTTGGGAGAATATTTAATTTTTTCAAGTGCAGGAAATGCATGACATCTTTGACCCAGTGGGAGAACGACGGTGCGTCTCATACGGACGCTAAAGGGTGCCTGTCTGCGTTGGTGGCAACGTCATATTTTGCATATGAAAATCTTATCAAACACTATATAATTACTTAAAAGTGTTTTCTTTGTCTTGGGGTTCTAATCTCAAGCTTAGAACAACTTCATCTGACGGCGGGACTTTAAACTTGTGAGTATACTTTTATTTCTCTATTTCGCTTTTACAATAAACTGCAGGGGCATGATTGTTCATTTAAGAGCTGTTTTTTAAGTTAATATTTATATATTAATATATTAATATTCAAACTAAATGGTTGGAATCTGAAATGTTTGCATTCAGACAACTTCTTTATACATGAACACCAACTTAATTTCTTGATGTCAACAGGGAGCAGCTCCCAGTTACAGATCAAACTGGAATATTAAACCCAGTTTTAGGCTCATTCTCTAGACTTCGTTGAACCTGCAAATGGTCAAAATCATAATTACCGGGTATCACCAAATACAGTAAAAAACACTCCCAGGAATAGAAAGTACACCTACTTTGTTGTGTTTTAAGGTGCCTCTACACGCAACTTATAATAGTAAGTTGTAATAGTGTTTAATTAACTTCTAATTAGAGCTTATCTACCTTAATCTCCCATTATTGTTGCTGCAGCTGCTCATACCTTCCTGTATCTTTTGATTCATAAAGTTCAGTGACCTCTCTCAGCGACAAGTGGAGCAGAACAACTGGAAACGCCCGTTTAAGAGTTCAGTTTTATATTGATTATTGACCTTTTCTTTTCTTCTTGTTCGCAGTGAAAATCAGAAATGAGTTGTTCTGTGACTCTGATGCTCCTCTTCTTTGGTAAGGTCAAGTCATTTAAATAACTTAACGATGCATGACCTGTGTTTTGGTTTAACATCACAGGTCTATGCACGGGACGCTTTTTTGGGGGCGTAATTTGGTGGTTGTGGTAACAAAAAATGTGAAATGAACGACACGAAAACACATGTCTTTGAACCAAGAAATCAATTTTAAAATATTTTGTATAGAGGTATAAGCAGGAAAAGTGCTTCATAGTGGCCTAATTTAAACTAAATTCAACTGAAGTTTCTAAAGTAAACTAATGACATATATCAATGACATACTTCAATAAAAGTAGAAGTATCATAATCTAAAAATATTCCAATACAAATAAAAGTCCTCAATTGTGTCAAAAATGTAACTTGAGTTTTATATATATATATATATATATATATATATATATATATATGCATTTTTAACAATTTAAGATACTTATTATAGTACTGGGTCGATAATGAGTTAAGCACTGACTCTTTTTATGTGTAACTGACTGTAGTAATACCAATAATGGCGTGAATGAAATAAACAGTGATAGCCGTCTAGCCATCTGCAGGAGTTGTTTGGATGTAATGCACATGTGTTGATGCAAATGATTGCATACATTGTCAATCCTAAATCCTAAATCTGCCCTCTCTCACCAACCTTCAGGATTCGACCTCAGCTGCTGCTATCGCTTCCCCCTGCGTGAGTACTTCTATGTTACAACAAAAATGAACTGGACCGACGCTCAGCAATACTGCAGAGAGAAATACAGCGACCTGGCGACCTTGGATAGCATCGATGACGTCAGGAGGCTACCTGACGTCATCGGGCTCACATGGATCGGACTGCGCGACGACCCACAATCCTGGAAGTACAGCATGGGCAACGACACCAACTCCTGGAGGTGGTCAGCGACCGGGGGAACCGGCAGAACCAGCAGAACCGGTTACCAGAACTGGAAGGCATCTCAACCGTCCGGCTCAACGGAAAGTCAATTGTGTATCTGGATGTCATCTGGTGGAACATGGAGCGACGCGGGTTGTGAAACAGCTTTATATTTCCTCTGTTACACCCGTGAGGAATTATTTGAGTTTATGGATTTTACACACTGAATATATATATATATATATATATATATATATATATATATATATGCTTACAAGTTGATTTTTAAACAAAGTAGACATTAAATAAAATCTATATAATTTAAATTAATTCCACATCGTCTATACTATAAATACAGCTCTGACGCAGCAAAATGAATCATTTGATTAATTGTTGCTTCTCTTCTTTTGCAGAAACAACCCAAACTGATAAAACCTATGTGCTCATATATATGGTGAAAAAGTGGTCCGATGCCCGCGACTACTGCCGAGAACACCACACCGACTTGGCTATGATCGAGAATGATGAAGAAAACAAAGCGGTCGCTGCACAATTAGGCGGATATTACGGTTGGATCGGTCTGTACCGAGTGCGCTGGACTTGGTCCGACAAGTCCCAGAGCTCCTTCAGATTCTGGGGTCCAGGCGCCCCACAATACTTCCATAGCCAAGAAGACTGCGTCGCTATGAGATCTTTACACAAATGGGACGACGCCAACTGTAAATCAGAGTATCATTTCATGTGCCATCAAGGTGAATGTTCCACAGGAAATCTTTTCAATTCGTATCAATCTAAATTTACAGTATGAGTCTTTTTTTTTGACTGCACGTTTATTTCACCGTTCAGTTCTAAAATTGAAGACCAAGCTCAGGTTGAAGTTTAAGACCAGCGCTGACATCACAGATCCAGCTTCCAACGCCCAGATCCTGCAGCAGGTCCAACTCTTTCTCTTGTTTTTGTTTATTTTAAGGCAGAACAATTCAAAAGTACAGGTTCTACTCTGGTTCTTATTCCCTTTTGCAGCTGAGTGTGGCGCTCACGAGGCAGGGGTGGACCGACTTCAAGCTGAAATGGAATGCTCCGCCCAGAAAGCAGGAGAAACGCACAGAATTTTAAAACGTAAAAAAAACATATTCTTTTTTTTTTTCTGCAATTATCATTTTCTGTTATCTTCAGTGCTCTAATTTTCTACTTTTCTGTTTTTTTTTTCAAACAATTGGATTGACGCCTTCACTTCACGGTGAGTAAAGGACTTGAAAACCAGCGTGGTTTAGAATTGCTTTGGTTGTTTTAAAACATATTTAAACTCTGCTGTGACTAACAATTATTATTATATACTATTTTTAGTCTTGTGGAATCTGAACCCCATTAATCCAAAGTAGCTAAAGTTGCCTTTTAGTTTGGGTTATTTGATCTGCTATGTAAACGTTTTAAAGAATAATGGTCATAAGAAATTGAGACCAAAATATATTCTGTATTCTACTTTAGTTTTTTTTCTCAGGATTCAGCTTCTCCTGAAGATGTCTGCGTGTGTTTTAGATATGACAGAATAATGTAGATTACAGTTCATACAAGACGTTGGACATAATAATAATAGATAATAGAATAATAATGAAGGCATGGCAGCGTTGTCTGTTCAATGTATTTTGTTTATATCTGTTATAGTGTGTGAGACGTACATTGTTTTTATTTTTCCTCTTGCCCCTGAAGGTAATTTACTTAAATTAAAATCTTCTTTCTTTTAACACTCAACGGAGACTACGTTTATAAAAATGACAAAATAAAGTCACCTTTCAAACATCATGGTCACACAAAACCAAGGTGACTTTTGTCATACGGTTTATTTGTTTATTCAAATATGAGCATAAACAAATGTAGCACCGCACAGGATGCTTCTCTGAAAGGTGAACACACATTTGATTACAGAGTTTGATTTATGAAAATACTGGATTTATTGTTTTTACATGTGAGTAGCAATCTATTAATTATTATTATTATTATTATTATTATTAGAGTTTCTTATGTGTTGTCTGTTCAATGTATTTTGTTTATATCTGTTATAGTGTGTGAGACGTACATTGTTTTTATTTTTCCTCTTGCCCCTGAAGGTAATTTACTTAAATTAAAATCTTCTTTCTTTTAACACTCTTTCTTTACCTCCTTTTTAAAGTGTTCAACGGAGACTACGTTTATAAAAATGATAAAATAAAGTCACCTTTCAAACATCATGGTCACACAAAACCAAGGTGACTTTTGTCATACGGTTTATTTGTTTATTCAAATATGAGCATAAACAAATGTAGCACCGCACAGGATGCTTCTCTGAAAGTTGAACACACATTTGATTACAGAGTTTGATTTATGAAAATACTGGATTTATTGTTTTTACATGTGAGTAGCAATCTATTAATTATTATTATTATTATTATTATTATTAGAGTTTCTTATGTGTTGTCTGTTCAATGTATTTTGTTTATATCTGTTATAGTGTGTGAGACGTACATTGTTTTTATTTTTCCTCTTGCCCCTGAAGGTAATTTACTTAAATTAAAATCTTCTTTCTTTTAACACTCTTTCTTTACCTCCTTTTTAAAGTGTTCAACGGAGACTACGTTTATAAAAATGATAAAATAAAGTCACCTTTCAAACATCATGGTCACACAAAACCAAGGTGACTTTTGTCATAAGGTTTATTTGTTTATTCAAATATGAGCATAAACAAATGTAGCACCGCACAGGATGCTTCTCTGAAAGGTGAACACACATTTGATTACAGAGTTTGATTTATGAAAATACTGGATTTATTGTTTTTACATGTGAGTAGCAATCTAGTAATTATTATTATTATTATTATTATTATTATTAGAGTTTCTTATGTGTTGTCTGTTCAATGTATTTTGTTTATATCTGTTATAGTGTGTGAGACGTACATTGTTTTTATTTTTCCTCTTGCCCCTGAAGGTAATTTACTTAAATTAAAATCTTCTTTCTTTTAACACTCTTTCTTTACCTCCTTTTTAAAGTGTTCAACGGAGACTACGTTTATAAAAATGATAAAATAAAGTCACCTTTCAAACATCATGGTCACACAAAACCAAGGTGACTTTTGTCATACGGTTTATTTGTTTATTCAAATATGAGCATAAACAAATGTAGCACCGCACAGGATGCTTCTCTGAAAGGTGAACACACATTTGATTACAGAGTTTGATTTATGAAAATACTGGATTTATTGTTTTTACATGTGAGTAGCAATCTATTAATTATTATTATTATTATTATTATTATTATTAGAGTTTCTTAGGCATCTTATTATCATCTTATTGTCAGTATAGTACTATATATATATATAAATAATCAGTTTTGGCACTTCAGCCCCGGTCATTCACACCTGATCGTCCTTCATTCCCTTCACCTGGTTGTCATCTCACCTGCAGCCCATCCCCTCGTCAGTCCCTCTCTCCTTAGGTCCCCTCACTTGTCCTCGGCCAGATCGTCTCTGCAGCATTACTTTGGTCTCTATTCCTGATCTGCCTGTTCTGACCTTGACCTTCGACCCCCTGCCTGCCCCTTTTCGGACTGATCTCCCGGTTCAGAGTAAAGACGTTCATCTTTGTTACCCCCGGTCTGTCTCGGAGTCGTGCTTTTGGGTTCCAGGTTGTCACACCCTCAACAAAAGCTCCACTTAATCCCGCACAGATAACGGTTCGGTTGCAGGTCCGAGAATTTAACTGCCCACATGTCCCACACATGTTATTGGGCCCCAGATGTTCCAAATGAAAAACAGACGTGGCAACTGTTGATTTTCAGTTGTTGCTAAGAAAACTTCAAAGAGGAGTTTGACTTTCAGAAAGCTCTTTTAAACCTGTTCAGTCCGCGTCACCCCGCCGCTGTTTGTGTGACAGTGGAAATAAAGAGATATATTGCTCTAATAAACAACCCCTCAATGGTGCCCCGGCTCCAAGTGAAGGTTTACAACTGGTTGTAAAGAATCAAAAGGAAGGCTGAGGATCTGCCGGCCAGTCGGCCATTCAGTCTATTTGCCATTTGGTGCATGCCACATTTGGACAAAATGAGGAGCGGATGAAAAGGATTTTACCGCTTTAACAAAACCAAGATGTGGTTTAATTGTGTGTGCTTTCCTTCATGACTTACTTAATTAATAACAGAAACAAAACATTGTAAATAGTTCTTTATATTTAAGGTTCGGGGTTATATATTAAGTGAATTATAATATATCAATATTGAGTATATGTACATTGAAAATAAATCTAATTTGGTAATGTTGCAATGTAATGTTTCTGCACGACCACCAGTGTTAGATTCAGAGCAAAGTATTTCTATGATATCGACGCAACGCCCATGAAACATAACTTTTCTTTAATGTGCTCTAAATTGTTCCAATGGTGAGCTGTTACCATGCTAATCGTACTCATGTCAGCGTCCAGCATGCTAACGGGCAGGTTGTAACGCTCTTGTAAGTATTCAGCTGAGGATGATGAATGATGGATGATAGCTCACTGCGTGGGAGACAATCCCAGATGTTTCCCAGAGAAAAGCTTGAAGCTATCCCTCACTAAAAACTATTTCCCTTGCCCACGCTTTGAACGGGCTCTTTGCTGCCCTTTGTGGCTGATGGGTGGAAAAACACCCACTAAATCCAGTTCTCCATATCCATCCATGGAGGTATCCGTGAGCATCAGGGCGTCAGCGTGACTGTCTGTGCTGGCAATCCAAAAGTCATTTGGAAGTCTGGTTTATCAACGTTATACCTATTTAATATCAGCAAGTTAGCGTTGTCGTTGGGAGCACATTAACATTACTTCAAAGCCCCCTAAGTACAACCTCACAGAGCCGTTGTTTAATCAGAACAAGTCCGTACGCCACAAAATGTGATTGATGAATAGAGGGCTGAATAGATGCACTCCTCCTGCAGGATGAAAGCAATTGACGGAGGGAACGAGGGAAAGAGCCATCGAGACGGAGAGCAAGAAAAAAGATTAGAGCGATGCTAAATGGGACAGAGGGAAGAGGAGCCTGGGGGGGTGAAGGAGGAGAAGAGGAGGACAGGGGAAGACTGAGAGGGAGGTCCAGCAGCAGCAGGCTGCAGGAATGTTTCACATGCCTGTCCTCTGGATGACCTCGCCTCCCTGGAGTGTGGGAGATACTGGGAGTAATTAGCCTCCTTTAACATTGGGTCTGTGCTGCCTCCACGCCTCAATGGGGTTAGCAGTGGCATTGAAGGAGATCAAGTGTATTTATATATTCAAACAATATAGTGCAGCGTTCTCCTTTGGCATCGTCCGCCTGACATTTCTCGTTCTAATTTATACATTTCAGACGATGCATTTAAATACTTTTTCTATGTATTTCTTTTTTTTGTTTAGTTTTTGGAGGCATTGAAGTTGTTTTCAGTCATTTCCAGTTGATGAATGCTGTTAAATTGGTCCATTATTCCGAAGTGGAACGGATTTCCTTCCCCCTACCCACCGACCCATCTTGTTAGCTGAACTACTTTATCTCCCGGAAGATTTAATTATGGATCCTCCTCGCTGCAAATATGTCTCACTTAAAGTCAAAGATCAACAATTGAAGTGGACGTAAATGAAGAGAAACGGAGCCTAAAAATAATTTATTTTGTAAAAGGCCACATGGTTTCAATCATGAAATGCCAATACAGGAACATCAGTGTTAACCTGCTTTGCTTTGATGCCCTTTGTTTAAAACAGGAAAGTGTCCCTTTATGGTGAACCATGAATCCAAAGCTAAAAGCCTGAATGTTCTCCGGCATAATGATGTTTAAATATAATCGATCTCTATTGCATATTCTATCTGGGTGTAATTTGTATCTCTGATGTACTGCTTATTATTTTTTCGACTGTCTCTATATACACTGTGTCTTTAACTTGTAGTCTATATTACCTCAGACTACAATCCCCTTGATGTTTTGCCACAAAAGTACAACGGATTTACAACTGTTTCTACATTAAAGCTCATTGAGTGAATTCCTGGAATATTTTGTCTTCAGTCAGATGACAGATTATTGCACATATTTGAGTATGCAGATGCTTTGTTTTCAATAAGCTTACACAATGGCTGAATAGAAATCCACTTTATTTACTCGTGACATTATTTTGAAAGTCATTGGAATATCTGTAAATAATGAATTATCTCCCAAGCTTCTCAAAACATAAACCCACTTCAGTTTGTCGGTAGAAGGATTTTATTAATAGTAAAGATCTTTACGGTTTATGATTTTCTAACCCTGTAGAGATGCATAAAGTCTAATCTTTTATTTTTTTTATCTGAAAGCAGAATAAATCATTATTGATGCATTATCATGTACAGGCTGTTAATAATGTAATACTGACTGACCTTCACTATGCAGTGCGTTTGGTTGTTTCAAGTACTTTTAGGCTACTTTCATTTATTTTATTTTTTTATACTTTGCAAAGTCAAACTTTGATACCTTTACAGTATTAATATTTTTACTTGAGAAAATTACTTTGGTAGTTGTTTTCAACCGGCCGATGTCCACAGTCGAATTGCATTATGGGAATTGTAGGCGCCAGCGTTTTAAGCTTGTAATAAAAGATACATATACATGTATAATATCTCTGTTTCTTCTGCGTCACATTGTATCCTTTTCAAAGCTACATTTTAATCGTGGCGAGGCTACTTTTCCAATATTGATACTTTTACTTCCGAGTATAGATACTTTGTCTCCAACCGCTGCCGGTGACGTCACACTGGGTCATGTGAAGGTCAGCTGCAGGAGGTTCAGGGGGAGTTCACGCGCATACATTAGGTAACGCCATCGCTCGCTCTGACATAACTGGTATGAAGCGAGTGGGGACGAGATAAGAGGAAGAAGGTCCAACTAACTTTGTTATGCTAAACAGACTCACACATTCCTGACGTCGTCTCCCCGCGGCCGCGCGCTGCAGCGGACACACGCACACATATAGGTCCGCTCTCCTCGAGAGCGCGCACACGCCCCCTTTTGAATGCAACACGGGGCATGTTTTTACTCTTAAAAAACTCAAACCGGGTGGAGGAGAGAAAAGAAGTAACAATATTTTGTTTTAAACGCCCTGCTGTGTGAAGGTATTGCACAGTCGCTGAGGCCGAAACCTAGAAAAAAAAAACATGTTTGACTATCTGGAATTTCAAGCTTTCGGTCCCGGAGAAGTCATGGACTTGTACGCGTCCACGTCCAGCCCTGCAGCATGCATGCTGCAGGACCAGGACCAGGACCAGGACCAGGACCAGGAGCAGGACCAGGACCTGGCAGCCTTCTTCCCAGAGCTGGTCGAGGCGGACTGGCAGCCGCGCCGGTGCTCGCAGTGTAGGTGGAAACACTTTTCTTTTTTTTAAACTATTTGAATGAGGTATGTTTTTATTCTCCATATACGGTCAATGTCATCTTATTTAAATATATATATATATATATATATATATATATATATATATATTTAATTTATGTAAAATTAAGCTTTTTTTTTGCTTTAATATATTGGCTAAACAAAATGACATCATACATAGTCAGTAAGACTTGATTTAGCCATGCATCTAATTGCAATTGCAGCACAAAGTAGGAAATACAATAATAACAATTGGGTGCAAATCCCATATATACACAATGCTATAAAATATAAACATGTTAACAGTGTGGATCATAAAATACAAACAGCTTATTAGTAAGGAACCGTCTTGGTGGGTTGCATATAGTTTGCATAAAAACAATTTGGAATAACAATTTAGGGTGCAGTGATGAATAATATCGATAATATAAACGTACAGATAGAAATATGGGATTAATCCACTGCTTTGTTGTTATCTGCCCTGTTGTGACTTTTCCATTCAATAAATCAGTCAAAGGTCATTTTTATGGCACTTTTCATACAAGGGAGTGCAATTCAAAGTGCTTTGACATAGATAATAATACGATTGTGCAAACGTAAGAAGCAAAAAAAAGTTGATGCTAATGGAGGTAAATGAATTAATAAATAATGCAAAATAGATTAAATTAAGAATCAGGAAATGCTTCAAAAAACTAACAAAAAGAATATTAGAATAAATACAAAAGCTGACTTGAAACTGAAACTGATACTGTGACTATTTATTTAACCCCCACCCCTATTTAACATTTATAAGCACAATATAAATGTTTAATTCAAGGTTTCATGTAAGTAGATTTAAGTGTTTAATAATTAATTTGTCAACAACTATAACTCATAACACATAAACATTAACAATATGAGAAAATACAGTTTTAATAGTATGAAATATGTCTTCAAAGGAGTCGGTTATAACTATTAACAACTACTGTACAGTACTAAAAACATTATGGCTCTCAACGACACTTATTGCTTATAAAAGTACATCTCGTGATCAATACGGTGAGTTCAGGAGCTTCGTTCATAACGGTGAACAGGGAACTGTGCACAGAGCGGTTCAGTGAGGTGGTCTGTGTTTGGGGGCCGGTCAGTTCGGGGTCACCGCGGGTTCACCGGACGGTCACCGGCTCATGAAGACAGAGGAGGGCCAGACCGCTGCCAGGGATGGAAGAAGTACTCGTATACTATACTTACGTAGAAGTACAAGTACAACACGTGTACAAAAGTGTGTAGTAGTGTCAAGTACAACTTGCGGCATGTACTTGTTCTGAGAAAAATGGCCCCCCATTTATGTGACATTATTAGATTGCTTGATTTATTGAACAAAGAAACATAATATTAATTTATAGGACTGTAACTGTAATATTTATGTGAAATAATTGTACCTCTTTGAGCGCCTTAAACTTACGGACTGTCACACACTAAGAAGACTCACTGAGAGCATTTTTTAACCAGGAAAAGACTCCTTTTTCTTAATAATTATAAAGGTTTCATCAGTCGAAAAGCCCAAATTCCTGGAAGAGACAAAATATATACAAATATATGACCTACAACATACAACAATGTGTTGATTTTAATTAATTAATCGATTGAAACTAATATTTTTAGCCATCTTTCATGCTGGTTCCATGTTTATCGGTTGTTACAGTTCCTTCATAATAATTTCTGGACTCTTAATAAATTATTCTGAGCACTACTTTCTGACATTTTATAGAATAATCAAACATACGAATAAGGGAATTTGTTGCGAGGGTTGCAACAGAAAATGCTTGCGTTGAATTTTGATTCCTGGATGTTGTATTTTGCAACAAGCAAATTTCAGTAAAATCACAAAAAACAGCTTCTTACTTGACAAAAAAGAACATAATAGCAACTTTTGTCTTTCAGGCTCCAAAATATTTTGGATAACGCGTTGCACATCGAATAGCACCACCTAAATTGAGACTGGGGCAACCTCTTCCTCCTATCCCCCGACCACACGTTCTGGTTCTTCCCCCTCCCTCTCATCAGTCAGCTGGGCTTGTGGCATGCTCCGCCATTGTTTTGGCACTGTTTTGTGTTCGGGAGAGAGTCGGGGCGAGAGGGGGTGTCCTCGATTGACCTGCTGATTCCAGGTTCAATCAGGGGCCACGGGTTCGAGGGGATGTAGATGAGCAATTTTTCTCCCTTATTTAAAAAAAAAAACGACTTTCTTCGCGTTCTGTCAGCGGTGGAGGTGCTCGACGAGCCGGCGGGGAGGCCGGGCGAGCCCCACCGAGCCGGAGCGATTCTCCTCTCAAAGGCGGTGTTGAAGTGGGAGGAGGGGCTGTCGGGAAATGACACATTCAACTGGAAAGAATTTAGATGAACGCTCTTCCACAATAGGTGCAAGTGTGTGTGTGTGTGAGGAGTAAATTCTACGTTGAATACATTATTTCCAAAGAGCCGGTTCGCGCCTACTCTGTTATTCATGACACAGTTTGGGATTCTACTACTAGAGTCTGACAAAGGCCAGGCAATCTTTGAAGCCAACGCTAAGGTGCCATAAACTTGCATTCTCTCTCCTGACCACCAGGGGGCGACTCCTCCGGTTGTATAGAAGTCTATGCTTCATGTGTTAAATCTGCATTCTCTCGACTGACCACCAGGGGGTGACTCCTCTGGTTGTATAGAAGTCTATGCTTAATGTGTTAAAGCTGCATTCTCTCTCCTGACCACCAGGGGGCGACTCCTCTGGTTGTATAGAAGTCTATGCTTCATCTATTAAAGCTGCATTCTCTCTACTGACCACCAGGGGGCGACTCCTCTGGTTGTATAGAAGTCTATGCTTCATGTGTTAAAGCTGCATTCTCTCTACTGACCACCAGGGGCGACTCCTCTGGTTGTATAGAAGTCTTTTGAGAAGTGAGACAGACACTTGCAGCTCCGAGTGGCTGTAATGCATAATACAAAAGTGATCATTTATTGATGGTTTTGACATGCTTTGGATCAATACCTGCTCAATGATTACATTGCACTATGACAGTTATCTATGATGATATATTATTATCTTCCTTGCCTTTTTTTTCCTATTTCTTTTCTCTATGAGTTAAATTAAATAAAGATTTTCTTGATTGCAAAATGTTAAGTTTTCCCTCAAGCAAACGCAGGAAATGTGTCTGAATCAATTAATGAATTGGGACTTTTTAAACTACGATATCATAGTCGAATGAGGTTGCTCTGTTGAGTAAAATTAAGTATTTATTTTCTATATTTTATTTGGATTGTTGCTGCCAAACGACTTACAATTTTTTTTGTGGATCGCGATAAAAAAAAAACTCATTATTTCTGCTTTTTTAATTATTATTATAAGTTATTTAAGAGTGTTAGTTAGAAAACAAGATATTATATTTACTATCATGCTGCTGTCATGAAATCAAGTGCTCGGTCCGATTCCTTTGACGGTGTGTTACATCGTCCCCGTTGCTAACGGGTGTTTTACGCCGTCGTGTTGTTTGTGTGTTTGCAGCCGTTGAAAGTCAGAGTTCCAGCTCCGGCTCGGACGACCTGTTCGCCGGCCCCGCCTCCCCACCGCCGCCCCCCCGCACGTACAAGCCCTGCTTCGTGTGTCAAGACAAGTCCTCGGGCTACCACTACGGCGTCAGCGCCTGCGAGGGCTGCAAGGTAAAAAGAAAAATGTATTCCAGCTGCTACAAAAATCACTACAGCGCCTGAACTTTGTCCCGGTAAACATGTTGTTCAGTCAATATTTCAGCAACGGGGACACACTCTTGTAAACAATCTGATTTGTGTAATTTCCAGATGTGTTTCTGAGTGGTTTGTGGATGTTTCCACCCGACAGATTCTTTTTTTTAAAAACACATTTCTAGTTGTAGTAGCTATTTAAAAGCCCGTTGCCTGATTCAAAAGTATTGCGCACAGTAGTAAGTAAGTCTCCCAAAAGGCCTACATTAAATCCTACCGTTTAAATCAATATCTCCACATTTACTTGGTGAATTGGCACTAAACTTTGTACAGACGTGATGTAATGGATGGAGTAAATATCTTAATGTTGCCTCTGCAGGGCTTCTTCCGCCGCAGCGTGCAGAAGAACATGGCGTACACCTGCCACCGGGACCGAAACTGCATCATCAACAAGATCACGAGGAACCGCTGTCAGTACTGTCGGCTCCAGAGGTGCTTCGCCGCGGGCATGTCCAAGGAGTGTAAGTGTCTGATCTACCCCCCCACCCCCCCCACCCCCCCACCGGGAGACACTGGTGACACCCTCGAGGACGGAGCCGATAGCAGATAGGGGACAATGGACCGTAGAGGTCACGGGTCAGATAGAGGAAGATAAGAGAGGCGACTGAAGGGTCGGCCTCTCGAATCAAATCAAAAAAGGTGTACATGGTCGTTGTGAGGTTAAAGCATTTAAAGTTGAATAAATACATTTGTTTAAAAGATATGTCTTCACAGAAATATTAAATATATAGTTGAGAGGGACTTATGACCCATTTAACTACCAGTATGGAAACGGTAATAAAGAGTGTGTGTTCCAGTACGTCGGATTTACGGTTTCACTCTTATTGTTTGCCGTGACGTCCATAAAAGAAAAACTTTTCAGACAAGACTAGTAGTAAGAGATTATACATTTTACAAAGAATACTATTTTTCAAATGAGCCATTGACGTTCTCGGTGAACTCGACCCAGTTAACAGAGTGTGTGTGTTAAGGGCTGCAGTGGAGGATCCGCCCACACACACAAGTTCTCCTTGGTCCACACGCGTTACATAAATACGTCACATGGCGCAGACAGGTGGACGCGATGTAACCGCTCGCTGGCCGCCCCCAGTCACAGAGATGATGATGAGGAGGAGGAGGAGGAGGAGGTGGTGAGAACAACCGAGTGTGTGTGTGTGTGTGTGTGTGTGTGTGTGTGTGTGTGTGTGGGCTGCCTGAGCCAAGTCATCGGGACGCACTGAAACGTGTTGACACTGTTAGCGAGGTGATTATGGAAGACCGGCCTGGTTAGGCTGCTTCCCGTGCTCCCTGGAGCAGCGGCTAATCCGCACAGCTTACCGATGACATTGGAGACCGTGTTTTCCTACCAGAGGAAAGAGTTCCTCTGAGAGCTGTTCACGTTCATAATTTATAAGTCATTTTAGAGGCTTTTTACGAAACCGCCATTTGAAATCCCAATTTACCTCCATTGTATTTGGATGGAGGTAAAAATGTGTGGAAATCACCAACAGTTCGAAGGCATTGATGGATTACTGAGGGGGTCGACTACCAGGCACAGGCTCAAAGGCTCAAAGGCTCAGGGCCCCGTATGGCCTTCACCTACAAATG
Source organism: Cyclopterus lumpus (assembly GCF_009769545.1). Lineage (NCBI taxonomy): Eukaryota > Metazoa > Chordata > Actinopteri > Perciformes > Cyclopteridae > Cyclopterus > Cyclopterus lumpus. Next base: position 10,777,545 of record NC_046990.1, on the reverse strand, counting down.
TCTATATATATATTCATTGTATTTTAATTACATACAGATATATACATACAAATACCTAGAATAAGAGTTTTAAATCCAGTCCAGTTGTCTTGTTTGCCAAACTTCTTCTTACGGTCGTCGTCCTTTTTCCTCAGCGGTGAGAAACGACAGAAACAGCCGGAAGGGCAAGAAGGAGGCGGTGAAGATGACCATCATGGAGACGTACGAGCTGACGGCGGAGCTCGGCTTGATAGTGGAGAAGATCTGCAGGGCTCACCGGGAGACCTTCCCCTCTCTTTGCCAGCTGGGGAAATACACCACAGTGAGTGTGTCTAAATTGTCCCAAAACTTGCCACACGTCTCTTCATCATTTTAAACGTCTAAAGGTCTTTTCAGAGATTTTAAGGCTCTCTTTTAAAGTCTGCGTACAAATGCATCAATTCATTTGAATCTGGGTCAGAAGGCATCTCCATATTGACTTTAATTTTGGTTTGAACTTGAATTTAATAAACAGAGATTCATTTTTAATTGTGCGACAGAGGATCAGCTTAATTTAAAATATTGATTCACTCATTTTAGAAGCTCATCTGAGATCAAATTCCTTATTTTTTAGTGCAACTCAGCCTACACGTGTCAGAAATGTAGTTGTTGTGAAAGGTAAAATACAAAAACAGACCATAAGCGATAGCGTACTACCGCATGTTTATTATTTATTGTTATTATTATTATTATTACCAGCAGTGGAAGCGCGAGTCTCCATCTCACAGTGCAGTTGGGCAACATGCTGAACCTCATAATGCACATGACACATCACGTGATTAGCAGAAGGCACCTTGGATGGCAGCAGGGTGTGTGTGTGTGTGTGTGTGTGTGTGTGTGTGTGTGTGTGTGTGTGTGTGTGTGTGTGTGTGTGTGTGTGTGTGAACGGTTTACGCTCTACAACGCGCTTCTTTGGCGCCACCAACAGGAAATGTGAGCACATTGTGACTTTTCCACACAATAATGAGCTCCATGTGCAGAGTTGAGTGAGTTTATAATGGCGATGAATGAAAATGGGTTTTATGCTACCCCACGAGTATAAATGTGAATATTGTTGCCTAATCTAAAAATGGTGTATTTTAATATTTCTGCATTCTACGGTGTCCAATGAGCTCAATTGCGTGAATGTGTTAGTAGCCATTTCATACAGTGAGAGCATATTTCTTACATCTTGACGTCACTGTATAAAATGACCTGTTTTGGCCTCTGGGGTGGGAATGGCCATCATACGCTTCCATCATAATGTTCTCATTAGTTCTCAATGAGAACACACACACACAAATAAACAAAAACAGGCCTGTCTGTAAGGGTCAAAGCATTCCATATCGATGGAAAGAAAATCTACACAAAGAGCAGCTGCACCTGATTTATTAGTCAGGACCAAGGTTATAATTACCAGTGAGAGCCATGCAGATTAAAACAAAAAGAACTAGGGAAGGACTTCCCAACAACAACAAACCGGTCACACAAACAGAACACGATGTTCACTCAAACTGTGAATCACAAACAGGAATAACTTGTGCCTTTGTGACAAAAGCCCCAAACTCCCCTGTTTATTCCAAGGTAATGTGTCTGGGTGTGCTCTTTCGCATGTTTTTGTCTTTAATGAGTCAGAGGAAGTGATGCGTTGCATGTGTTGTTCTTTTTGTTCCTGGTTGCAGATTTATCGGTCTGAAAGAAGGAAAAAAAGAAAACCGTAATGTGCCTAAATTTAAATATGTTTAAAAAACGGTCACAGTCAATATTTTTTTTTATTCTATGAATGCTTTTTGTTTATTTTTAGGGTTAACAATCCTCAAGTGCAATGGTAGAAACATTTGTGCATTTTTATCCACTGAGCTTGAAAAGATGTTAATTAAAAGATTTTCTTTTTGCAGTTTCTACTGATTGGGCTGATTGACAGTCTTTCCTGCTGGCTGTGTGCATTGATTTTGTCTAAAAATCTGTGTTTATAACACAATGGATCAAACAACAATGTTTGCTCATGTGCCTTAAACCTGCATTCTCTCTACTGACCAGCAGGGGGCAACATAAATAAGTCAGATTGTATAGAAGTCTGTGAGAAAGGGACTCTACTTCTCTCTTGATCTATTCCCTCAGTAAATATTGATCTCATTGACTAAAAATACCCTCAATGGTAAATGCACTGCACCAAACAGCAGATGTACAAAGCTAGCAACTAGCTAGTTAGCATAGCGAAGCATTTAGCAGCCACAGCAAAGACAGATATGCTAATGCACATTCACAATATGTCTTTGTTCCGGCCCCCAAATGGCCAAAGTGCTGAATCCTGAAGGCCAAACATGTCAAACAAACTTCTTTTGTCTTTTCTCCCGCGTCCAGAACTCCAGCTCGGACCACAGGATCCAGCTGGACCTCGGGCTGTGGGACAAGTTCAGCGAGCTCGCCACCAAGTGCATCATCAAGGTGGTGGAGTTTGCCAAGCGAGTGCCCGGTTTCACCGGCCTGACCATCGCTGACCAGATCACTCTGCTCAAAACCGCCTGCCTGGACATCCTGGTACGCCTGCTGGTTTTCTTAAAATAATATTTCTCAGAGCCTTTCTGCGCCATGAGCACTCATTCCGACGTTAAACACATTCATCTAACCTGTCTTTCTTTTATTCCTCCTCTCTTCCTACGCTCTGTTCTTCTTCCGTCCAGATCCTGAGGATTTGCACTCGCTACACTCCCGACAAGGACACCATGACCTTCTCCGACGGTCTGACCTTGACCCGCACTCAGATCCACAACGCCGGTTTCGGACCGCTGACGGATCAGGTCTTCACGTTTGCCGGCCAGCTGCTGCCGCTGCAGATGGACGACACGGAGAGCGGCCTCCTCAGCGCCATCTGTCTCGTCTCCGGAGGTACTCGAGCCCAGAAAAAAAAAGAAGAAAAAAAAGTCTCTTCACACATATAAGCTAAATATTCTCTGGGGTCCATTTTGAACAGACAGGCAGGACCTGGAGGAGCCGTCGAAGGTGGAGGTGCTGCAGGAGCCGCTGCTGGAGGCGCTGAAGATTTACTCCCGCAAGCGGCGGCCCAGCATGCCCCTGATGTTCCCCAAAGCCCTCATGAAGATCACCGACCTGCGCAGCATCAGCGCCAAAGGTCAGGAAGTGGATCATTCTCCATGGAGTCGCAGATTATAATAATTCTATGATAATTTCTATAATTTGGAAGAATACGATTCTTTGATTGGCGGTGTTTACTCTGCTCTTTAACTGGTGCAGTGAAAGGCGTTTTATTGGAATTTTAATTACTGCAGAAAATAAGCTCAAGTTTGCGATACTTTTACGTTTTCCACCCTTTTTAGGACAAAAAAAAAAGAGCTTTAAACTTCACAAGAAACGTCATATTATTGTGGATCCCGATAAATTTAAAAAAAAACTAAATAAATTGATCGTGGTGAATTTCCATTATCGGGATTATTGTGAATATCCTTGGAAAAAGCCATACAGGAATTATCATGTAAAGAACAGACTTACGCAATATTTGACCTTTATGATTTAAGATAACCTTATTTGTTTGTTTCATTTCTCACAAAAAATTACGTTCTTAACAAAACAATTCTATTTTTAAGAAAAGTGCAATTTTAAGAGTTAATAACGTCGATAACGTTAATCGAAACAATAGTGACGTGAAATATTCACATGGTATATTTCGGTGTATTCGCATGTTGTTGTTCCACAGGAGCGGAGAGGGTGGTGACCCTGAAGATGGAGATCCCGGGCTCCATGCCCCCTCTGATCGAGGAGATGCTGGAGGATCTGCAGAACCTGGAGAAACACCCTGAGGAGAGCAGCGTGGAGGCGAACGCCAGCCAGCACACACACACACACACAGCACATGAACTCCTCTGACTCCTCGCTTCGGAAAGAACATTGTCTCCCGTCTTCCCGGTCCAGAGGGTTCCTGGTGTCTTACCTCAGTTTCACAGATCGCTTGAAGAAGAGATTCAGTCAAAAAGAAGAGAGAACGATGCAGTAAAGTTTTAAAGTGTATCACAGTTTCCTTTCTAAGCCCCTCCTCATAACCACTGGGAATCACACAGATTACCTCATTTAATAACAACGTCGTTAGCTTTAGCGTAGCAGAGCTATTAAACATAATGGACTTACAACGTCTACTGGTTGTACGCGCAATTTATTGTTTTCCGTAACTCTGGACTAACTGTTTGAACACATCTGAAGACAAAAAAACTGTTTTATGTGCACAAAAGGGAAAAGTAGAATGTATGTGACTGAGTTTATACGGGAAAATAGAAAAGTACGTACGTAAAACTGCAATACATCGTACGTGATGAACCTTTTGAAGTGAACTGAACGAACTGGTTTGAAATAAGTAAAGTGATCTTTTCTGTGAAATGTGAAGGGGCTAAAAATGTATTGATATTTTATTTAAACTCACAATATGGCCGACTGCAGGAGGCGCAATATTTGTGTTTATTTCAATTAAGTGAAATGTGTCAAAATACAATTTTAAATGAAATATACTGCATATATATATATATTGTCGGTACTTGTCTAACTGTCATATTCTACAGACTCACAGATGTTGAATCCCTGAAAAAATTCCTCCATAATCATTTTGAATATGTTTTTTAATTTTTTTTATGAGAATGATGGTGTAAATATTAGCATTCCTTCTAATATATCAAATAATATCGCTACTGCAAAATCTGTAAAAATAATGGGAATTAGATATTTTCATAAAGGTTCAGCCCTAAAATGTCACACATTGCATTGTGGGATTTTTTGCAGGAAGTAGCGTATATGATACGGACACTATTTTAATTTCTTTTCCACCGCAGCATGTTTTTCCGAGAGCACTATAACACAGATTAAAAATGTCGCGTGGTAAATGCGGAGCTCTTTATCGTAAACGGGGAGTGATTTGAAGCAAGAAATAGTCCCCCGTACAACCGCACGTTGTCGTGTCTACACTTTGTTTTGTTTGGATCCAAAGGAACAAGAAACAAACAAGACGTAGCGTGTTCATTTGTGAGATTCAAGTCTTTATGCTAAGCTAAGCTAAGCTAAGCGGCTGCTGGCTCCAGCTGTATATTGGTGGTGTGGATCCGATTACGCCTTTTTTTAAAAGCGCGCTGTAAATGTTTTCTGGACATCTGCCTCAATGTTATAATAATTTCTTTGCAGTATCAAATATATAGTTACACTGAAAGTAAGCTAACACACAACTTTATTCTCTCACATATATTCTATATATGCAAAGTTTTAATCCCAGATGACATTTTTTGCAGTTATTCGTCGACCTGAATGTTTACCGAAATGTTCAAGTTTCAGTATTAACTTTTATTTTTTATTTATTTTTTGCAATAACAAAATAAGCCAGTTTTTGAAACTCCTTGTTATTTTATATTCTCTTATCGCAGATAGCCGTCTTATTAATTTTTGCCTGAGTGAAATACTGTTTGCCGTAGAAATAATACTAATTAAAAAGAAAGAAAACTTGCCTTTAGGATGAAAAGGATTACAGATTAAAAGTGGTGTAATGTTACAACGCGTGCATCGTCTCATTGTTGGTAAAACAAATGAGATTATTTTTTTTATTGAACATCAGAAACTTAAATGACATTCATGCCTCAATAAATGTTCATTCCATTAAACAGAAGGACGTTGTTTAGGTGTGTAAAACATCTCCTGTAAGTAACTGATCCAGATGTCTTATCATATTTCAACCTGGAACATTTCATCACATATTTTTTTGTTTGTTTTTGTTTTTGTTGCTCTTATTAAAAGTCTTGTGTATACGATTTAATTTTTGTCTTTTGTCTAACTAGTGTAGTTTTTGCATCCCATTCAAAGACCGGCGTGCTTGTCTGACCGTAACGTTGGTGTTCAAAGAGTGGTCGACGTGTGGACAGAGACAATGAGTGTGTGTGTGTGCACAAACAAAATGTAATGGAATTGAAAATAAAAGAGATGTATCTGTTAAAATCCTTTGAGGATGCGTTTGATAATGGTTTTATTGCAGGACTGTTGTATTACAGTAAACTGTCTCCTATAATACATCAGTCCTACAATAGGACATCACTTGTTTCTCCAGGGAACTTCTTTTTATTTTGTATTGTTTTTATTTTAATGTATTCTGTTGGGTTTAATGCCTTTGCAGAATATTTCTATATTTGATTGTGTTGCTCGTGTTTTGGTTGCATTGCCTGTATTTGGTTGTATTTAACGTGTTCACAGTGTTCCACACCCTGCTGCAGCTCCCTTGTCATATCTGCTTTAACTCCCCTTCAACCAGAAGCATCTACAATAACCATAATCCTTTCTAAACCTATTCAAGCATATATCCATTGAATACAGGGTAAGTGAAATAATAAGACTACCTGTCACACACGTCGACCACTCCTTTGAGCAAACATAGGATGTGGTCTATCTTCGTGCCTTAAGCACCAACGTTACGGTCAGACAAGCACAGCGGTCTTTGAATGGGATGCAAAAACAACACAAGACCAGGGAGCCAAGCACGACGCACAAAACAGAGGTAGCAAGTAAGAATTGTAAAAGTCTCCATCAGGTGAGATGGCCGTGAGAACCAGGTGAAGGGAATGAAGGACGATCGGTGTGTGAAGCAGGATCTGGACCGACGTCCGAGTTAGTAAAGAGAAAGACCAAAGAAAGAAAAGGTGTGGAGCTGAACTGTTACAACACTAGTTATTTGACAAAGGGGTTTACAAATCAAGCAGTTGTCAATCAATCTTTGCACAACGTGTATATAAAAGATGGCTGTCTGTGCATGCAGATCACAGCTGTTTCCAGGGTGCAGGAGAGCTACGAGGTAGGTCGTTGGTCGAAGTAGCCGATTAATCAGAAATGTATAAATAACCAAATATTTGAGGTTCTGAATGTGCTCTAACTGTTGACAATAGTGTATTTAATTTAGATCGTCACGGCGGAGTTCTCAAAAATGCATATCATGCATATGTGTATATATATATGTGTGTAGAAACGATGCATATGATTAATACCGTAATATGAGCATGAACTTGCTCCACAGGATGACGTCTCCAGCCGCGGTCTTCGTCTTGTTGGTTGTTCTCGGACAGACGAGTGTCCTTTTGGGTGAGACCGGTCTTCTCAGTGGTTCAGTCAACTTATTGAATTCCAATTGTAGTACTTAGACATAATGCTACGTGTGCCTTTCTTAGTGGATCTTCAACGTCACATTTCAATCAAATATGATGATTAATTGGTGGCTTTGGTCAGATCCAAACATATAATATTTCTGTGCCTTCCCCAATCTTTAATAATAACGTTTGTGACTTCGACCAGGAGCAAACATTGCTAAAGGTGGAAAGGTGACTCAGTCCTCCGTGGGGTGGGCCGGCGTTCCCGAAAGGGCCGTCGATGGAAAACGTGCTAACCGCTACGCACAGGGATCCTGTAGCCACACACGAAGGGAAACCACGCCGTGGTGGAGGCTGGACCTCCTGAAGACGTTCACCATCAAAACCGTCACCGTCACCAACAGACGAGATTGTTGCCACGACAGGATCAACGGTGCCGAGATCCGCATCGGGAACTCCCTCGACGCCAACGGCAACGATAATCCAAAGTGACACCGCTTTCTGTTTGATATTATATTTTTAAAATGTTACTTGTGTAAGTTACAGGACATCAGTGTACTGGATATGATGTACTACCAGAAAGCCACATCTTTCAGTACAAAGAAAGCATAGTTTTCCTCTTGTGACGTGGTCATAATTCTGTTTTCTTTGTCCGTCAGATGTGCCGTCGTCTCGTCGATGGCAGCCGGGGCCTCCAAAACCTTCGCGTGCAACGGGATGGAAGGCCGTTACGTAACCGTGGTGATCCCTGGAAGACAAAAGATCCTGACGCTGTGCGAGGTGGAGGTCACCGGGACGGAAACGGGTGATTCCGGTCAAAATGTCTGCGGCTGAAATCACTGTCGAAATCATTCTTAAAATCTCTAAATCTAAAGAGATGTTAGTGCTCTACGGGAGCTGAAATTAAACTTAACTTGTTGAACTCTCATATCGACGTTCATTGACTGTTGTGTATGACATCATCGCGCGTGCACATTAAAGAAATTGTTCAACATTTTTGGGAAATAAGCTTTATTTGATTTCTTGCCAAGAGTTAGAAGACACTTCTTGATGACGCTCTCACATTTGTGTTATAAATATGAAGCTAGCAGCAGCAGCAGACTAATTTTGTAAGACCCCGTTAGTGTCTGTTGATTGTTGATTCCCTTCACCTGCCCTGAGCCACTTAATGACTCATGCCCTCCACCTGTGGTTCCCCCCCATATATAGACTCCCATTCTTTCCCTCGTCCTCTGCCGTGTGACGTCACGCTCCGGCCTTTGTTGTTTTGGTTTTTTTGCTCGTGAGTTCTCAGTAAAAGTTCTTTTGTTCACGTGACTGCTGCCTAGTTCAGCCTGGCTGGCTGTGTTCAAGCCACCGACCTCCAGCCTTTCTGTCAGCTAGTGTTCACAGAACTAGAGTCAGAGAAGTTATTCCACATGACGTTCTCCAAAAAGAGGACATTAATAATTAAGATTAAGAGAGTCTTATATGTTCTTTCTTCACTACGAGACAACAGTCTTTTGAGCAAATGTACTAATGAAGGAACAGATGATAAACAATCTGAGAGCCCGATATGATCACAATCCTAAAACAGTAATTCAGTGGCCAACGAGAATAGGGCTGAATTTAAAGCTGCATGGAAAAGACTATTCAGTTAAATAAATTAAGTAACTTTATTTCAAGGAACATTTTTCAAAACCGTTCTGTGATATATTCAATTTTTTTTTTAAATCTAGGTCATATTTTACTTGTTAAGAGAGAACAGTATGTATATATTACTAGAGTATATATTATTTATAATTCATCCGGTTCAGTTTGAAAACTGGCAATAAATATTATTGAGATATTATGTAATTTAACTTTCTAAATTTGACAGTCAGTAGTTGACGAGGTTAATTAAATCTATATGGCACTAAATCATTGTGCATTATTGTGATCTTCTGGACCTTTGCATGTGGAAACTCTCTCCAACTGGACCTGGATACATTTTAATAGAATACCCCTGATTTAGTGCATGTCTATCGGTTACAAGTAAAAAAAAAAAAAAAGTATTGAATGTGAATAATAACAAGCAAACATAAATATCTGGGAAACATAATGTACAAAGCGTTGCCTAAGTCTGCAGCGTCACACATTGGTTTATATATATATATAACGAATACAAGTATCCACATGTCCACTAGGGGGAGACAGAGCTTGTCTAAAACACAAATGTTAAATAATCAGACATGTCTTGACAGAAAAAGCACAGGTAACACCTTGAATGGTAATAACTACACCTGTGATGTTCCTGTTATTACAAACCACCTGCATGGAGTTTATATGCCATTTATTGTTTTCATATGTGATATGAACCGATTGTATTTACTTTAGACAAACAAACGGCTAATAAGCTCCACTTATAAGCCCCTATGGTATACCTTAACGGTGTTTCAAACTAATTGTGTAAATGGTTAATTAACCTGTACTTAGACAAGCTCTGTCTCCCCCTAGTGGACATCTGTATATTTGTATTCATTATTCTATTCTGCTTTTAAACTCCTCAAACCACTTAAAGTTAGCTCTTCAATCATCTGCATTATTTATGTTTCGACACACGCACACACCCACACACACACGCACACACACATCATTAAATGACGATTATGAGAGCCATGGGCGGCCAGAATAGTACCGGAAATTAGACAAATCTGCCTTCAAAATAAAAGCCTACAATATTTCGGAATATTGGTCTTGTGTTTGGACTGTTGAAGCCACTTTGAATGGTTCACAAGCTCCTCGCAGGTTGTTTTTTTTTATGTGTGGAAAATAGCTTTTTAGTTTCTATTTATTTAATACAAAAATTGTCCTTTTGTTTGTTGATAAAGACCTCCTTGACATTTAGATGGTTGAAATCAAGGAGTTTATCGTTACAACAAATCAGTGTTGATGATGTGAATTTAAACATAAAAACATAGTTTGGAATGGACATAGACAGAAATATAAGTCCAGTGATGACATTGGCCAGAGTGACTAAACCCAAATTACCGTATATCCAAATTAATTGTAATATTTAGCCATCTCTTTTGAGATACAATACTAATACGTTTAAGTACTTTTTAATTTTTTAATTTATTTTATACACTTTATCCACTTTATTCTATTTCTACTCCGTCTGTATATATAATATTCTTCTTGTTTTTACTCTTTTATCTTATTTCTGTTATTATACTACTTGTTTTTTACTTATTACTGTGAGCAATGCTGCTGTAATCCTGTAATTTCCCCACTGAGGGACTAATAAAGGATTATCTTATCTTATCTTATCTTATACAATACAACTGTGACACTTGTGTTAATTGCTTAAGAAAAGGAGTCCATATAATTGTTGAATATTTTCCCATAATCTACTTTATGCCAAAATAAAAAAGCTCGGAACACGTTGGTCTGAGCTTTTATTTTGAAAGACTTAGCCGGAATTCCCCATGTCTTTCTGGGTGACTTGAAAGGATAAATTATGACCGCAGCCTGACTAACAGTTCACTTTGTGGCAGCAGCCGTTTGATCAAGAAAACTGGGCAGAACTATAACTTAGTTTTTTTTTTAAACTATAACTATAATAATTGTATTATTTTAGTTAGACAGCCCAAGCGGGTGCATTATGGACCCCAAGAAGTCTGCGACGGCTCCTCCGCCGGAATGGGCCGGAGAGAAGTCCACTATGGGCCATGTGCCCCCTCCGCCCTACCAGGACAACCAGGGGTTGCATCAGCCCGGCATCGGGTACCCACCACCGCAGCAGGTATGGAGCCCAGCACCGGGCCATCACTTTGTAATGTTAGTATTCTCTATAGAATAAAACATATAAGTTCAGCTTCGCCGTTTAATCTACTCATGGAATACATTTTATTTAAAATGTATATTGATTATATAAACAATTATTTAAATCATATTTAGGAAATAGATGAAATTGGTGGACAGGCATTTAACTGCATAGGACAGCTCAGGCATGTGACATGTCCTGAGGTGTGCAATTATGTTAAGTAGACTTATTTTCCTTGACGGATAAGTGTTAGTAATGAATTACATAAGATAATTTCAATGACATTCAGCCAAAGATATACACCGTTTGTACTTTAATGAATATGGCTGATCTAAATATCCAAGTTGAATTAATATGTAGTCCCTAAAGAGGTCAGGGGCTGATGGTAAGATGAAGGCACCGGAAATAAATCTGTTAAAGATAACTTCTCAATCACAAACAAGCTCCAGATCAGACTTGTTTTCATCAGCTCCCTTGTAAGTGTTTCATGGGGCCTGCTCGGTTTCGTTTCTTGTGGGAGCCTCCCAGTTTTCTCCAAAACTGGTTTTCCATTGTGTTTTTTTATTATTTTTTTTAAGTGAGTTTGAGTTGTATTTGGTGGGTGTGGCCTGCAGGGCTATGGACCTCCGCCGCAGTATGGAGGTGCTTATGGGCAACAGCAGTACCCCGCAGGTCAGCAGTACCCCGCAGGTCAGCAGTACCCCGGAGGTCAGCAGTACCCCGCAGGTCAGCAGTACCCCGGAGGTCAGCAGGCCCCGGTCGTAGTCCAGCCCACCGTGTACGTGACTCGAGGCCCGCTCGCCGTCCCCGTCAACGACTACCTGTGCTACTCCATCTTCACCCTGCTGTGCTGCTGCCTGCCACTCGGAATCGCCGCCCTCATCTACTCCATCTCGGTGAGGTTTTAAATTTGTCAAAGTCATTTTAATTGCCAACACAGCCGAAACCGTGCACTATAATGACATAATAATAATAATAATAATAATGACGAATCCCTTTTAATTGAGGTATGCTAAGAAAAAAAAAAACAGATGGCCCCACACATTTCTGTTGTGTTTGACATTTCTTTATCAAAATATAATTAAAATATTGTAATAAAAGAAAAGCACTGAGCAAAAAGTCTGAATACTCCAAAATGAAAAGAGCAAAAAAACTACCGCTAATAAATTACTGCAGAAACACGTCTAATGATTTAAGTAACTTGACTGGATTTAATGAGATTGGTTTGAAATGTAAAAAAGGAAAAGTCCCCCTCTACTCAGCAAAGGAATCTCTCAGGGAGCTTTCTACCTTCTCCACCACGGTATTATTATTATTATATATCATATTACATCATAGCTGCAGATCAGATGATGGGGAAACAATTCACCATCTTGTCTCGGGCGAATAAGTGAAAAAATTGACAGAGGAAAGAGGATACAGGACACGGCCAAAGTCTTTTGTATGAGCGCCAAGTTTTTGGGAAGTGAATGAGATTTACGGGAATGTGTAGAGATCTGTGAGGGGAGGGGGGGGGGGGGCAGAGGGAGGACGGGGAACATGTAGTCAACAATAAAATGGAGGAGACATTTTGTGGTGCTGAACGTAGCGTGTTGTACGGGGGTTACGAATATGTTTTGGCTTTGCTTGATGTACATGAATTATTAAACACAACAAGATTGCCTTCACGTGTACTTTGAAGCTGTAACCCTTTGTTGGTTAGAGTCACACACTCCCTCATCCCTCACTTTAAGGAGTGGCGCTTCAGTTTATAGGTAGTCCTGTTTGGTTGGTTGGTGCGTCTGTGTCTCATTAAAGTGGTTCTCCACTTCTCTAGTTTGGAAACGTGGGCTGATTGTTTCCATGTGTTTAGTCCTCGGAGGGGAACATTGTGTGACTTCCTACACAATTCTTAAAACAAAGAAAAAAGCCAAAAAAAAAACCCAGCACGACTTAACACTGCAAATACCGTGCTTTCCCAGTCTTCGTCATCCTGCAGAGTGCACGCTTTGAGATTGAGCAATATCAGACATTCTAACATATTTCACAAGCACTATTCATGCCTTCCTGAATCTCTTTCTACAACCAACACGTAACCGAAAGGGCAGGCCTGTTTCCTTCTCCACTGCTCTGTTGCACTGGTCTCATAATCTGGATTATTCTGTCTCCTATCAACAGTTTATTGGATATATAATCCATTACTTTAGATCTTATGATAACGCGTCAAATGTATGAAATGATAAGGAACCTTTGCAGGGGTGCACATCAAAAAACAGGCCATGACCGAACTGAATCAGTATTCACGAAAAAGATTATTGCAACATGAATGAATAGCAGTCACAGTGCACGGATGCAATGTGTTTCATCGCCAAGGTAACACCACTGTGTTTTGGTAGTTGATTTGTATCGCACTTTAAAAAAAAATGGCTGCTTCCATGTGGTTCCACTTTATTTAATGCGCGGGCGAAGACGCCGTAGGCACAACGTGATTTAGATTCATCCGTTGGCGATCTGGAACAAGAACAGACACAATAAGCTGTGTACATATTGTAAGACCTCGGCTGTTATGTACACAGCTGTAACAGATAAACCCTTTTCCATGATGTGCTTGCACGCCTCACTCTGGCTCTCGGGAGATAAGTAAAGGGATATGACGGGATGACGCCGTAATTGGCAGTAGAATGAAGTTTAAAATCGTTTGTTGACCTTCAGCGCCGCGTCGCTGTTAACTGGATGTCCCCGCAGGGTTTCCTGTAGACTTGGACTACTGTTGACTCCAGTTGCTCGAGCGCTCTGCATGACTCCCCCCCCGGCCCCTCTTTCGGTCTCAGTAAATCCTGCATACTGAGCTATACGCTCACTCAATATGAAGTCACGTGAAGCAACACGGCCTGCTGCAACCCTTTTGGAAACATTCGGCATGAGAAATTACTTAACGGGCAGGAAGGAAGAGGCGTACTTCTCCGTGTTGCTTCATTTCCTGTCACACCAAATGTCTTCAGGGTTTGCTGTTGGTTCGGGTAAAAGTTAATATGTGTTGTATCACAGTGTCCGTAGTTTGAGGTCCTACGAACACGACACTGTTCTGGAATGCCCTCGATCTATAAATGGCATCCCAGATAGCGTGAATGGTGGCTACCACATTGGTCACAAGGACCTAATCAGTGCGGCAGGAAGTGGACCGTCCCTGGAAAAGTGTCAAACACTGTGCCCACTTTATTCTCTTTCTGGCGACATAATAAAGTAGCTGGACGAACTGGAAGAGAGATGCAGGGAAAAAGAATAAAGAAAAGCCACCGAAAAGAAAGACTTTGAGATTGGGAGCCGAGAAGCACAGTCGTTGTCTTTGTGTGTCGGACCGTGTCAGAGTTTATAGCTGGAAAGCTCGACAGAAAAGGGCAGCAGAGACGGAAATAATAGGAAATAATAAATACGGTCAGGGTGGGGAAGTATGGAGCTGGCTGCTGGAAAGTTACGTAAAACAAACCTGCCTGGAAACGGACTTAATGTGCATTTCAACAACTGAGATTCCACGATTGACTTCATTGTGTTGCCAGTTATCTCCCTGGGGGACTTTGACAATGAAGAGAGGAAACTTTCTGCCGGACTCGGGTTGACACTTGAGAGTCGAAACTCTGGAGAGTCCCGGACAAGAGCTGCTTTTGTCGAGATCCGTGTGTGTGTGTGTGTGTGTGTGTGTGTGTGTGTGTGTGTGTGTGCGTGTGTCTTGTTTCAAGCCACTCCTCCCTTCTGTGACAGCGTCATCAAACGGTCCTTTTGTTTCCCAAAGCATGAGCTTCTCCTCACAGTTTAGCGCCTGTTGACATGTGGTTGAACATCCACACAGTAACTTGCAGGGTGAAGCAATGATCTGCACTTCCTGTGTTTATAGATACAAGAATTCACATGCAAAATAACATTTCTGATTTTCATTTTTTTTTTTACTAATTAACAATAATGTCTGACAAAAGTATGCGACTCAAATTCTAACTCTCCAAATGATAAAAAAAAAATAGCCCAACATCATGGTCCAGAATGTTGAAGATGAGGGGGAGGGGGGACCACGATTGTTGCGCAATAGTTGTATTTTTGGGGCGATCGTTTCACCATACTTGCAACATGAGATAATAACCTCCGTGCTCCTCTTACCCACGCAACACTAATCAACTCCCCATTTCCTGAGGTCTCGCATGCAGCCATTTCCCAGCTGCCTATCAGAACCAGTCCAAATATTATAAGCCTTAGGAATGCATCGCTTTTCTAGAGAGTGTTCGGGTATTCAGTGATGTGTTGAACCACCGAGCTGCAGGCAACGACGAGGAAACACCTGCTGCCTGCCAGTCAAGATAGCTGTGAGGTCACAAAGCACTCGGCAGAGTGAGCGTATTTACGCGCAGAGCAATTGTGGATTCAATACTGGACTTATTTTTGTATCCTAATGAATTTAGGTCCAAAATATTCATTTAGCAGGTTAATGCATCAGTGACATTATGGTGCTGGGTACACAATCGGCTCCGTGCAGCTGCAGATACGGTGATAAGTCGGTCTTCACCCAACGCCGATAACGACACGTCGTGACGAAGACTGCGGAAGGATTTGCCACGTTGAATTCACGAAGCTCGACTCCTCCTCCACCGTTGTGGCTTTCTTTCTGTCTATCGGTGACTTACTCTCCCCCCCTCCCCCATTGCAGTCCTTCCCCACCATGACTCAGACTGCTCTCACGCACCGCAAATTGCAGAGACACCACCGACCACCAGAGCACTCAGGTGTCACTGCAGACAGGCAGCCAATCTGCAGAAAGCACCAGAGTATCAGTCTGTGTCGTATAATTTAATGATCCGAAGATGCATTCATCCCCCCCCGAAAGCACTATTCAAACCCAAAGTTATTATTAATTCAATTATTACCGGTGCTTTTGTGTGATTCCTTGTTGACTTTGATTTTTCTTCGGATAAGGGCATCCCTGCTTCTCAGTGATGTCATTGTCAACTATAATCTCCTTACTGGAAGTCATCATCACCGTATAAATGTTGACATATTGAAACAACGTCAAATTAAAATCTAGATGGAGGACGATAGGGGAGATTGCACCTAATTTGAGTTACTTTGAGAAGGCAATGTTGTGTTATTTGTGTTAAGTTATATTACATGTTGTCATCGGTAGAAGGAAGCAGCATCGAGCTGTTGATAAAACTATTGCCCACAGTGTATATAACATATATATATATATATATATATATATATATATATATATATATATACATGTATATATATATGTATATGTGTGTGTGTTTACCGAAAGCAACAGAGGCACGGTTTTTCAGGATACACAGCTGGTTGCAAGAGCAGCCGACAGCTGCTGTTATCAAAACCAGCTTTACGAAAGCACACACACACACACACACACACACACACAACCACACATTCCTGCAGCCCTCTCTTGTGTATATGACTGAATTTGTCCTGAAACCCAGAAAAGAGTTAGCGTTCGTGCACTTCTGGTCCCGTCGTCTCAAAGTCAAACGTTTTGCTCTACGTTATAAAACGTGTCTTAAAGCGTCTTAATGAGACCACAAAGCGCCATCACGGCGACTCGTCCGCCTTCACGCTCACGTGAGCGTGACGGTGTAGTTAGTTTACGGCCTGAAGTCGACCTTTAACTTCTGCCGACTGCATCTTCGTGACAACAATCATCAACGTGTGTTGTTCATTTGTTCAAAACCTATTGAAAAACCTACATATCAGTATCATGAACTCTTTTTCTTCTGCGTAATCCAAATTCCACTAGAGGAAAAAAAAAAGGTTAAAAAGCACAATGCTGCTTTCGGGGGGGCCGCCCTCCGTAAACACGTCATTCCTGCAGCAGCCTGCAGCAGTGTGGTGGTGAGTGTGGGGGAGTTGATTTGATTCAGGCTTCCTGGGAACATTCTTGTTAAAGGCCCTCTCAGGCCTCGGGCTAAATTGCACCGCAGTGAAAGTACCTTTTAAAAAAAAAAAAAAAAAGTCTCTTTATTAAGAAATCAACGTCCTTTTATCCAACATGTTTTGGTTTATCTGAAAACAATCTGTATTCAGGTCTTGTCAGTGTCATTTGGAATAGTTTGTATTCTATCAAGAGGGACCGTGTGCTTTATATGGTATCACAAAATCTTCTCACGCAGCGTAACATGTAACCGGTAGCGATTACTTTCAGTTCTCCTCGGCGGTCGGCAAATAACAGAACCGTTGATTTCAGCGTGAGTTAAAGGAGCCACTACGGTATGCTTTTACAGACATGGCTGTTAGTCCATAAAACGTATTTTTTTTTTACAAAAAAGCTCAATTATTTTTGACAAACTCTGCTTTCAAAGCAGAAGTTGAGCGAAAAAGTATCTATTTTTAATTGTGGCCATTGTACTGATACATTGTTTTTGTATATGTTGGACTTACATTTGCCGGGTAACTCCAAATGAACGCTAATGTTTCTCCTTAACTGTTGATGTGTAAATAAAAGGCGATGCATGTCGATGCTCTTATGAGTTTGGATTGATTGTGCAACTTTTTAGATTTTAATATCAAACATACCCATTTAAATGTCAATACACATACAGTAGTAGCTCATACTGACTCATGTTAGCTGATGCTAGCAGACTGAATATAGATATTGCTGTATCACTGAGGTTTGGATTAACATTTACCTGTAATGGCCAATTAAAGCCACAATTAAAGTTATGAAGGGTGGAATGCATGCTCCTCCACAGAGTGCTGCAGCACTGCAGGTCAGGCCCATACTATACTGCACCCTTTGATAATGTGAAGCACATGTCTGGCAGATTCAGTACATAAATCGTACCTAATTGTTCTTTAACCTCGCTCATATCTATTTCAAAATATTGTCCAGGCCCGTGAAGCCAACCATTCCGGGGACCAGCACTCAGCGGAGCGGAGCAGCAAGATGGCCAGGACCCTGAACCACGTGGGCCTAGGACTCGGCATCGGGTTCCTGATCCTCAGCATTGTTTACGTTGTGGTTATGACAAATTCACTTTCGCATTAAATCAGTTTGATTGGTCTTTCCCATATTTCTAGTTTGGGTAGTTAGACCACATGAGGAACATCACTTCCACAGCCTTGTATTCCATGACTCTTCAACACCGCAGAGAGTAACCAGTACAGTTCCAAAGATGTTTCTTCAACACGCTTTCTATGTTCTATGACGCATCTAAAATCTATAAAACATAAAAAATATGTTATCCAACGTTGATGCCTTTATAAGTTCACCCTTTGGGCACATGTAGTATTATCCAAAGTGTTTCATAATCCATGTTCGAATAGTAAATGATTATCAATACGCAGCTTGTAGTGTGTCAGATTTTGTTTAAGTTTTGCAATTGAAAGATTGAAGATTTGTCTGATTGTACGACGGGCGACATTTTCGGCTGATCTAATCTTCTTAAAAGTCAGGCCACACAAAATAATATGCTACTAACCAAAGATATTTTCAAAAATACTCACAGAAGTAAAGATCCTGCTCAAGAGTGCGCAGTAAAAGGTGACGTACTCCTCTTTGAATCCAAAGGTGTCCTCCTCATCCCAGCTGACCAGGAATGCAGCTTCACACACAATCTGCAGACAATTAGCAGCACGCGAGCCAACATGGCCGACGCCAGTGGCTCTGGCTCTGTTTAAAAGCATGTTGTTGTGCGTATTGGTGTTGTTCGTCCATAACATGTCTGTATGTTCTTTTATAAACCGAGCTGAAAAAATATACGAGATTTCTTTATAAATAAAGTATATTAAACGTTGTGCCGTCTACTCTGTTGAGATGATTTAAGAACTTTGACCGCAGCCATCAAATAGGAGATGGCCACGAAGGCTCAAGCAGTGTATCAGACATCAAATGTGTCAGGAAAATGTATATCGGTGCTTCTGGATACAGTCGAAACATTTAATTGGTAAACTAAAAAAAAAAAAGCACTCTTTCAGATGTTTGTAGCTGCAGTTTCTTGAGTTGGAGGAGAAAAAGTGTCTGCCTCCCAATTTCAGGTAGAGGCATTATATTACTTATTATATTGCATATTATATGGCGTTCCGTGTGGTATTAACATGTCTTAATAAGTGTTAAAAGTAACTTTAGAATATCTTTCCTTTCTTTTGAGCAGTCAACATCTCAAGCCAGCCTGAAGCAGCAAGTAGCCTTTTGTTGTTTGAAGTATAACTTTTAGAAGCGTAATCAGGCATGTATTCATGTGGCTTTCCTTTTGATCGCATAATGGAGGATTCCTTCTTATAGGTGCTTTGTTTGCCTCTCGCTGCCTATTTTGCACTCTGTATATTTTTAAAACCCATGTAGGGACGAGCACTTTAAATGAGCCGAGGCCATAAATGCATCAGATTGTTCATCTTCCCCCGCTCAGTGCTTTAGTGAGAGTGCAGCTGTCTGCGGTTAATGATTCTCTGCAGGCCTTCGATCATCTTCCCTGCATGGAAGCCATTAATAACAGCCAATATCTGACATTTTACTTTAAATAATGCAGCACGGGCTGACTGCGCACGCAGGAACACCTGTTTCTGATTCAAAAGAGCAGCGAGGTGGCACCAGTGGTACCGGTTCTCAAAGTGCAACCACTGTGCTTCCCTACACACACGTTGTGTGCGTGTACAGACACGCACACAACGTGTGTGTAGGGAAGCACAGTGTGTGTGTGCATGTGTGTGTGTTGTAACTGCGCTGATGTTCTGAACATTCACACAGCTCCTCACGGAAATGTCTGACACAATAGGGTGTCGTTTGTATAGTAATATGGTTGTTCATATTTTAATAAGAAAGCTTCTGTGCAAGCTGCCAGCTGTCTGATGTTGTGAAACTCACATTGCAGGGACATCCTCGTGTGTGCTCTTACTAATATTTGCTCAGTGGCGAGTCGATAACATGCGGATCATGTTTCAGAAGGTATTCATACAGGTATTGATGCGAATAGCTCGGGGAACACAGGGAGTTGCACAACAGTTTTACTTATTACTGTGAGCAATGCTGCTGTAATCCTGTAATTCCCCCACTGAGGGACTAACAAAGGATTATCTTATCTTATCTTATCTTAACAGTAAACCCAGGTTTCTTTTCCTTTTCTTTACTCACAATAATCCTTTCATCTGGGCTAACAGGGAGGGGCAACTACCTCCATTCCTTTCAGCACTGGCACCGACACTTGGCTTTTACAGCTGGTCAGGATATGAAACGGGAACAGGTAACTTCATTGTTTGTTCAGGGGTTATCACTTCCTCCTGCAGAACGGGAGGAACCCGGATAACAACGAGGATGTAACAGGCCTGGCCTGTATCTGAATAATGTTAAACGGCAATATCGATGTGGACAGAACGCACAGGAGCAGCCATGGAGAACACATGAACAGGCCTGTAATGTGCCGTCTGCTGCCTCTCACTGGCCATAAACCAGCATTGGACACGTCTTTGCAACTAGAAACGTACAAGATTGAATGTCAGTTACATAAATGTGGGATTGAGTAAAGGGCTCCATTACTGCATAACACATATGCAGTGATATATATATATATATATGGGGTCTGTATTGTTGCCCATTGGTCAAAGACAAGCCAAACTCTCTTGTTTCTATGCTTTATTGAACAAATGCAAATAAGAACAAATGGAAAAGGAAGTCAAACCTTTTTTTTTTAAAAACAGTAAAATAATTGAACTCTCCCTTTCAGCAGTTAAATACAGTACAATGTGTCAAGAGTGCATCCTTCAAAGTCATTTGTGGAGTTACAGTTACAGTTATTTCCCATTAATTCCACACTTGTAGATAATGGAAACCCTTATCTCAAGTGCTCTTGAAGCATTTGGAGCTGGTGCAGCAGAACAATTCTTACTTTTGGAAGAACAGCAACCAAGAAAACATTTGTGTGTCCAACATTGACCCGAACTGAAGCGTGTGTTTTCAGAGGCAACACAAAGAAGCCATTGTACCAACAGATGCAACACCATATTTTGGTAAAATACAGACACTCATTAAGCTGCTTTATTCGGTTAACTTTAGGCGTTAAGAACTACAGATAAGCTGATTATTGTAGTGCTCATAAAAATAGATGTACTTGGTAGTTTGGACCACACGCATGAAGTATTACACAAACTGAAGGCCATACCGAGTGAGGACAGACTACCTCATACTTCAACAAGTACATCAAGTATAACTCGTTATGTTTATTGTATATTTAAGCAATATTTACAGACTTAAAACTTCCCTCTGTGGCTTGGAGCTTTTAAAAAAAAAAAAAAAAATCACAATAAATTTCCACAATCTCTTCACTTTAGAAAAGGAGAGAAGTTGTAATTGAAGAATGCAACACGAGATTTGAAAGTCAGAGTATGGGGGTCATCACAGAAAGCCAAACTTAGGTTGTGCGCCATGATAAATATTCTTGTCCTGAAGCTGGAGGCTGAAAAGTCGCGAGTGCCTCATAATATATACACAAGATCCATGTCGACATATACCCGCTGCACGCAGATTAAAAATCGAGGCAGAAAACACACAGGGGAGCAAGGAAGGTGAGACAAAAGGGATGGAGTTTGAAGACGAGACAGTTTTGTATTTAACCATCTTAAGTGAATACACGAGCCACCAGAAGTATAGCTCGTACCCGATATCATCATCATAAATAGCATATAAATGAAAGAATTGCTTGGAAGGGGTCAGAGGAAAGGAGCTCTTCTTAGTAGGAGCGGATGGCAGGAGGGACGTGGGCGCAGGCCTGCTCGTCCAAAGAGTGGTCAATAACAGGGCGGTACTCCAGGGTCACCTGTGAGGAGACACAATGGATGCATTATATATATTACTGACTTTTTAGGCCAGTTAATAAGTGTCACAACACACACACTGAGTGGGATTGTACCTTTCCAGTCTTAGGGTCAACGTAGGACATGGTGTGTTTCCTCCAGTGCTGCTCGTAGGGCACCTCCTCCTGCCCCTGCAGGGGCTTCGAGTAGTCGAACTCATCGATACGGTCCTGGAAGAAACAATATAGAAAGTTATTTACTCAGCTATCCACACAAGCAAAGAGAAATACAAAGAACAGATCAAGTGATGGGATGAATGGGTGATTTATCTGAATCTAAAAAGGCAAGCAGAGAACCACAGAAAGAAAAAGGAATGGAGAAGCACAATCAATGCAAACAAACAATGGACAAAGAAGTGCATATACACAGATAAAGTATGCTACGACTGACCTTGAAGTCCTCTCTGGCGTGGGCCCCCCGGCTCTCCTTTCTCTGCTCAGCAGAGTGGATGGTCTGGACGGCGTTCAGCATCAGATTCTGCAGCTCCAAACTTTCCACCAGGTCGGTGTTCCACACAATGCCTGCAGGAGAGAGAGGGGAAGGCATGCCGTCAGTCATCGTGCCTCACAGCGTAGCACTGCAGGAGCCATTGTTGTTTGTTTTGGTTCAGACCTGCAAGGCGTCGCACTTTGAGATTCTAAATGACTCAATCAGCGCACATCCGTCCTCATTTAGAAATGGACAAACGTGTGATAGGAAGCTGTATGCTAGAAAGGATTACGTCGATTTTGCTTTAGTTTAGTTTTTTTAAATGGTGAACAAAGGCATTGGCTTTTGAGTACTTTGCAAACTATAATTTCGTTACAAAAGGCAACGCACAGCACATACACACACCTAGATCTTCAAGAAATGCATTATTAATGTGGGTATCATAGAAGCGCGTTGGCATCGGCATTGAGCTTACACACACGGGACTGAAAGCCACGACAAACACTAAGGCCCCTCTTTACAGACGGTCACATGCAGCGGTGCATTACCTCGGTCAAAGGTCTTGATGTCGTCCAAGGTCTCGTAAATGGCGTCCATCTTGTCGCATCCCTCCTTCAGAACGGAGCCGGTACGGAACACCGCGGCGTGCGCCTGCATGGTCTGTAAGGGAAGGCAGGAAGAAAAAAGGTGTTCTTCAGGCTTAGTGAAGAAAACACATCAGTAGAATACGGCAGCGACTCAATCTGTGCTTCTGATCCTACAGTGTACCTACAAATTTGACAAACACATTTCCAACCAATGCTTCTAGCGTCTGTGGTCTCATTTTGTTTGTGTGCATGTTGTTGTGCGTACCTTCTGCATGTTGAGCCGGATCTCTGAGGTTCTCAGGCTTCCGTTGGCAAACCTCAACTTGTCCAGGTTGGCAACAGACTCCTCTCCTGCACTGGGCGTCAGAGGGGACAGTTTCTCTCCTGAAGAGCAAACAACAACAACAACAAAGTCAGCTGTGCAGCAAGCATGTACTGATGTCAGCCCTGTCCGTTAGGCACTCAGATGTCGATAGACATTGTAGCGTCAAATATGAAAAAACTAAGCAGACCTAAAGAAACTCTTCACTCTAATAAAAACAATGAAGATCATCACCGGGTTTGTGCTCCTCGGCGATGGTGAGGGCGCAGGCTCTGCCGAACACCACCAGGTCCAGCAGAGAGTTAGCTCCCAGCCGGTTAGCACCGTGGACACTAGCGCACGCCGACTCGCCGCAGGCATACAGCCCAGGAACTACCTTGTCGTTTCCCTCGGCATGAGTTATTACCTGATGGGGGAGGACAAAGAAAACAGAAAATAGGTGTGTCCCTTTGTTGGCAAACAACTTGGAATTACAATACTTGGAATTGTGTGTGGATCTACGCGACTGCGCACGCATTACCCACCTGTCCCTTGTAGTTTGTGGGTATTCCACCCATGTTGTAATGGACGGTGGGCAGGACAGGGATGGGTTCTTTGGTGACGTCGACTCCAGCAAAGATCATGGCCGTCTCGGAGATACCAGGCAGCCTTGTGGCCAGCTGCTGGGGAGGCAGGTGGTGAAGCTGCAGGTGCACGTGGTCCTTCTCTGGACCGACACCCCTGAGGAACAGACCGGAATAAAGATATGATGAATGGATTATCACCTTTTTTTTGTATGCACACTTCTATCTCTCACACACACACATACATATATCGTCTTTACCTGCCCTCTCTGATCTCAATGGTCATGGAGCGGGACACCACGTCTCTGGAGGCCAGGTCTTTGGCATTGGGTGCGTAGCGCTCCATGAAGCGCTCTCCCTCACTGTTGATCAGGATCCCTCCCTCACCACGGCAACCCTCTGTGATCAGACAGCCAGCACCGTAGATCCCTGTAAAGGTTCACGTGTTTAAAAACAAAACAAAAAAGGGACTCACATTTTGCAGTAACAAAATAGCCGTGTTGTAGTAAGTTAACTTTGAGCTTCATCCTGGGTTTCTACTACAACAATTGTGTTTTATGTTGGGTACCCGTTTCCTCTGGGTTGCCATGGTAACTATGCATTAGTTAGAAAAAGGAATACATAAGAAATCAAGATCTTTCTTAAATAAAACTCTTGACATCCTGACGAGCCTTTTACACAATCCCTTCAGCCTTGTTAAGCTACTACCTGTTAAGCTGTTTTTATTGTTCCATAATAACAAAATAAATACCCTGCATCACACATAAAGAGGCGAGACCTTTGGAGACCTCTGACAGGCCAGGCCACGAGAGGGGGGGGAGGCTGAGGAGTCGGTGTCAAATATCCAGCAGGAACCAAAATAAAGATGATCACTTCACGCAACAGTGGCCCGTTAGTGGAGCTCAATGTAAACAGGGAGTCCTGAACAGACTCATGAATCAGCCCAGCATTAGGGAGCCGAGATAAATGTATGCCAGATTGAATAATTAACCTAAAAAGAGTGTAAATAAAGCCGACCCGTTACCGTCCCATACAGTAAATGTGACAAAAGGCATTTGATCAATGCACTAACGAGTTGTCCAAGCATTACACCAGAGTTCATTAGTGCTTACAGCTCTCAGTGTGTCTTAATACGTCTGTGCAGACAGTTGGCAGCATTCGTCTCACACTTTTAAAAGCAGAAATAAAATAACGGACTTTGAACGGTCATTGATGGAATTCGTTGACTAGTAGTGCATGTAGCTGCCGGTATGTGGCCTTTCAAAATGAGATTATGCTTTTACTCCGCGCCCTTCAGGAGGAACAGTTTACGACTTGGGTTTATACGTTTATTTTTTTTTCTTACCAGTGGGATGGAACTGTACAAACTCCAAATCCTGGCAGGGCAGGCCAGCTCTGGTCACCATTGCATTTCCATCTCCTGTACTAGTGTGGGCAGATGTGCAGCTGAAATAGGTTCTTCCATAACCCCTGGAGGGAAAGATACAACTCAATTATAAACCTAAATACACCTTTGTCTTATATTGACTGCAGTTAGTTGAAGAAAGGGTTATCAATGAAGACAACGTGTGCATTTCTTTTCGCCAACAGTGAATGGTATACCTACCCAGTAGCAATGACAGTATTCTGGGCTCTAAAGCGGTGAATAGATCCGTCCTCCATGCAGAGAGCAATCACTCCTTTGCACTCTCCATTTTCCATCAGCAGGTCCAGGGCGAAGTACTCCACAAAGTAACTGGTGTCGTAACGAAGCGACTGAACAGGAGACGGAAGGTTAAAAGGGTAATCCGTGGTATTTTATGTATGAGCCGAGTGAAAGAAATGATGGAGAGAACAAAGTGTGTGGGCTCACCCGCCCATAAAGTGTGTGCAGCAGAGAGTGTCCCGTCCGGTCTGCTACGCAGCAGCAGCGGTGGGCCTGGCCTCCTTTCCCAAATTTGAGACTCTGACCTCCAAAAGCCCTCTGGTAGATCTTCCCGTCTTCAGTGCGGCTGAACGGCATGCCGAAGTTCTCCAGCTGGAAAAGAGCAGCATGTCGTTGAGATTTAGTGCCAAAAAGCCAGCGACTGTCAGCAAACATAACCACTGATGTGCATGTGTGTGTGTGCGTGAGCACTTACCTCCACTACGGCTGCAGGTGCCTGCTCTGTCATGTAGTGAATAGCGTCCTGGTCTCCCAGCCAATCAGATCCCTTCACTGTGTCGTAGAAATGCCACCTCCAGTCATCCCCCTCCATGTTCCCCAGAGCTGCATTGATCCCACCCTGTGAATCAGGTTAATATTCAATTATTGAATACAATTGATCGTGACAACATCTTAGAGCTCAACGCTCTGAAGATAGTGGAGATGGTTGTGGATCACGTTTAATGCCATGCACCAATCACCGAGCCAAATTCCTTGCATGTGCAACGCACTTGGCAACAAACAGTTCTGATTCTGATTGCGAACACGTTATTTATACCTGTGCAGCGACAGTGTGAGACCTGGTGGGGAAGAGCTTGGTGATGCATGCAGTGTTGAAGCCAGCCTCGGACAGGCCAAAAGCGGCCCTGAGTCCTGCTCCTCCAGCTCCGACCACCACAGCATCAAACTCATGATCCACAACTGGGTACTGAGTAGAGATCTGAAAACAATGGAGGAGAGAAGTTTCGGGGAAAAACATCCAATTAAAAAGTAGCTCGCTTGTACATCCACATCATTAGTGTTTTAAGGATGCATAGTTCCAGATCAGTTTCAGGCCATAATTGGTTATAAATCACAAAGTCAATACAACGGCCGTATTAAATGTGAATCTTTTTTTATAGAAAGAAAAAAAGATCAAAACACAACTCACGTCATCTGCTACTTTGGCACTACTCTTCTTGCCATAGATGGAGAAGTGGAAGTTTCTGGACCCCTGAACTGCAGCGGCAGGGACCTGGAATAAAAGAAAACAACGGATATTAAATGGGGAAATCAAAACAAGAGAAAAAAAACAACCTTATTCTGCTAAGCATACAACTACTGCTTTCTTTATTCCTCTATTAAAAATAAAGCTTTAACGTCAAATGTGTATTCCTTGTAACACTTGCATAACAAGCTCTACTTTAGCATAAATCAGTGAGCGCACTGATTTACACACTGAGCATGAACGTTATTAAACAAACAATAGTCTGATCGGTGTCAGGTTAACTGAGTCTTGTGGATCGGTGTGCACCGTATCCTTTAACGTGTGGCTAGCTAACACACACAGAGGCTACAACCGTTTTCCACAAGGGCAACTGAAGGGTCTTCTTATAGCCATGTTGGGCTTCCACAGGGGGGTGGACAGCTTACTGAAAACACGACTGTGTGTGTGGAGAAACAACTCGAGCTGGCGCAGCTACATATAAAAACTACTAAGTTACAACTGCTAACTAGTAGTTGAATAGCTTCGTGGTGTCACATTGAAAGACCCTAAGCTAACGTTACATAGGTTACGCAAGTGGGAATCGGACAGTTACGAAAGCTTCTTTTCAGCGTAAAATAGAAGACGATCAACGCCCACACGCAGCCGGATCGCATACAGATATATGATGGCATCTAAATATTAATACTCACTGCTTTGGTTTTAGACAACACCCTCTTGGAGAGGAGTCGGGAGGCAACGCGAACACTCGCCATGTTGTCAGTTGAAGGAGCGATTCTGAGCCACGGCGCAGGGTAAGATATTCCGTAGCAATGGGACAAACCACTGTCCGAGAACGGGGGGGTGTCCTTTTATGTCGCACCTCACGGGTGTTCTTTAAAACCCGCATTCACGTGATTAAACTGGACAGGCAGTGCTTTTATATAGACGAAGCTTCCAGATAAACCCACAAAACATTTAATTATAACACCTAATAGGTTCTTTATACAAGTGACATTCCATGGAATACCCCCAGTCGTTAAAAAATGGACTGCCGCAGCCTAACATTGTATAAGCAAGCAGAGTGTGCAGGAACAAATGTATAAGTGACCTAGACTTTGCATTCAAGGTGAGACACAGCACCTTATCTCTAACAGCTGTGCGCCGACCTGTAGTCGGACTTGCAGCACGCGTGTGTTCCGTGTCATGTTTGTGTATTAAATACTTTAGCGAGTTTGAGCCAGCAAGCTAAACGCCAGCTTAGCATGTTAGCTCACAGCTAGCCTTGTTTATGGTGAACCGGAATGTCAAACTTTCACATCAGAGCAGCGTTGTTTCTGCTGCCTGTCGCGGTGTTTGTTGGTTAAACTAATCCAATGGATGCTCGGGACCTTCAGTGTTTATTGAAACATGAGACTTCGTAATTAACTAATTTATAAGTGTCTTGTTATGTTCAAAGCTAAAGCCGCCTTGTGTTGCGATTGGCAGTCGGTGATAAACTCTTTCAGATTGGGGTGCAACATGTAAACATATATTAGATATATTCAAAGGAGTCAATTAACCCTGACGTGTGTTTGTGTGACAGCAGTCTCCATGAACAACTTGAATGACCCCCCCAGATGGAACATCCAACCAGACCCCAGAGGAAGGGGGGCGGGGGCCGGCGATGGCAACCAATGGAACTACGCCCTGCTGGTCCCGATGCTGGGGCTGGCTGCATTTCGTAAGTTACACAAAAGGCGTGTGTGGAGTGTGTCTGTGGTTCGGTAACAGACATAGGAGAACATATGAGCTCGTGAATGTATATCTGATGGCTCCTGCAAAGCTGCTTGAGGTTGTGTGAGGTCCACTAACCCTCTGAGAAGTGGACAGTCGCGTATACATGTACTGTATGCATCTTTTTTCTTATGAAATTGTCAAATGACAAAGGTAGACATTGTAAGAAAACATGTCCTCCTCCTTCCGAAGGTTTAATTGCCACCTGCCTCGGACTGGGTTAGGCATTATAGCGACAAAAATAAATAATCATGCTTCTGATGCATTTGTTGTTGTCACAAACTGATGTTAGTATTATTAGACTGCAAATTGACCGCATTGTTATGAATATTGAGTAACAGGGAGAGACAGAATGGTACTAAAATCCCTTTTTGCAGACTCCAACGGTACGAACACCGGGGAGCGCACGGACACGTGCAAGAGGCCTCTGGGGCAAATATTACTGTGGGATTTCAGTCACGCACTTTTTAATGGGCTTTAATGAGTTGTCAAAGTACACAGTCGGACACAAGCACAGCAGTTTTAAAAGCTCACGACCAGGAAGCCAGGGAAAATACGACATTGATGTGCATACATGTTGATGTATATACACAGATGAATGAGATAGCTTCCTGAACAGACTTCACAATCAGACAATGGATTTATTAGTAGTTTTAGATTTTGAAATGATGCTAAAATGATATCTGATATCCTAAATACCTGTGGTTAGTTCAGTTGCTTTCACACCACAAACAAACAAATGTAGCATGAGGGAGAATCTAAATGGACAGGTTAGGCGTAAAAAGCGACTTCAATATTTGAATATCTCAAGTCCCACCATGCTTTCAGGTTGGATCTGGTCCAGGGAGTCTCAGAGGGAGATCCAGAAAGTCAAAGACCAGTATGACAACGACGTGTCCACACTAAAAAGCGAGATGGAGGCACGATACCGTGACACACTGACAGAGAGGCGCAGGGCAGCGGCTACACTGGAGCTGGAGCTAGAGAAGGAGAGACAGAGGGTCAAAGGTTACAAGCAGGCCCTGATCTCACAGAGCCAGCAGCTGATGGAAGAACGGAAACAGTTGCATCAGGTAAAATCTTGACTTGCAAACCATTACTGCTATTGTGCATGTTTCCCTTCCGACCTGTAGCCTCCCCTGCGTAAACCAAAAGGCTGTCTTCTCTCTCATAAGGAGCGCCAGTCCTTGGAGGAAGAGAAGCAAAGGCAGGTAAAGTCCGGCGCTGCAGGGGCTGTGCTGCATCGCGCCCTGGAACAAGAGAACGACTGGCAGCGGCGAGCCACCACGACTCTGAAGGAGCTCGAGGGTCAGCTCGTGGACCGCCAGAACGCCTACTGTTCCCTCATCCAACCTCGGGACCAGCGGCTGGAGATGGAGAAGAACATGCTGCTTCACGTCGTCAAACACCCCATCGGAGCGGAACTGGATCTAGAGTCCGACCTGAAGGATATTTTTAGGAGAGATAAGCACTGCGCGGACTTGCTAAACATGGACAAGAGGAAGAATGGAAGCCTCATGTGGGTGTACCTCAGGTTCTGGCAGCAGCAGGTCACCGTGCAGAAGCACAAGAGGGCCGAAGAGGCTGTATTCAATGGGAAATTCCAGTCTCAAACAAAGTGACAAACCTTGAGTTTTTCATTTGACTTTGAAAAAATGTTAAAGGTATCCGAAATGGAAAATGCATGTATTTTTATTTCTTTGTAAATTATCTTTACGCGGTAACCCCAATAAGGTGACGTCCAACATCTGAAGGTTCCTCCCGTCATCTCAGTGTTTAGAAAAGAAGGGAAGTCAAGTTTGGAGCATGCAGAAATATTGCTATTACTTCAGAAGCCCCAGTTAAAGCTGGGGTTGGTGATCTTGCGATACTTGCAAGAGTACGCTAGATTTTTAAAAAATATTATCCAACTTAAAAACACAGCCCAGTGTTGCCAACTTTTTTTCAAATGAGAGTTGCGAGCAGCATTAGCTCCAAAAGTTGCCACGTCCTTTTTTTTTTTTTTTTTGTCACAGCATTTGATTTATTGTTTGCTGTCGGGATGTAATGAGAATTTAAACAATAATATAAAAAATATTTCTGAAGAGGATTACCAACCCTGCCTTTTAAGACTCATTAGCTTTACAGTAAATGTGTAATGATGAAAATGCACATGGATCATTCAAGTGTTTGTCTTTGCTCTATGTAAAGCGTCTTTGAGTGTCTAGAAAAACGTTATATAAATTTGCTTATTATTAAGTGGAAGTTTTTTCACATTCTTTTGAGTGCCATGAATTATTGCTCGGTGCATATTTTGTCGGTCTGTATGTTCCTCAACCTCGGGTATGAATTGAGTGTTCCCAATAACTGTTCCCAATGTGGTGTGATATTACACATCCCCTTTGTTGCTGCAAGTTTCTTCAGGAAGGAAATGAATCACAATGAAAACCATACTGTGTTGGAACAAAACAGGGAAGAAAAAAAATTTCTCACATTATTTTTATGGGAGAAATGATTGTCGTCTTCCTCTGTAGTGTGTTGACACCACACATTAATACGTATTATGGAGGTATTTGTCTTGATATCTGTGGGACCTCCAGGTTTCCTTCCACGTATCGCATCTCTCGTTGCACTCCGAAGTGTGTGACCCCCTTATGATACATGATCCCAAGCCAATAAGAACAGTGCGTCAGTCTCTGGTTTTAAATTTCTAGTCTTCAACGCAGGTTTGCAGGAGCTTTTTTAACTGAAAGTACATGTGAATCTAAATGAGGGAATAGAGCACAAAGTAGTGCTCGGCAACACTTTACCACAATACTCCTCTTTGAAATAGTGGAATAGCACCTTTGTACTTCACACTTACCCACTAAAAATGTAGCATTTCTATACGGCTACCAAGCTTCTCTCTGCGGTTACTTTTTTATTTGGACCACAACTTGGTGGTGTGCTGGATTTGATGTCATGAACTCAAATGTACTGACTCTGACCATCCTAATAAATACCTGCTTCAAGAACTTCATTTTGTGTTCTTGTTCTCTCTTTAAGAATCTCGTACGGCTACATTTTAGCAAAGTATAACATCTGGTCCCGTTGCAATGCCACTGTCCTACCACAGGGGGGTGCTGCCGCTGTGTTTGTATCCTAAAGAATGTAGAAACTTAGAATGAACAGTATGCAACAGGTTTACATGGAAATAATTGGTCCATTACAGAACACTCTTCTCCCATATAGTCAAAACCTTATCAGGGATTTGTTGTATTTTCTCTCACAGGAGCGTGTTATCAACTTTAATGTACGCCAGTAAGTAAAATGAGGTCACAGACACTGGTTCAAATGTCACAGTAAAGATAGTCACACAATGTACAACTGAAATACCATTTAATTTGTAACAACGGCCGCACGACACTCTCTAAACAAAGGTAAATACTCTCGATTTTCTTGCTTCACTCCCTCCTCTGCACCCGATGACAGCTTTCCCTCGGCGAGAACATCAGACTCGAGGCTCCGGAGTTCACTGGTTTGCAGAGCTCCCGAGTCACTTCCTGTTCCCCCGCTCCGTTACCCACTGGCTGTTGTTCCGAGCACCCAAAGGTGCACGGAGCACGCTGTAGCTTGCTGGTGTTGCAGAAGGGCAGCCGGTGCTCCGTCGTGACTCTGCTGCTGCTGCCTAGCCTCAGTGTCTGGCTGGGACTCCTCTCCACCAGGAAGTGGGCCACCTGTTGCTGCTTGTAACTTTCTCTTCGAATGCTGTCCGTCTCTGACAGAGTGAGCCTGCAACACATTACACACACCGGACAAATGCTGTGCAGCGTACATAACGAGTGCTGCCCTGCTGTCCTTGACCCTCTCTGTCCTGCTGCTCGCCACACTGAGCACTAAGTCGCACTGAGCACTAGAGCACTAGGTCACACTGAACACTAGGCCGCGCTGAGCACTAGGTCGCACTGAGCACTAGAGCACACTGAGCACTAGGTCGCACTGAGCACTAGAGCAAACTGAGCACTAGAGCACACTGAGCACTAGAGCACTAGGTCACACTGAACACTAGGCCGCGCTGAGCACTAGGTCGCACTGAGCACTAGAGCACACTGAGCACTAGAGCACACTGAGCACTAGGTCGCACTGAGCACTAGAGCAAACTGAGCACTAGAGCACACTGAGCACTAGAGCACTAGGCCGCACTGAGCACTAGAGCACACTGAGCACTAGAGCACTAGGTCACACTGAGCACTAGGCCACAATGAGCACTAGAGCACACTGAGCACTAGAGCACACTGAGCACTAGAGCACTAGAGCACACTGAGCACTAGAGCACTAGAGCACTAGGCCACACAGGTCTACAAATACTTCACAAAGATTGCAGATTGCAGAACTTAATCTAGAACAACGCTGCCTGAATCCCAACGTGGGAACAACCTACTTGTATTGTGGCCTCGTTTCAAGGACCAGGCCCAGCCAGCACTCTTGGTAGCTCTCCTTCTTCCACTGGTTTTCCTCCTGCAGATCACAGTAGGAGTTCACCAGGTAGCAGCCTCCTCTGCTCACGCAGTGCATGGTGCAGGTTGTGCCTGAGGCCGACGTCCACTTTCGCTCCTTTCGCACTTGACTCGATCAAATCACGTGGTCGTCATCATCAATGTGTGTGTACCAAGAAGTCTTGATATGTGAGTGCGTTTGGCGATGTGTTAAATACACAGCCTTGTTTCTATTTATACTCCTCTGCATCACTTTGTCGTGAACGTCATCACTCCAGGCATCCTGAAGGTTGGTTTTCATGTGAACATGTCCGTTGGCTCTTTCCGTGACGCCAGGACACCACATTGCATCCATATATAAGTGCATATTGACAGAAATATGAAATGACCAATCTGCTTAAATGACAAGTCAAAACAAATATCCTCCGACTCCTCGAATGTCTCTCACATGCAGGAAGGAAACAGCTGAGAGCAATCAGATCCCTGACTGACAGTCATAATCCGACTCATTAATCCTAAACTATATCTTGTAACCGTCTGCAAAATCCATCCTTGTGAGCGATTTAGCAAAGTTCTCCGGCACCACAGACCTCCAGGTGCCACTGTGCCCTCAGCTTTCATCAAAGCTGAGGGTGAAACTCAATCAGAGGGCGTATGATGGCGTGACCGGGGCACTGCAGGGCATGCTGGACCCATCCCAGGTAAAACAGTCCGTTCCCGACACACAAGAGCCACGATTGAATGTTATTTAATAAGAGCAGGAATGTTGTGCCACTAGTAGTCATATACTTGGTTGTTGCGTATCAGTTGCACGGATACGAAAACACATTTGTGTCACTAATAAACAGCTTGTGCCTATATTACATTACATTATCCTCCATTTAAAGGTTGGAATTGAGATACGTTAATCAGAGTAATACAATGTTATAGAGGATGCTGACAACATCGACGCAGAGTTCATGGAAATATATATTTTGCCGTGGCTCATTCACCTTCAACTGTTGCATGGTTTTATTACATGGACCCACTTATATTTAAACAACGAATAAAGTAGATGCACAATAATTCTCTTTCAAATAATGGATTTATTGTCAAACAACAACATTTACAGTACATTTCTCAGTTGAAAAAATGAGTTAATACAATGACTTTGTGTCCCTAAATAACGCATCTTTGATATAGTACAGTGTGTGTGTGTGTGTGTGTGTGTCATGTGTCAAACTCAGGGTATGCATCACGTGCAGCATTATCATCTCAGCATCATTAGCTGAACCAGGCGGGCCTCTTCCTGGCCCTCTCCACAATCCTCTTGTCTTTGTCCAGCTCACTCGGTGCTTCGCCCTCGTACAGGACCACCGTCTCCACGCTCGGGGCCGCCAGCGGGCCGCCTTCCATGGCTTTCATCTGTTGGCGGATCAGAGCCGTCTCCTTGCACACCTTAGCGTAGCAGAAGCCACACATGATGTGTTTCTGCTTCAGGTGGCCGCACTCTGGACACGGCTCGATGTTGTTCTGAGAGAGAGAGAGAGGCAGAGGACCTGTGGGTGAAACAACTTGTGCGTCTTGTGTCACTGCTATGTCTTCATACTTATTGGCCAACATATAAAAAACAATGTTGATTTACGTGTATTCATTTACGTGTATTATTGAACATTAATTGAATAACACTTGTGTCTTTCAATAACAAAAAGTCATTTGTTGACACAGTCGGTGCCGCATTTGATTATATTTGCAAGAGGAAGTTTCTGTTGAGTTTTGTTAATGCCGTTTTTAAAAGATTTACATGCCACAAACTAAATGCTATTGAGCTTAAATGCACAGGGGCGAGTTACAGCTGATAGCTACTAACCTTATTATAGATAGTAAGAAACATATATATATATAAAGTTAGGTTTTTGGGGTGAAATGGGAGGACCCACAGTATATACCTTGACTTGTAAGATCTTGCTTTCAGCTCTCCTCCTGGTGCGGTTGATCTCGATCGTGCGCCTCTTCTTGGGCGCTGCCATCCAGAGGATGCCGTCGAGGAGGTCCGGAGACCGCTCCGGGTCGTGGTGCTGCTCCTCCAGCTCCTCCTCCCCGTCGAGCTGAGGCAGGAGGCCGGGGCCATTCACTGCCAGAGCCGGAGCTGCACACACGGGAAAAAAAACACTGTTATCTCCAACCCAAGGATGCACATGTAGAGAAGTGTGTGTGTGTGTGTGTGTGTGTGTAAACTCACCCAGTTGTCTGTCTAACGTCCGTCCGGCCGCCTGCAGAAGTCTGCTTTCAATGTGCAGCAAAGAGCATCTGAGGCTGTGCACCAGAGCAGATATATTCATCATGTTTTGTTGTCAGCACGCTCCCGTCCAACATGTCAAACAGCTCACGGTCACTGAGAGTCAACACGTCATCAAACGGCGACGACAAACCGCACTTCTTCTGTTTAAAACCAGCAGGCGAGATGGATTCCGGCGTCTCACTGCCACCTAGTGGCCACATGTCTAACTTCACTCTTTAGTGTTATTTAACGAAACACATTTGTCTTGGTAGTCTGAACTGTCATATTGGTTATAGTTCCTAAATTATGTTTTTTTTTTCATGCAATATCATACTGTGATACACTTTCATTTTTATTTAGCTTTTTTACATTTTCATTTCCTTTTTATTATTTAAATTCTTAAATGTAATATGCCCTGCTATTTTATTTTATTTTATTGTATATTTGTAACAAATGTTCTGCTGCTGCTTGAAATCTAATCTAATCTATCCACTGTAACACATTGCCTATAATGCAATCTAATTTATTTAAATGTTAAATTGTGTTTCAGGATGTAAAAGAAAGTTCTTTCAATAAATACGTGTTTTAATGGAGACATTAATTCGATATGTTTGTATTCTTTGATTTCAGATAATACTTTTCAGATAAAGTTGATATGGGACGTAAACAAAGATCCACATTCATTTGCAATTTCTCTCGTATTGTAACACCAGATTACTGGCATTGGTCCAATATTATTGATGATTCATAGTTATGAATAATACGTTAATAAGCATTGGCTAGCTTGTCAATTAATACGGTTTTTAACCCCCCACCCCACCCAAAAAAAAACACCCGTCGTCCGCATCGTGTGTGTTTGGCCTGAGGTGGCAGTATAACCCCCTAAAGTGGATTTGAAATACTTCCGCCAACACAGAGAAGAAGAAAAACAAGATGGCGGAACGAGGCTACAGTTTCTCCCTCACCACATTTAGGTAAACTTTATCAAAATTGCCATGAAACTTTAAAATAGCACCCCGACTTTCACCCTGAAGATGTTGTCGAGCAGCATCTTTTTGTAACTGTGTGCATCGTTTCCCTCATTTCGATGTGAAAATAAGGTTTTTCGGGGTCCGTGTTGTAGTCGATGCACTGTCATTGCCAGGTATAGGGGAATGAATCGGCTACGATAACTGTTAGCATGTCGGCTAACGCGTTTCTAAATGAAACGGTCCAGCGACTCTCTTCTTTTAAATGTCGATGATAAAATGTCACCCGAGTGTTTTATAGACCGAAACGAGGCCCGTTTCCACGCTAAATGCGGGTTAACGTGTGAGACTTGACGTTAGCTCACCGTTAGCCACGTTAGCTCGCGTGAATCGGTTGTTTTGTACCTTTTTTTTTCGTTTCAGTTTCGCCTTTGTTCGTCGGCATGCAATAACTATTATTTCGCATGTAGCTTTGTGTATTTTACTGCAACATCGCAATGCGTTTGTCTCCGCAGCCCTTCGGGGAAACTGGTCCAGATTGAATATGCCCTGGCAGCGGTAGCAGCCGGAGCTCCTTCAGTCGGCATCAAAGGTAGGGAGTCCCGGTCATGAGGGGGACCACATGCAGCTCTAGGTTCTTCAGCAGAAATTAAGATTATTTCATCACTGACATAAGAAGGGACAACCTTTGATAACATTGGGAATTATGGTATATTAGTTTGATTGTTATCAGAGGATGCAACACTACTCCGCCTGGGAAAGTGTATTATGCATAATTAACACCTGTGACCTGTGTTTTCTCCCGACATTTGATCATTTGGCCAGGATGTTGTGAAGACGCCGGTTGTGCTGTTCTTTCATTTTCAGCTTCCAATGGCGTTGTCCTGGCAACAGAGAAGAAACAGAAGTCCATTCTGTACGATGAGCAGAGTGTCCACAAAGTGGAGCCCATCACCAAACACATAGGCATGGTCTACAGCGGCATGGGGCCCGACTACAGGTGGGGATTTAGTTGTTCTGCTTTTGGAAGTAAAACAGAAGGCTAGCATCTCGGGTGCTTTGGACA
The DNA here is from genome assembly GCF_009769545.1 of Cyclopterus lumpus. Lineage (NCBI taxonomy): Eukaryota > Metazoa > Chordata > Actinopteri > Perciformes > Cyclopteridae > Cyclopterus > Cyclopterus lumpus. Next base: position 10,740,539 of record NC_046990.1, on the reverse strand, counting down.
ACACACATATGTGATATTAAACTACTTTTAAATGCACTATAGAGAAGAAAAAATACAGCAAGATGTTTGTTGATTGTTCATAAGCGGATAAAACAACAATATAAGCCGTATCAGGTTTTTCTTTTTGTGCATATTTTACCATAATTCAGGACTTTATTGGCTTCGCATGTGAGACATCGAGGAGATGCCACCAGAGTTTGTCTGACTGAACCTCACGAACAGATGAGTTAATGAGTCGTGTCTTCCTTTTCAGGGTTTTAGTGCGACGAGCCCGGAAGTTGGCACAACAGTACTTCCTGGTTTACCAGGAGCCCATCCCCACTGGTCAGCTTGTCCAGAGAGTGGCCTCTGTAATGCAGGAGTACACACAGTCTGGGTGGGTATTCACAAAGATGCACCAATACACACACGGTTTATCAACACCACATTTATATTTCAGAGGTAAAATCTATTCTGTTAAAATGTTGGGATTTGATCCGTGTTTAATCTAATGTGTGTATTCCTCCAGTGGGGTGCGTCCGTTTGGTGTTTCATTGCTGATAGCTGGATGGGATGAAGACCACCCCTACCTGTTCCAGTCAGACCCCTCTGTATGTTGTACTATTTAAAAAAAAAAAAAAAAAAAAAAAATATATATATATATATATCTCAAATACTTTACTCTTAACTCAAAGTTTAGTAATTGTTTTATCTTAAAAGAGCTTTGACAGCAGACTAACCCTGCCTTGCTGTAATAATAATACTTTTGTTGGGACCGCATCAGGGCTGTCATAAAAACATTATATTTTTTTTATCCTCTTTGTTTCTGACTGTCAGGGTGCATACTTTGCATGGAAAGCCACAGCCATGGGAAAGAACTACGTTAATGGAAAAACATTCCTTGAAAAAAGGTAAGATTTTACAGTAAAGAGCAGCATTGTTGTTGTTGTTTAATGAATAGAATAAAATATGTTTCGGACAGCCAATGTGAGGTCAGTACCTTTTGACATGAAGTGGCCAATCTCCAACAATCAGTGCTCGGTATGTTTATGATGGCTTTTGCAGTGATATAAACATAGAAAGAAATATAAAAAAATCTTTTTTTAATTTCTTATTTGTACAATTTAAGGCACTTTCAATGTTGGTGCGGAGCACTGAATACTGCGCGGAAGCCTTACTATCCAATTAATTTATAGTTGGCACACAAGGAAGATGAACCACTACATTTATGGAAAACCATGAAAAGTTTTACTCTGACCTGATTCTAACATGCATGTTTATTCCATTTATTCCAACCATTTGGCGGCCCCTCATTTGCCCACTAGATGGCAGCCACTAGCTGATGGTTGCAAATAGCTGATGTACAATACACTGGGACACTCTTAGTTATTCTACTCGATGCACACTACACAGATTGCTTGATGACCACTTGATTTTGTTTTCCAGGTATAACAACGATCTGGAGTTGGAAGATGCCATCCACACAGCCATCCTGACATTGAAGGTATGATGTTTGTTATAATAATTAGCTGAGGTATTGAATCGCCCATGTTGTTATCAGTCATTTACATTATCCTGTCTTTGTGTTTTCAGGAGAGTTTTGAGGGTCAGATGACAGAGGAGAACATTGAGGTGGGCATCTGCAACGAGGCCGGCTTCAAGAGACTCACCCCAGCGGAGGTGAAAGATTACCTGGCAGCCATCGCGTGAACACGCCCTCCCGATGACAGGGCTCTCTGGCCACATTTCGAGACATAACAGCACAGTAGCCAACAGTGTCACATTATTGTAGACCAGTTATTCAGGGGGTTTGGTCGTAATGTGTTTCTGTCCTGAAAACACAAGCGGCTCTAACTTCACTGTCATAAAAAAAAATATTAATGTGATCTTGTGGGTCAGGCAGACCTAATTTACTTGAAATGACAGCTTTTGTGTGTGCACAGCTCTGGGGCTGCCTCACAACTGCACTGACCAAACTCCATTAGTTGCAGTGAGATGGCAAACTCATTTTTATCACATAACTAATTGGCTTTGTTGTCAAACTCATACCCTGGTACTGTAAAATCTGGCAGTTGGCTGCTGTGCATATATGAAAAGGAATGTGGCCTCTGATGAGTGAAATCTCAAGTCTTCCATTGAATCCTTCAATTTTCATATTTCTCATTACTGTTGCAAAGGCAATGCTGTCGGATTACAAATCAATAACTTTTACGCCTGTAATAAAAATGTGATTACTTGTAACCGTTGTGACAAATGTCCTTTTGGTTGAACACAAATCACAACATTAAAATGGTAATGAGGTGAAAAGTTATTAAAGAGTAGAAATATCTTTGGTCTCTGGGGGGGATTTACTCATCCTGAACATTGACAGTTGTTCTTTTATTTTCCTGACTGTACTTCATTAGTATCCCTCAAACACTAGTAATTAGGATCAACAAAAGGAGGATGCAATGGAAAGCTTTGTGATTTTACAGTTAGGATCTGGTTGCCTGTACAGCAGTTTTACACAATGTACTTTTTTTCAGGCTAGAAACAATTCTAGAGTTTGTATTTTCTCTTCTGCTTGTTCAAATAAAAAATGAGCTGACGTTGACTGTTTTGAATTACTATGCTTTTATTTTGAAAGTGTCACTTTCTAGCGATGAAGGTACTCAAAGCACTTTTCATTATAAAAACAAACCATAGCAGAAATAACAATGTACACAATAAATATTCCGTAAGAAATAAGACAAGACGGATCACAGATTAAACTTAGTTATATATTAGATTTGTTTTCTGATTCACCGTCTGGTTAAAATATGTGTTCATTGTATGTCTGAACAACAAAAGGACCGCAAACAACTTTCTTCATTTATAAAAAATATTTGACATTTCTTCATCTGTTATTTCCCTCAATAACTTTTATGATGGATACAATTAAAGTCAGAGAGAGCTGGAGAGAGGAAACATCTCCACCCTGACAGTGATGATAACTGTCTTTATTACAAGTAGAGAAGCAAGTGAGGGGAACAAGGATGCAATTAAGAGATTTGGGATGCACCCCGTGTGGGTGCAGGAGGTCAGAAGGCGATGAAGGGGCTAGATTGTGAAGGGGCTTCGTATCTCTGCTGGTTGGGAAGCCAGCATCTCATATGACTTAGCATGTTATAGGTATGACTTACTATATATCTGTATTTAATAGAAGACCGTTTCTATCAATAACAGCGTTTATATAGTTAAATATCGGACCATTTCTTTAAATAACAGACCCATTCTACGAATAGTAATATAGTAAGATTGCTACTACCTCATAATTATGAGATGCTAAGTCATTATTTGGAGATAGTGTCTTATAATAATGACTTATAGGAACTTTATTGTTTCACGACGGTGGGTTTGCGTGGTGCGTAATGAGCGCGCGCTAGTGCGCAGTTTGGTGAAGAACGCGCTCTAACACCGACCGGTACACCTTTTCAAATTGGTATTTGTATCCCTCCGCTCGTGTTCTGTTTAAAACAAATATGCCACGACTGATAAAAAAAAAAAATGACAGCGGCAGTCAAATAGTGAAACGAGCTTAAATTCAGTACGACATACACCCAACTTAGTTAAACATATAACTTAGGCTTCTTTCACAATTTTGCCAAGAGGTCTATTTTTCCTGGCGGCGGCGCTTAGCCACTTACCTCATAACCTCTGACGACGTTTATGGCGCCAGAAATCAAGGGTTTCGCGAGGAGCTGACTCCCGTTATCTGCGCTATGGCGGCGGCTCCGTAAACATTAGGTAGTTCACGGCAGAGCAGCGGCTAGTTACCCGTCCTTCGTGCTCCACATAAGGTCGGTTTAGAGTCAAGATGGTGATACTGCGCAGCAGCGGCGCCGGAGCGGAGCCGGCCGCCACGACTCCGAAGAGGAGGTCGATGGAGTTGGACGCGAGCTCCGAGTTTCTGTCCCTGCTCCCGGCGTCGCAGAGGAAGTCTGCCCGGCGGACCCGGTCCTCCCAGGCCCTGGAGGACAGCTTCAGCAGTTTGGAGAGCAACGCGCCGAATGTGAGCATTAAAACAACGACATCGCCATTTAGTTGGGTTACGAGCATAACTTTGCTGTGCTAGTTTTGCTAGCGTGCTATGCTAACTAGCCACTTGTCACTTAACGGTCCCGACCAATGATTTGCTTGACACTTGTAGCTAAAGGTTTACTCCAACGCGCATGTCTATTGATGAACACAGCTGTGTCATACACCAATGTTATAACCCTAATATAATATGAATTACAATATTAGATGTTCAGTCTAGTCTTGAATAAAACAAATGTGTTTATATTAATTGAAGAATCCATATATGTGTGTGGGTGGAAAGTTCCTGTCTGTTGAATGAACATTTAAAAATTGTAAAATAGAATTTCAAATCCAAAAGCGTCAACAAATTTGACAAAGAAATTAGGTGACATTTTCAGTAACCTAATTTTTTTGGGGTAAATTTCACCCGTGTCATTCACACTGTTACTTTACACTCAAGTCAAAAAGCAGAGTCATAGGAGTAAATGTTTAAAAAAAACATTTTTTTAGACGTGCATCTTGTACACTTCAGTTTTGCACAGCCTTATAAGTTGTGCTGTAAACCTTAAACTCTCCATGTTTTTGTGCCAGGGTCATGCTGATATGAAGCAGGATGAGGGGAATGGACATCACTCCCCGAGGACCCGAGGACAGAGAGTTAAACTAGAGGTCTCTTTTGCCGACATGGAGCCAAAGACCAGCTCCCCTGTAAATGAAGCCAGCTCTGTAGAAGGATGCCTCAGGTAATCCAGGCCCACTCACCTTGATGGTATTGATACTTGTTAGCCAGCTCTTAGGGGTGCGAGTGTTGTTTTCCTGCATCTTTGCCAGCAAACTTTCCATGAAATGCGCTCGACCTACTTTTGAAAGCTAAGTGTGGCAAAAAAAGTCTGAATATTCTTTGAAACCTGAAAATTATTAATTGTCCAGAATATTTTCAAAATATTTTACGTTGGCTGCCAGCCGTGTGACTCTTTATGAAGATGAATACTCTCTCAAAATATATGCATGGAGTATAAGATGTATGCAGTATTGATGCACATTACTATGCACATTTTTCACACTCAAATAATGAAAATATACATGAGGAATTCATATTTGTATTTTTATTTTAGGAAATCTTCCAGGTTGCAGAGAGAGGGACACACATCCAGTGGCAAGCAGCAAGCAGGTACAGTTAAGCTACAGTGTAATTTCTTTACAAAGAGCAGTGGAGATCTTTTATTTTGCAGACAAAGTGTGTTTTTGAGAATTAATATTACTACTTAGCTGGCAATAACTGTTTAGTTGCCCCAGATGTTCCAGATAAAGTGGAGGGCTCATCCACTCCCAAGAGGAGTCGCTTTGATCTACAGAGCCAAGAAGAAGAAGAAGAAGAAGAGGATCGCTCAGTAAGACGTAGTTCCCGAATCACCAGATACAAACTGGATTCCCGTAAGCAGTCGGTTCTCTACGACCGCCTCATCACCAAGTGAGTTCAGCAACAATCCCTCAAGCTTCGTTTGGCCCCTACCTCACTGCTTCAGTTAAGAATAAAGCTGATCCTATCACCTTAAGTAGTTTCTAACAAAAATATTGACGTGTTTATTTTAAACTAATGAGTTTAGTTAAGAGATGAACTTTGATCAAATCTAACAGGTTTTTTCCTCCTGATTGTCTCTAAGCACGGCTGAAGCTGTTCTCCAAAAGATGGACGACATGCAGAAGATGAGACGCAGACAGAGGAGCAGAGTTAGGGGCAATGAAGAAGAGGTAAAACCAAAACAACGTTATTTCAAGCTCTATATTGCATTGTGTAATCCTCACGTTTATGTAGAGCGCAGGTGATTCTGCAGTTGGTTAATGCTTAACAAGCTTCTAAACTGTGAATTAATAGTCATTTGACCTGTTTCTTCTCAGCAGCTCGGTGTGTACACCAGGGGCAGGCTGACCAGGTCTCTGAGGACAGATGTGGAGAGCAAAGCCACAGAGGAAGAGATCCAAGGTGAGATGGATTAGGTTTTATACAATTTCCTTCTGAATTAATACGCCTGGTGGCTTCAATTTACTACAGGGCATACTTCAGACATGAGTGACACACATTCTTTAGGCTTATCCCTCTTCTAACCTAATTTTTGTAATCAAAAGCAGAATTGTTTGAAATAATAATTCGACCTCCTTTTTTTTTTTTTTATTCACAGGAGGGAATGAGGATGATCACCACAAAGAGGGGGAGGAGGAGGAAGATGTAGAAGTAGATGAGGAGGAAAGGGGGGAGGAAGAAGATGAAGATGGCGAAGACGAGGAGGAGGAAAATGAGAGGCGTTATGACTTCAGGCAGCGAAAGACTGTGGTTCGCTACCAGGCCCCACAGGATGGTACTGCCTTTCCTCAACGCGATCATATTGCAGATATGCTGTAACGCATGAAAATGACAGTTGGTCCTAAATGCAAAGTCATTTCCACCAGGGGCTTTTTAAATTGAGTGTTTTTTGAATGACTGTACTTAAGACCCTGTTAGCATTTTCATAAATTTGATAATGTTTGTGATTGTGTCTCAGAACCCAGAGAGCCCAGGAAGCGCAGCATGTACTTCAAGGACCACGCGTCTCCAACCAGACGCAGGTTTAGATTCAGCTCCACGGCCCCCAGGAGCCCCTACAACAGGATAACCAGCAGGTTGGTACGAGCTCAGACACCTGCCATCATCAGCCATTGAGAAACAACACATCTATCAAGGGATGGGTTTCTGATGAATACATTATGAAATACTGTTCTAAGAATCACAATCATCCCACCCCTGTGGGTCAGAGCGCGGTCTCTAGTAGCCATTGGAATTATCACTGCATGTAAAATCCCAAAATTCTTTTTCCCTCTTCTTTTCTCTTCATCCCACCCTCAGGAGTAGTTCTGAGAGGTAAGAACCTCACTACTTGTCCATGTTAGTGTTTTATTGTCTGTCTTTACTACTGTTGTTGTTGTGAACTTGGCAACAAAGAAAGAGCCATTGTTTGAAAGCTGACTTTCTATTTGCCAGTATTTTACAGTATTTTTCAGGCGAAGATGTCACTTTAATGTGGTTGGATGATTCACCCCTTTGGTTTTTGCACCTACTCAAATACTGCCTTATTTTCTAAATTCATGCATACTGTGTATGTATATATGAAAAACTGCAATACTTACTAATAAGTTTTTGTTTCGTTTGTTGTGTCTATACTCACTAGCATTGATTGTTTTTGTTGAGGACGACAAAACACAAAAATCTTTTGGTAGCTTAAAAGAAAAATAAACAACCATTCCCTCAGTTTGTTTGGGATTCTTTGTTGTTGATTAACTGATGGCCCTAATGATGCGAGAGATGTCATGCTGCTTCCTTTGCCTTCGCAGGAGGAGACACGCCATCCACAGCAGCGACTCCACTTCCTCTTCTTCAGACGATGAGAAATTCCAGAGACGGAGAAGTAAGAACAGGAGCTTGTCAGTCAACAGGTGAGAGCAGCAGCTGTCACACGGTGCAGGTAGACAACAGAAAGTGTTTGTCAGCACGCGGGTGGAACACAGATCTGGGTGACAGAAGGTTTAAAGAGTACCTATTGAATAATAGGTCAACACATTTGCTGTTCTTCGGTCTTTATTATATTTATTTATTTTATTTATCTGGAATAAAGGACAACTCTTTTGAGACATAAATCCAGCTTGTTTAACTCTTTGGTCCCTTAATGATAACAATTGACATGCTTCCATTACCCACTGTCCTGTTCTTTTAACTATTTCCTATAATAATAATGCAGTACTTTGTAAAGATTCACAATATTTTAGCGACGAAAAGCGCGTGTATTTATGTTCTCCCGTGTTTTTCCTGCAGATGTCTGCCCATGAACCTTTTGAAAGACGACCTGCAGGGTGTCCACAAGGACAGGATGAAGATTGGAGCCAGCCTGGCTGATGTGGACCCCATGCACATTGACAAGACGGTAAGCTGCATCTATAGATGGAGAGTTGCATTGATGTAAACATATAGCACTTTCAAAAATAACAATGTAAGGAGATATACCATATTTTAAATGCATCATCACATTTTAATAGATATAAAGTTGATTGTAAGATAAAACACCGCCTTGTATTCCTGCTAATGCAATACTGATGTATTTTGAACAAACAATCTAAACGTAACACCTCTTCTCATCCAGGTGCGCTTTGACAGCATCGGAGGGTTGAGCAGACACATTTCAGCTCTGAAGGAGATGGTGGTGTTCCCCCTCCTCTACCCAGAGGTCTTTGAGAGGTTCAAGATACAGCCTCCCAGGTAAACAATGTGTGTGTGTGTGTGTGTGTGTGTGTGTTCTGAAGATGCTCCTCTATTGCTGTCAAAGAAGTTTAGTCTCAAGTTGTCATTTTTGTTCACGGCTATTTAACCCTTTCTTCTCAGATTCTCTAGTCTCTTCTCTACCACTTAAGACTATGGTTCGATTGGAATGGCTGGTAAACTCTTAATAAAATCCCAATTTGTTGTCATTTTTGCCTCTCGTCTTTAGGGGCTGTCTATTTTACGGCCCTCCAGGCACAGGGAAAACCCTCGTAGCCAGAGCGCTGGCCAATGAGTGCAGTCAGGGAGAAAGAAAAGTGTCTTTCTTTATGAGGAAAGGCGCTGACTGCCTCAGTAAATGGGTAGGAGAATCTGAGAGACAGCTGCGACTGCTTTTCGACCAGGTAAACCAAACGACTCATCAACATACAATACACTTTTAGGGATAAATGGGAGATTGTCGATTTGTTTTTCCCGTCTTCATGCTGTCGAGTCAACTTGTAGATTAGGATAAACTAAGTAAATTATGTCACATTGACCAGTTTTAGGTAGAAAGATAAAAAGCAATCTGCAACTGATTGAATTCTCATTGGCTTTTAGGCGTATCAGATGCGTCCGTCCATCATCTTCTTCGATGAGATTGATGGTTTGGCTCCAGTCAGGTCGAGCCGTCAGGACCAGATCCACAGGTGAGCAGCACCCCTGTTCTTTATGTTTTACAGCACACGTATTATAGGAGTATGGAGATCTTGCATGTAACGGAAATATAAAGTAGCTAGTTTGCATTGAGACTGAGGGTTTTCTTTTTCATGGATTCTATTGATACTTTTGAAAAATAAGCAGTAGTCCCAACATCTATTTGACTGCTGTAATCTTAAATCTTTCGCCTGTCCGTGTAGTTCCATTGTGTCGACCCTGTTGGCTCTCATGGATGGATTAGATGGCAGAGGAGAGGTTGTTGTGATAGGAGCTACAAACAGACTGGACTCCATTGACCCAGCACTGAGGAGACCGGGGCGCTTCGACAGAGAGTTCCTCTTCGGCCTCCCAGACAGAGAGGTGAGAAACTCTAGATGTCCTGAAATTAAAACGAGAGACAGAAAATTGAACTTTTTTTTTAGCTTGGAAATATTTTTGATCTGAACCCGCTGTGATCTTGTATCGCATGGCAGGCGAGAAATGACATTCTGAAGATCCACACCAGACTGTGGACGCCACCACCCTCCCACACCTTTCTGGAAGAATTGGCAGATAAATGTGTTGGTATGTGTGGATTATAATGTAGTGGAAAAAAATAGTGGTCCAACAGCTTGAAAACGATTCTTTATCACCATTCAGCTCATTTTAAATAGGAAACACATGCTTACTGATTGTATACTGATTGTCTACAATTGCTCTGTTTTGGGTTTTTTTTCCAGGTTACTGTGGAGCAGACATTAAAGCAGTTTGTTCAGAGGCTGCCTTGTGTGCGTTACGGCGTCGCTACCCACAAATCTACAGCTCGTCACAGAAACTTGTGCTTGACGTCAACTCCATCGCCATCACCAACAAAGACTTTCTGGCCGCCATGTCCAAGATGGTGCCTGCTGCCCAGAGGTATAACCAAACCTAACTAGCATTCCAGTGCCTCGTTCTTGCATATGGTTCTTGAGTAAATATGATGCTTATATTGTGATTCTTAGGGCAGTCGTGTCACCAGCCAAGGCCCTGATACCCGCCGTTTGTCCTCTTCTGAGCGCCACCCTACAAAACATCCTCCATAACGTCAGCAGACTGTTCCCACATGCTGAGCAGGCCTTAAAGAGGAAGAGGGAACATGGTGCATTCTTGCTTTTGTCTTATCCTGTCCCTTCATTTTTCCTATTTGTCCATAAGTAATCACAGACTTGACTGTTTTGGCAACCCGATTTTTTGGGGCATCCGGAGTAACTGCTGCATTGTTCGTTTACCAGATGCGGCATGTGGTGTGTCTGAAGATGATCTGATGTTTAGTGAGGAGGAGGACACAGACGTCTGCTCCAATGGACAGACCGCTCACTCCCAACTCTCAACACCTGCTGTGAAGGGACTCATCAGCCTCCACAGGTTTGTGAGCAGCTGTTATGCAGGGGTTTGTTTGTCTCCTCGTTCTTTTACGATTTTATTACCGTCTTTTGTTATTATGAAATATTGTTTCACAGAATCTCTCAATCGAAATGTTAGTCGTAGGAAAACTCTTCTATATATTTACACTATGTAGTCGTGGGTCTTGTAGTTGTCTCACTTTTATTCCCTTCGCTATACTTAAGAAGTGCTGTCTGGTGTCACAGTGAACCAAATCTTTTTGAAGGTCTTTTAGGCTAATTGATTAGATTTTTTTTCCTACCACTTACCGATCTCGGTGTCTCATCTCTCGTGTAGGAGTGTGCTGAGCCAACCAACCTCCTACCGTCCCAGGCTGCTGTTGGAGGGACGGCTGGGTTCGGGTCAGAGCTCCCACTTGGCTCCTGCTGTCCTCCACGCTCTGGAGAAATTCACTGTGTACACACTGGACATGGCCGTGCTGTTTGGAGCCAGCGCAACTGCACCGGAAGAGACTTGTGCTCAGGTAAATGAGACGCCGGTACACACTGTAATACACTGTTATTAATGTACACGTTTAGTAGCAATTAGCAATTAATGACATGTCTTTGAGTTTGGTCTTCTCTAGACTAGTTGTAGTCTCTACTTTTTGCAGCTGTGTCAAATTCAGTGTGTTCTTTTCAGTGGACCTCACTGGCCAAAATGGCTGCCACAGTGACTGTAGTTCATGGGCCCCACCTCCTTGCATCGTGGGCAGTGGGGATAAATATGTATTACAAACAAATGCTTGTATGAAAGAGCCATGTGGATGGCAGGGGTTTTAATTTAGCCTTCATCTTTCCCATCATGTTCTGTGAAAAGTAAAAACTGTGCCGTGTGCTCATTTTGTTGATTTACAGTCAGATTTAGCAAAAAACACCACACCATTAATTATTGTGTCTGTCATATGTTCTGCAGATCTTTGTTGAAGCAAAGCGGACCTCTCCCAGTATCCTGTACATCCCTCACATCGGACAGTGGTGGGAAACAGTGGGTCCGGCCTTAAGAGCCACCTTCCTCAGCCTGCTCAGCTCCATCCCTGCCTTCGCTCCCATACTGCTTCTGGCTACGTGCAACCTGCAGTATGACCAACTCAGTATGGAGGTATGACCAAAAAAAAGGAGTAATATCCTCTTGACTTGTAGTGTTGACACTTAATAAGTCAATAAGACCGCTGGGCACAATACAAGTCTTCTCTCTCTCTTGTATTAGGTGAAGGAGTTGTTTAGGATGGAGTTTGGCGAGGTTTTCCATATCCAGACCCCGACCAGCAGAGAAAGAAGAAACTTTTTTGAGGATCTAATCCTCAATCAGGCTGCCAAGGCCCCTGCCTCAAAAAAGAAAGCTGGTAAGAAATATGAGATTTTAGCTAGCTAGTGTGTGGTCCATTGTTAAAGGGGGCTTTAGTCCCTCTTAAACGCAAGGCTAGCATATTGTCCGGGGTTCATACTTGTTCTTATGAGGGGACAAAAGTTTGTCCTTGTTCTTATTTGCATTTTTTAGAACCTATTGGCCTAAAAAATGCCTGGAAAAATGTGTTCAATGAACCTGCCATGGATGAAGAGGGAAGATGGGCAACTGAAGATGATTTTTGGGGTTGAAAAAGAACATGCCGGTATTCACATCCAGCCTATAATCGAGCAAATAAAGGCGATGCGTGTGGAAGATGGCTGCGCACTGAACGTTTTATATGATATCAAAGTCTCACTCTGTATGCATCTATCAACATTCCACTTTCCCAAGTGCTCAATGCATTGGAGGTGCTTCCTGTCGCCGCGCCACCTCCCCCACGCCAGCTGACGGAAGAGGAGACCCGGAGGCTGGAGGAGCAGGAAGAAGACACCCTCAGGGATCTCCGCCTCTTCCTGCGGGATGTCACCAACCGCCTGTCCCAAGACAAACGTTTCAAGGCTTTCACAAAGCCTGTGGATTTAGAGGAGGTAGCGGTTCCATTACATTATATTGGCTCATGTCATAGTCCCTTGTGACGCTTTACTATATCCCTTTTCCCCACCATTGTACTCAGAGGAGCCTCTTTGTCATGCGTTTTAGGTGCCAGATTACGCTGTGGTCATCAAGAAGCCTATGGACCTGTCAACAGTTCTCTCTAACATCGACCTCCATCAGTACGGGACGGTCAAAGAGTTCCTCCAAGACGTGGATCTCATCTGGCAGAATGCCCTCGAATACAACCCAGACAGGGACCCCTCAGGTACACACTGAGCAGCAAAAAAAACATACTCGCCACCCTCACGGAAGCATATGCCGTATTAATACTCAATATAAAGTGTAATGCCACTCTTTTGTGCGTTTCCTTCAGACCGTCAGATCCGCCACAAAGCGTGTGCATTGAAGGACACCGTCCATGCCATCATCAAAGATGAACTGGATGAAGATTTTGAGAAGATTTGCGTGGAGACCAAAGCGTCACGCAGCACACGAGGTAAATGCTGTGTGCGTGTAGTTGGAAGACAAATGTGATTCATGTGTCCTTGCCTCCAAAGTTACAGTGTGTCACAAAGGTGTACATTTTAATTATTTGTTGACTACCTCAGATTGCACCACTGCCCGGTTTGCGCCCTCCTTCTACCACGTCCTTCCCAAACAGTCCAAATCTCCTGCTGAGGCCACAGAAATAACCCTGCAAAGAGAGCTGGTTAGACCCACAACTGCGGTGACTCCCAACACAAGTGCCTATGCTGCTACAACGCCTAAAAACACAGGTAAAAACTACTGTAGATAACCAATTTAAATGATTTACTTAAATATTTTTGTGACGGTCCTTTTAACGTCCTTTCGTTCCTGCAGCCCAGAGGAAGAAAAGGCGAAAGAGTCGCTGGTCCGCCGGCTTATATTCAAAGAAGAAGGCTTCCTGCTCTCCTCACATGTCCAGAGATGAAGAAGACGGGGACGACGAGGAGGATGAGGTTGAGAAGGGAGGAGGCGCGGAGTATGATGAGGGCACTGGAGGAGAGGAGGATCCGATGATGGTGGATGTAGAGTCGGGTCCTATCCAGTGTGACTCGGGGAAAGCAGAAAATGACGACGAGACAC